>NC_066517.1:5954539-5987039 GCF_024679095.1 Eriocheir sinensis | reverse complement strand
TGGTTCTGGATGATTCGAGAAGATTCTAAAAATTTACCGATGCATGCAGGATTTATGAGCCAGTTCGTCAAAGATCCCCTGCCTGTCCACACCATCTGCTACATGGACCCAATATCCAGTTCCCCGACTAATAATGACGTTGTTCGAGAAACAATGATCCGGACCCTGAACGTGGCAAAGGAAGCTGGGCAGGAGTATGCAGTTGTTACATACGACCTCGCCGTCGCGAAGAAGGCATACGCGATTCAAGAAGTGGAACGCCCTCTATTCGACGAACTCTTCATACTTCTTGGAAACTTCCATGTAGAATTAGCTTTCTACGGAGCCCTTGGTACCCTGATCAGCGACAGTGGAATCGAGTTCGTCTTGTCGGAGGCAGATGTACTGGCAGAAGGTTCCGTGCAAGGCTTCATCAAAGGGAAATTTTATAATAGGTGTACCCGGGTGCATGATATGCTGGCCACTGTCCTGGAACTGAAGCTGTATCAACGATTCCTAGACACCATTCCACAAGAAGATGCTGACAACTACCACCAAGTAATGACATCGACTCCTGAAGATCCAGAAGAAGTGAGAGGTTATCTCAATAATGAAGTCGTGGTGGAGCACCTTAACAAATATGAGGAATACTTCCACTCTGTGATGAGCGGTGAAGAGGGCGCCATGGCACAGTTTTGGGGAATTTATATCTACCTGGTGAATCGCCTCCATCGGGAACTACAACGCTGCGTCAAGACCAATGATGTGCGGTCATACATCAGCATCTTCCCAAAGATTGTCGAGGTCTTCTTTGCGCTCAACAGGCCAAACTACTCACGATGGGGGATGCTCTTTCTGCAGAAGTTGGAGACCGCCAACCCTGCTGTAATGACCATCTTAGAAAAGGGTGCCTTCTCAATCCGAAGAACAACGAGGAATTTTAGCAGGTCGGCTGTTGATCTCTCTATTTAACAAACTGTCAACAAGGATGCCAGTTCAAGCGCAAGAGGAATTGTTGCATTCCGGAACTCGGACCAAGCCTTGCACCGATGGGCGTTGACAATGACACAGAGGGCTCTTGCGGTTTCGGAGCTGAAATCATTGGTCGGGATAGAGCAGGAAAACGGCACTGCAGCACAATGTCATCCATCACAAATCAATAAGGACAATATCCAAATGAAAGCTCTTGGAAAGACAATCGACACCTTCTGCAACCCCTTCAGCGATGAGGCCCCATCAACTTTAGTGAACATTGCCACTGGACGCAGCAAACGCAGCAACACAAAGTTATCTTCTTTCGACGATACGAAGAGGCCAAGAAGCTAGAGAGAAGTTCGAAGAAGAATGGGACGAAAACAGGAAACGCTTCACCCAACCCATAAAGAAAGTCAAAGTCGCTAACTTCGCCGCAGAGAACACGAAAAAAGGGCCGTTGGCAAGTGCATCAAAGAGGGCACAGACCAATGCCGAGAACCTCAGGGATGCATTTGTCAAAATGATCGTTGTCGCCTCTCAAGACTCCGCCGTGGACCTCAGACACATCTTAAAATACCCAATAATCAAATACCCTCTAGCGTTTGCCCACTGCGATGGTTCCCTGGTCAAGACCGACAAATCTTCTCTCCTGCATCATCTGGAAGCTGTACAGATGGAAACCATCAATGAACTCGACCACCCTGAGCTCTACACACACGTATGATGGAGGACTTCTCCTGCACTCCATCCTATCGCAGACCTCCATTGGAGCATCCTATGCATCAATTGCGCGGACGATATTGTCGGTCATCTGTGCCTCAAAGGGAAAAGAGGTTCACATCTGCCTTGATAAGTACCTAGAAGATTCGATCAAAGGAAGCGAAAGAAAACTTCGAGGAGCAGTTGACTCGGCTTACAACATAACCGGACCAGAGCAGACCATCAGGCAAAGTGGAAAAAAGTTACTGGCAAATGGGATGTTCAAAGATCAGTTGGGGAGATTTCTACTGCAGGAATGGGGGAAGGAACATTACTGGCACATTCTGGAAGGTAAAACTGTCATTGCATCCTTTGGTGGAGATTGCTTGAGCTTCGTACCAGACAAGGAAAGCCACCACATCACCGTTACAAGACCTGCGGAATATCAGGGAAACCATGAGGAGGCTGATACCCTCATATCCTTCCACGTTGCCAACACTTCAGCGAGCCACATCTGTGTGAGAGCCTCTGATACAGATGTTCTGGTGATCTTGATCGGGATGCTGGCGAGACAACGTCCAGAGGTTCGTGCAGCCAAGACTGTCATTATGGAGTGTGGCATGGGGAACAGCCGTAGGTACATCAACGTCAGCAACATCATCGATGGTCTAGAAGACATGAAGACAGGTCTACCAGAAGCGCTACCGGAGTTCCATGCGTTCACTGGATGTGACTTTACCTCTGCTTTCTACAGGTGGGTTTGTGAGACCTCTGCGTTCAAAACTTGCAATAGCGAGAGGTGCAATGATATAGGGCCTAGGAAGAAACTTTCCTAGGTTCCTTTCTTTTCAATACAATGCTATAAATACATTACTCTATCAACTAAGACTTTGATTTCAACTTCTATTTCAGAAAAGGCAAGGTTAAACCGCTCCAGATCTTAGAGAAGGACACAACAGGCAGATTCATAGAAGCATTCGTTGGCCTTGGGAAAATTGGTAACCTAGACACTGAGGCAATATCTGCATTTACCTGCCAAATGTATGGTCAAGACAAGACTGAAGACATCAATGAAGCCCGATACCTGAGACTGATCGATATGACTGGAAAGGTTGAGAAGGTAATCTTGTAGCCAGAGAAATGGAGGGAGAATGGGTCTAACACTTTATATCGTAATCACTTAGAAAATTTTCAACATCCTTCCCATCTTTTCAGGAGAAGCAACTCTCGCATGTCAAGAAGCTGGACTGTGCTCTCCTACCACCTTCATACAAGGCATAAAAAGAGAAGATTCGAAGATCAAACTATGTTGCTGCTCTGTGGTGCAATGCTGATTCGCCTGCTCCTATGTGTAACGAATCACCCAGTGATTACGGATGGTGCCTTAGAGATAACCTCCTAGAGCCACTTTGGTTCAGAGGTGAAGAAATGCCACGTTCACTACACAGTGAGGAAATCGACAGTCAGGAAATTGCTGCAGATGAGGAATCTGACCTGATGGGCTCCGACGAGGAAACTGATATAGAAGCTTGGAGTGAAGATACAGACTCTGATGACGATAGTGAAATATAAATTTGACTGTGCATGTATTCATTGATTGATAGATTCATTTCCATGACGTGACTAGCTTTTACAATGTCCAAGGGATGTGAAATCAAAGACTATATGTGGATCGACTGAAGTTGATTGCATTACTGGTAGAGGATAATATCACGGACACTGTTTCTTATAATTCTCAAGTTTTTGAAGCATCTTGCTCTACACTATTTTCATTTCAGATTTTGTCGCAGATCTTGAAGTTCAATTAGAGTGTTGTACATGTATGTTGCAACCAATTAAATGTAGACAAACATTTTAGAAAAAATAATAAAACGATATTAAATGTAGTAGTAAAAATCATTATCTTTATCACTTTGTTTCCAATAACAGCAATTTTACAGGCTCTAAAACACATTTTTGAAGGTTCTGAGAAGTAAGCTCATATGTTGACCTAGGTTAGCTTTGGGGGCGTGGCACTTTTTTTTTTGGGGGGGGGGCTGGCGGGGGTACCCCACCATTGGAAACTGCTGTCATTGGCCATTTATGACTCCTGGGGCCCTCACAAACATTTTGGCAAAGGTTCTGAGAAGTTAGCTCTCAGGCTGACCTAGGGTAACTTTGGGGGCATGGCACTTTGGGCGGGGCTGGCGGGGGTACCCCACCATTGGAAACTGCTGTCATTGGCCATTTATGACTCCTGGGATCCTCACAAACATTTTGGCAAAGGTTCTGAGAAGTTAGCTCTCAGGCTGACCTAGGGTAGCTGGAGTGGCTTACATAATTGGGACTGGCAGGTCCATCCCACCACCAAAAATTGCTGTCATCAATTTTTTGGAACAACTCCACCCACAACTCATACATTCTAGGTACTTATAAGTGGTTAGGTCAAAAAGCTAACCTAGGGTAGCTGAGGTGTCGAATTTAAATGGCTGCTGAAGCCACACCCACCACAGATATCATGCCAGTCGTCCAGTTTCATATGCAACAATGCACGTATGGAACACTGGCAGGAAGGAAAATTGGTTAGTATTCCGGCTACCCCCAACCCTCTGGGCTCCTGCTCTATTCCTATACCTCCTCCCCTTCCATCCAACTGCCCCACCAGCAGAGAGGCTTTCTAAGAAAATTTGTGCTGCATACATAGTTATTAAACATCCAAAGTAAGAGGTAAAGGAGAAATAGCAAGAAAGTTAATTTCTCTATTTATATGTTTACTCTTTCTGTTCCCTCACAAACAAGTGGAACGGAACTCTACCAGCCGAGGGTAACTCAGCTCGTCCTGGGACCAACTGCATCTCTACCACCTCCTACACCTCCTGTGCTTAATTGCTCTCCAAATTGTTCCAACACAAGAGTGGTTATAGCCTCCTGCGAGGAGGCAGTTGCAGCATACAAGGGAATGGGCGCCGCATACGTTCAATCATTAGAAAATCAAAGTAAGAGGTATAGGAAAAATAGCATTATCAAGAAAGTATATTTATTTATATATATATGTTTATTCTTACTTTTCCCCCAAAGCTTATCCTATATTTATAGTGAAGTGGTGATCATATTAAATACTGAACATATGTCAATTCAGTATAAAAAAAATATAATGTACACCACAAAATTGCAGTAAACGTGGAAACATCAATTTACTCATAATTCTTTGCTTCGTATGAAGTCATGCTTTTTTTTTTTTTTTTTTTTTTTTTTACAGCTAAGGAGACAGCTCAAGGGCGCAAAGAAAAAAAAAGAAAAAAAGGCCCGCTACTCACTGCTCCCGAACAGAGGTTGAAGGAGTGTCCAAAATCAGAGGTTAATTTCGGGAGGAGAGGTGTCCTGATACCCTCCTCTTGAAAGAGTTCAAGTCGTAGGCAGGAGGAAATACAGATGAAGGAAGATTGTTCCAGAGTTTACCAGCGTGAGGGATGAAAGAGTGAAGATGCTGGTTAACTCTTGCATAAGGGGCTTGGACAGTATAGGGATGAGCATGAGTAGAAAGCCGAGTGCAGCGGGGCCGCGGGAGGGGGGGAGGCATGCATTTAGCAAGTTCAGAGGAGCAGTCAGCGTGGAAATATCGATAGAAGATAGAAAGAGATGCAACATTGCGGCGGAATTTAAGAGGTAGAAGACTATCAGTATGAGGAGGAGAGCTGATGAGACGAAGAGCCTTAGCCTCCACTCTGTCCAGAAGAGCTGTGTGAGTGGAGCCCCCCCACACATGAGATGCATACTCCATACGAGGGCGGACAAGGCCCCTGTATATGGACAGCAACTGTGCAGGGGAGAAGAACTGGCGGAGACGGCTCGAGGAAGCTGATTTAGTAAAGTGGTACCAGCACCCCACTTTACAGCTTGAATGATCTCTGCACCACAGTTCACCTCAGGTCTTCAGTTCACCTCAGGTCTTCAAGGTGTTAAGACGTGCTGTGGTTAGCTCTTGGGTTGACCATGTCTGGTGGGATGAGTGACGGTGGTGCAGTGAAGGATGGAGGCGTGACCAGTGGGGGTACAGTAGAGTTGGTGAATTCTCTCTTGGAGATAATAGTGGAGTTGGAGAGGACTGTGGAGGCCATGAGGAAGGAAAATCGAATCCTTCGTTCATCACGTCCTCAGACAGGCGATGTACATAGTACACCGTCACAAGATGGGGGCTGGCAGGTAGTTCAGAACCGTGGAAGCCGCCAAAAATTGAAGAGGACCAATCCTGTGGGTGTGGAGTGCCGCAATTCCTTTCAGGCTCTCTCTGAGCCGAGGGAGGAGGAAGGAGTGGAGGAGCAGGAGGTGAAGGAGAGGAGGGCAGTTGACAAATCCCTGCCCAGAGGTAACATTTTAGTTGTTGGGGATAGCCAGGTCAGATTTTTAGCTAGGGCCTTCTGTGCTAAAGATAGGAAGCGTTGGACCAGGGTGTGTTTTCCAGGGGCAGGGATTAGGGATGTCAGCGATAGGGTAGAGACGTGCATGTCAGGCGAGGGAGTCAAACCCATCGCCTGCCTGAGCGTGGGAGGGAACGACATAGGCAAGTTAGGTAGCGAGTAGCTTCTGCGTCGCTATAGGGAGGGCTCTCCGAAGAGTTACGTGCAAGGACGGTGTTCCTGTGGTTTGTGGGGTTCTGCCAAGGCGGCAGGTTGGTGGCATTTGGCTGTCCAGGGCTATTGCATTAAACTGCAGGTTGGCAGATTATTGCAAAACCAATGGATGGACATTTGTCGACACCTGGGACCGTTTCTTTGGAAAGAACCACCTACACCAGAGGGACGGGGTTCACCTTTCACAGGAGGGTGTGGCGGACTGAACGGTCCCCCCCCCCCCCCCCCGTACTGCGCATGCGCCGACCCGTGTTTACATGAGCTACTCGGCCCACTCCAACATACTGGAAAAATCGGTCCCCCCGAGCAACGTTGCCATATTGTCGTACTCAGCCTCTTATGTTTGCCGATTTCCGACCCAATAAACTGCTATCATCACTCAAATAACTGCATTCATATATGGATATCGTTTAAATGGTTAGTTATTGGTGCTTCTTGGCAACAGTTATGGCCAGAAACCAGTAATTACGCGGCTCTTGAGTACGATAATCTGGCAACGGTGCCCCCGAGCCCCGAGTTCACCTGCCTCACCTCTCCAGCCTCACCCTCAGTATAGTATCTTACTTGTATCAGTCAACACCATTCCCGCGGAAAGAGGCTGACGTGCGGAAGGAGCTCCGACATACCGGTAAGTAGTGAAGAGGCAGAGGGAATACCAGTGGGGGATACGGTTAAAGTAACGTATGTAGGAGGAGGGCATGGTGGTGTTGTCGGGACTGAGGCGGGGGAGGTGAGGTCGCGGTGGTGGTGGAGGCAGACCACGTGCACATAGAATGCGGGGTTTGTGGCTATTAGAGGGTAATAGGCTCATGAATGTGTGATATGTTCCTTGAAGAAGGAGTGGAGGAGGACTATAGGTTTTGGGCCAAGGATTAGGGCTGAAGGAAAGCCAAACCTGTTGCACTGCTCAATAGGTTTGAGGTCCTGGCTGGGCAGGGCGGGGAGGGAGAAGGTAGCAGCCCAGGAGGGTGAGGAAGTAGCAGCCCAGGGAAGTGAGGAGGCAGCAGCTCAGGGGAGTGGGGAGTTAGCAGCCCAGGGGAGTGAGGGTCAGGAGTAATGGATGATGCAGCTGGAGAGGTTAGAGGAGGGGGCTGGAGGTGCTGGTGGTATGGGACTCACAGGTGCATTACCTGGACCACACCTTCTGTGAGAGAGAGACAGGAGACTGAGGGTGTGTTTGCTGGGGGCTGGGGTGAGGGATGTCTCCGACTGACTGGAGAGGATAGTGGCAAGGTCTGGCGAGGATGCGGTGGTGGTGGTTCATGTCGGCGTGAACGACGTGGTCAGGGTGAGGTCAGAGGAGCTGCTTAGGAAGGAGAGTGGCAAAAAGTTCATCCTGTCCGGTGTGCTGCTCAAGGCCAGGTGTGGCGGGGAATGGGCCTTACAGGTCATGGGCCGGCTTACGGTCATTTCGCCCTCAAGACTCTCCGCCCACATGTAAGAGTCATTTCGCCCACATGTTAGGAGTCAATCCGTCCACATGTAAGAGTCAATTTGCCCACACGTTCCATGCCACGTCCACATTGTTGGAGTACTCATAATACCATGTAAGTGGTGTGTAGTTCGGGAGGCCACCACCAGGGTAGTGCAACAGTGGATGGCTTGTTGGAGCTTATATCGAGTGGTAAATAAAGAACTAAAAAAGAATAGCAAGCTATATATAAAGTTACTAATTGATTGATTGATTGATTTAAATTAGGCGCCGCAACAGCCAGGGTCATATGGTGCCGCATTCAATGAGTTAAAAACTAAAAAAATAAAAAGGCTAAAAAAAGGAAACAAAAAAGGTAAACTAAGAGCAAAGCCAAACAAAACGAGACGAAACAAGTCACACAGAAAACGATCATAACTCATGGAGAAGGCCAGCCTTCTCCATAAAGAGAATTACCTCATGTCCCGGGGAAAGGCATCTCCCTCCCAGCATCAGCGAGAGACGGAATGATCCGTCTTCTCCCCGACACTGCGACAGGTATCGCACTCGCAGGTCCCCCAAACTGGGGCACTCGACCAGCAAGTGCCGCACAGTCAGGGGAACCAAGCAGTCACTACAATAAGGCTGCACCCCCCGGGACATGAGGTAACCATGTGTTAGACGCGTATGACCCGTCCGAAGACGGGTCAAGGCTGTCTGCGAGCGACGGTCACGGACATTTTCGTATGACCAATGACGAGACACAGTCCTGTTAATCTCTCCCATTTTGGAAGTCGCACCCCGAACATTCCACCTCTCCTGCCAACTGGGAAGAATTGCCTTGCGAATCTCTGGAAACATATCTGTACAAAGTGTACATGGGGCAGCACTAGAGCGGCAGCTCTAGCTGCTGCCTCCCTTGCAAGTCCATCAGCTCGTTCGTTCCCGTGTACGCCAATGTGTCCTGGAACCCAACAAAACCCAACGCGATATCCCCTGTTGCTGAGCAAATACAGCCACTCGAGAGCAGATAAAACTAGGGGATTAACAGAGGGAGTAAAGGAGCCCAACGCAGAAAGAGCGCTACGAGAATCACTAAAGATCATAAAAGAGTCCACAGGAAGCGTAAAAA
This sequence comes from Eriocheir sinensis, assembly GCF_024679095.1. Classification (NCBI taxonomy): domain Eukaryota; kingdom Metazoa; phylum Arthropoda; class Malacostraca; order Decapoda; family Varunidae; genus Eriocheir; species Eriocheir sinensis. The sequence continues at coordinate 5,978,233 of NC_066517.1, read as the reverse complement.
TAATCTGTAAAGAGAGGACTATTGCAGACAGCTCTGCAGTAAATACAGAAGCAACAGAAGAAAGACTACCTCCCCGACAGAAGGAGGGGAACACAACACCAAAGCCAACTCCAGCATCCAATTTAGAGCCATCAGTAAAGACAGGGATGGAGTCCGAGTGTTCAGTGAAATGCTCTAAAAATAAGGCTCGGGACGCATATGGTGGTAAATCCCTCTTACTATCTGTAGTGGGAGAACACACGGATACACCGGGCAACTGCCAGTATCCAACCCTATTTACTCGATAAGGGCAGATAGGAATGGGAGGGAAAGACAATGGTGTCATGGCAGACGCTACCCGAAACCCAAAAGGTTTAGGGAGACTAGGTCGTTCATCATATGCAGGCGAACGGGAATCCCGCAAAATTGACACACAAGGAACTGATTCTGGAAGGCGTTGGACGCGGAACCAGCAACGGAATAGACAGGACTGGCGTCTCAAATCCAGAGGCAGGACGCCAGCATCCACGAGGAGGCTAGGTATCGGTGAAGACCGGAATGCACCAGTAGCCAAGCGGACCCCGGCAAGATGTCCAACACGCGTAGGTGAGCCTCCTTGGCGGAGGAGTATACCTCGCAGCCATATTCCAACTTGGAAAGGATGAGTGTTCTGTGGAGGAGGAGTAGCGTGTCCCTGTCTGCACCCCAAGAGGTATGAGCTAAAACAAGGAGGGACAGGGCTTTCTGACAAGCCGCCTTAATGTAACGTAAATGAGGCACCCAGGTTAGCCGGCTATCAAATAAAAGACCGAGGTAACGAGTCGTCTCTACACAGGACAGTCGCCTATTACCAAGATATAAGTCAGGGTCCGGATGAACGCCTCGAAGACGACAGAAATGCATAGCTACTGTCTTTGAGGACGAAAATCGAAAGCCGTGCGTATTTGTCCAACTGGCGACTCTATTAATAGTCAATTGCAGTTTTCGTTCAATCAGCGACATCCTTGCCGCAGAAAACGAAATGGATAAATCGTCTATATATAAGGAGCTATGAACTCCATCAGGCAGGACACCAACGACTCCATTAATAGCCACATTAATAGCCACAGCAAATAGCGTAACACTGAGAATACTTCTCTGTGGTACACCATCCTCAAGTGGACAAACCTCGGAAAGAGTACTACCCACTCTAACCCGTAAAAGACGATGAGATAAAAACTCCTGAATAAAAACAGGGAGACGGCCACGAAAACCAAACTCAAACAGGTTAAGTAAAATTCCATGACACCAAGCGGTGTCAGAGGCCTTTTCCAGATCAAAAAACACGGTCACCTGGTGGTGATTATTGGCAAACGCCTCACAAACTGAGGACTCCAAGGATAAAAGAGCATCCGAAGTGGACCGCACCTTTCGGAAACCATATTGCACCGGGGTCAATAAATTCCGGCTCTCCATGTACCACATAAGCCTGACACTCACCATCTTCTCCATCACTTTACAAATGCAGGATGTTAAAGAAATAGGACGATAGTTAGTTGCCTGGAGATGATCTTTTCCATGCTTCAGAATGGGGAGAATTACAGCCACACTCCACAGAGATGGAAAATCACCGGTACGCCAAATGAAATTGTAAAGATCCAATAAAAATGTAAAACCACAGTCAGACATGTGGCGTAAGAAAGCATAAGGGATGTCGTCTGGACCTGGCGAGGAATCATGACACTGGGAAAAAGCCGTCTTCAACTCGGAGAGAGAAAATGGGATATTATAAGATTCCCCTCCGGTGGAAGCGAAGTTAACGCCAAGTGATTCCAAATCCCGGCGATGACGAGCCCCTGGTGCAGTTGGATCTTCCCTAGAGACACTGGCAAAGTGCTTGGCGAATAGGTCAGCAACAGTCTTAGGGTCCGCCACCGCTTCCCCTGCATGCGATAACACTGGAGGGGGAGGGGGGGAAAACTTCCCAGAGATCTTACGAACTCTGTTAAAGACTTCTGTGAGTGTAGTTCTGGTAGTGATGGAAGAAAGATAAGCCTTCCAAGAAATTCGTTGAGCCTCCTTGAAAGTGCGTCGTGCTCGAGCACGCGCTCGCCGAAAAGCATCCAAACACTGGGGGTCCCCACGGTGACGACGAAGTCGAGAGAATTCAGCACGCTTCTCTTGCACAGCAGTAGTGCAAGCGGCGTTCCACCAGGGAACAGGACGTTTAGGGAACTGGCCAGACGTCCTGGGTACGGATTGAAGGGCTGCAGAATGTAGGGCATCAGTGAAATAGGATACAGCCTCGTCAGAAGTTCCAAAGTCAGCCAACGGACGAAGAGAGGAGCTAAGTTCCGTAAATCGCTGCCAGTCTGCTTTATCTAGACGCCAGCGAGAAAGGCGTGACTGTGGTACAGAATCAATGCGTTCCAATAAAATTGGAAAGTGGTCACTGCCATACAAGTCCGGTAAGACCCGCCAACGAAAATCAGGTAGAGAATTAGAAGTGCAAAGTGAAAAATCTATAGAAGTAAAAGTACCAGTCTGGCTATGAAAATGTGTCACCTCCCCAGAGATTAAAATTTCTAAACCTTGATCATCAATAAAAGAAGCAACTAAAAGTCCGCGTGGGTTGGTAGCACCATCATCCCACAACGGATGGCGACCGTTAAAATCCCCCAATAAAAGTAAAGGCGAGGAAAGTTCCTGCACCAGGTCGTCAAGATCGTGTCTGTCAACGGGAACACCAGGAGGGAGATAAAGGCTACATAATGTGTAAAATTTGCCCAAATAAACCTTAACAGCAACAGACTGCAACGTTGAATGAAGCTGTAATGGGACAGAAGGGATATCACAGCGAACGAATATGGCGGTGCCACCATGGTGGCCCTGTCCAGGATTTGGGGTTCTGTAAACGGCACGATACCCAGGAGGACTAGAGCGAGTGTAGTCTCCGAGCATTGTCTCCTGTAAACAAAGGCAAGCCGGAGAAAACCGAGATAGGGTAGGCGGTGGCCGAACTGGTAGCGTACTGGACCAACATTCGCCGCGTGATGGACGACGCGGGTTCGAATCCTCACGCTACCACTCGGATTTTTCAGTCACCGCCGAGTGGCTTAAAACTACCCACATGCTGTCCTGAAGACCACCCATCAACCCGGACTCTAGAGGAAGCCGTCCAAGCGAATCAAGAACGAGTTCCGGGGGGCAGCATGAGCCAATGCAAGATGGCGCCACTATAAACACTCGCCTGCGCCAGAACGGGCTGGGCCGACCATCAAGCCCCACCTGGAAGAAGCCTTGGGCCGACCATCAGGCCCCACCGGGAAGATGCCTACCGGCGCAATAGGCAACAACGTAAAAAAAAAAATAAATAAATAAAAATCAATGCTCGGAGTTCGTCCCACGAGGCTCGTAGGCCTCTACAATTCCACTGGAGTAGTGGGAAGATGTCTATTTTCTAGTGCGCTCCAGGCGAGCCCCTGAAAGAGACTGCCTTTTACCCACCTGATTCGGTACGGTAATACGACGAGAAGAGGAGACTGGGACCCGAGAGGAACCGGGTCGAGGGACCTCGAGCTTTCTCCCAACAAAGGAACCTGCGCTCCCTCCGGACGCCGCACTGCTAGAGCCAGACCGCACACCACTCCCCGAAGCTACATGCTCGCGGGGAGGATTCCCAGCACTATATCCAAGGGATTCCTCAGTTTCCATATCCCCATCAGGAAAACCACTAGAAGCAACAGGAACTGGAACAGAGGGGGTCTCAGCAGGCTCAATATGAGCCTCCACATCTTCCTCCATAGGCCTATCCTGAGAGACCCCAGAATCATGTATACCTACAGTAATCTTAGTTGGCGGAACAGATTCAACTGAATCTGTAGAACCGCGATGTCGCTTGTTCATACCTCTGGCGGACTTCGGCGAAGCAATGTGAGGTGCATGTACATCAACATGCATCACCTGGGACGAGGCCGGAGAAGCCCCATCAGAACCTGATATGTAAGTAGATTAAGCATAGTATTAAGTATTTATAAGTTATGCATTAATGTTAAGTTTTCTTTGTAAGCGCCCAGACAAAACTATGTAGTAACAAGGAATCCAAATCCCTTTATATAAGTTTTGATACCTTTATACTTTTGTATGTTTATATACTAGGATTGTATACCATATGTAAGTTTCAGCTACATATAGCTCCTATAGGATTCCACACACACACACACACACACACACACACACACGAGGACACAAGGCGCTGAGATTCAGGGTGTAATGTAGAGCTTACTCAATAAATACTGTGTGCCTCCACGCCTATCCATCCCCCTCAAGACCGACACCACAGACACGTCGACGAGGATGGGATATAACCAGTTGTCACATATTACAGGTACGTTATAGTGCTGTCAAGAGTAATTAAGTGCTGGTAGACCACAAACACAACAAAACCTGGCGACGAGGATGGGATATAACCAGTTGTCACATATTACAGGTACGTTATAGTGCTGTCAAGAGTAATTAAGTGCTGGTAGACTAGAAACACAACAAAACCTGGCGACGAGTGGACGTCCCACTACGGACAGCCCTGGACGAGGACAAGCACGATGCCCTTGGACGTGGACCAGCCCCCAGCCTTCTCTTTGGTAGAGGACCCAGCATCAGTGGCTCCCCGATGGAAGAAGTGGAAGACACGGTTCCAGTTCTACCTGGATGCTACAGGAGTCACCAATGAAGGGCAAAGGCGTGCACTACTCTTGCATGTAGCAGGCCCGGAGGTGCAAGAAATATTCAGCACACTGCCAGCACCACTGACGACCTACAAGGAGGTACAAACAGCTCTAGAAAAACACTTCACCCCTAAGACCAACATAAGGCATGAACGTGTGTTGTTTAGACAGATAAAGCAAGACACACATGAAACAACAGATGCCTTTGTCACCAGACTCAGGAAGTTAGCAGAAACCTGTGAATTCCATGACACTGAGGATGCCATTTTAGACCAGCTGATTGAGGAAGGTTCTTCTAGTCAGTTAAGGAGAAAGGCACTTCGGGAGACAGACTTAACTCTTGAAAAAATGTTACAGTTAGCTAGAGCAATGGAAGCATCAGACAGACAAGCAAAGTAATTGAAGGTAACAGCCATGCTAGCCAGCCAGCTAAACCTGTAATAAGTCAGATAAAAAAGAACACAAAACCTAGAATTGATGGAAAGAACTCTGTTCCAGCCTCTCTTAAAAATAAACCTAGTCATCCAACACAACCACAACAAGGCAACAAACATACTGCAGGAAATAGTAGTAAATGCTACAGGTGTGGTTACACAGGTCACACACCATGGCAGAAAGATAAATGTCCAGCTGCTTCCAAGGAATGTTCAGCCTGTAAAAAGTTAGGGCACTTTGCTAGTATGTGTAAGACTAAGAAAAGAATATATGCCACTGGAGAATCCACTGAGTCAAATATAAAGCAACCTAGTGAGTCTCACGATAGTAAGGGTGACACTGATTTACAATTTGCTTTCAGAATTAACTCGGTAGGAAATTCCCAAAAAAGGATTATGCTTAGCGTCACACTAAATGGCAAACCTGTGAACATGCAGCTGGACACGGCAGCAGATGTTACACTAGTGTCAGAGAATCTGGCTAAGTCTATTCCAAATGTGAGAATTACACCCACTAAAGTACAGCTTCAAGACTATAGTGGTAATGATATAAAAGTTGTTGGTTCTATGGATGTAAATGTTTGTTATGGACAGAAGGAATACAAAAATCTGCCAGTTGTAGTGGTGGAAGGACAAGAAAGGAGTCTTCTTGGTTTAAATTGGCTTCAACACATTCCATTGGACTGGTCAAAAATATGTACTGTAAAAACAAGGTTGCTGAAGGAAGATTTAACTCAAGTACTTGAACAGAGCAAAGAAGTATTCCAAGACGGGGTAGGAACTGTAATAAATGCATGTGCTAGTCTACAACTAAAACCTAATGCCAAACCAAAATTTCATCCCCCTAGACAGATTCCCTTGCCATTAAAACCATTGGTAGAGCAAGAGATTCAGAGACTTGTAGATAATGGATCTTGGGAGAAAGTCACTTACTCAGATTGGGGAACCCCCATTGTCCCTGTAGTGAAAAGTGATGGAGGCATTAGACTTTGTGGAGATTACAAAGTTACAGTCAACCCTCAGTTGCAGATAGCTCAACACCCTCTTCCTAAACCTGATAACATGTTTGCCGCTCTAGGAGGCTGCAAAGTATTTTCAAAAATTGACTTAAGACAGGCCTTCCAACAGCTCCAAATGGATGAACCTTCCCAAGAAATATGTACTCCTAGCACACACCTAGGTTTGTACCGACCTAGGAGATTACCATACGGTGTAGCTAGCAGTCCAGCACTTTGGCAACAGACAATGGACAAGTTGTTCATAGGCAAGCCTGGTACACTCTGTTTTGTCGATGACATTCTAGTAGCTGGGCAAGATGAAGCTCAACACTTGGAACGACTTCAAGTAGTCCTTGAAACTTTGCAGAAAACTGGATTGCGGATCCGCAGAGACAAATGTCAATTTGCTGTACCCTCGGTAGAGTACTTGGGATTTAGAGTGGACGGACACGGCATTCACAAAACTCCAGGGAAAATAAGAGCTATTAGAGATGCCAAAACACCAGAGAATGTTGATGAATTAAGATCATTTCTCGGGTTAATTACTTTTTACAACAGGTTCATTCCAAACTTAGCAACCATAGCTCACCCTCTATATAACCTTCTGAAACAAGACACAGAATGGAAATGGACAGAAGAATGCACCAGTGCAGTTAACCACATAAAGGGCGAGATAACTTCATCTAGATTTCTCACCCATTACCAACCAAATTTGCCTGTAAAACTTGTATGTGATGCATCGTCTCATTTTTTTTTTTTTTTTTTTTTTTAACGTCTGAACCTATAGCGCCGGTAGGCTTGCTTGAGGGGCCGGGATGGTATTCGGCCCCAGCCCGTCATGGCGCAGGCAAGTGTTTATAGTGGCGCCATCTTCTCTTGGCTCATGCTGGCCCCCGGAACTCGTTCTTGATTCTTGGACGGTTTCCTCTAGAGTCCGGGTTGATGGGTGGTCTTCAGGACAGCATGTGGGTAGTTTTAAGCCACTCGGCGGTGACTGAAAAATCCCAGGTGGTAGCGTGGGGATTCGAACTCGTGTCGTCCATCACGTGGTGAATGTGGGCCCAGCACGCTACCACTCAGCCACCGCCTACCCTAACTCATGGCTTAGGAGCAGTAATTGCCCATGTAATGCCGGACGAGTCAGAAAGACCTATTGCATTTGCTTCTCGTTCACTTAATCAAGCAGAGAAAAACTATTCACAGATTGAAAAGGAGGGATTAGCATCAGTGTATGGTGTAACTAAGTTTCACATGTACTTATATGGGAAAGCCAAATTTACCTTAGTCACAGACCACAAACCTCTTCTTGCAATACTGGGTGAAAAGGCAGGTTTACCAACCTTGGTAGCCGCCAGATTGCAAAGGTGGGCAGTCAAACTAGCAGCTTACTCTTATGAGATAGAGTATCGTTCTACCAAGAAAATGGGAAATGCGGATGCCTTATCACGTTTGCCAGTGGAAAGGGCTCCAGAGGAACATGATGGAAGTGTACTCATGGTAGAATGTCATAACTTACCTATAACAGCTAAAATGATAAGACATGCCACTAAACAAGATCCAGTGTTGTCACGTATCTTGCAGTCATTAGTTACTGGTTATAACACAGTACCAGAGCAGGCAGAATTTCAACCCTATCTAAAGGTATGGTCAGAACTGTCAGAAGCACAAGGATGTATTCTAAGGGGAGCCAGAGTGGTTATCCCAGAAAGTTTAAGGAAAAAGTCCTGAGTGAGGTCCATGCTGACCATCATGGTATTGTAAAATCAAAGGCGATCGCAAGGACGTATGTGTGGTGGCCAGGAATAGACGTCATGATAGAGTCCTGTGTAAAACAATGCCCAAACTGCTCAGCATTTCAAAATGATCCCAAGCCAGCACGCATGCATCCTTGGGAATACCCAGACACCCTTGGCAAAGATTGCATTTGGACTTTGCAGGTCCTTTCCTTGGTCATTCATTTCTAGTAATTGTAGATGCCTACAGTAAATGGCCAGAGGTAATACCCATGAGTTCAACCACAGCACAAGCTACTATAAAAGCCTTAATGCCAGTCTTTTGCCACCCACGGACTTCCAGTTCGCATTGTGACGGACAATGGTCCACAATTTTGTTCCAGTGAATTTTCAGAATTTCTAAAGGCCAATGGAATAGTCCACAATTTTGTTCCAGTGAATTTTCAGAATTTCTAAAGGTCAATGGAATAGAACATACTAAGGCAGCACCTTACCATCCCGCCACCAATGGTGAAGCAGAACGCTTTGTGCAGACCTTCAAGCATAACATGAAATGTAGGAGTGCAACGTCTGCAGACATTATTGCTCATGTTAGCAAGTTCCTATTGTCCTATAGAACTTCTGAACATTCTGTTACCGGACAAACTCCTTCACAGCTATTGATGGGTAGAAGAGTCAGGAATAAATTGGACTTACTAAAACCAGACTTCTACATACAACAAAATAATCGCGAATGGCAACAAGTAGCCAAACATCAAACTGTGAATGAGTTCAAACCTTCTTCACCGGTAATGGTTCGTTCTTACAACACAGATGTGAAATGGGTCCCAGGCCAAGTTACTAAAGACCTAGGACAAATGCACTATGATGTCAACGTTGGTGGACGCGTATCGAAACGTCATGTCGACCAACTTAGACCTTACACGGCTCCAGCTCAAGAAATAGAAGGAGACCAAAGCGATGAAGAGCTAATGCCATTGGAGAGTAAAGAGATAGATGTACCTGATCATTCTAGTGACTCTAGTGATACTTCTACTCCTCCAGAAAATGTAAATAGGAGAGTTCTTCCAGCTCGGAGCACGAGAGGAGTTCCTCCAGAACGCTTAAATCTGTAAGGTTTCCTTTCTTTCTGACAGGGGGAAGGAAATGATATGTAAGTAGATTAAGCATAGTATTAAGTATTTATAAGTTATGCATTAATGTTAAGTTTTCTTTGTAAGCGCCCAGACAAAACTATGTAGTAACAAGGAATCCAAATCCCTTTATATAAGTTTTGATACCTTTATACTTTTGTATGTTTATATACTAGGATTGTATACCATATGTAAGTTTCAGCTACATATAGCTCCTAGAGGATTCCACACACACACACACACACACACACACACACACACACACACACACACACACACACACACACACACACACACACGAGGACACAAGGCGCTGAGATTCAAGGTGTAATGTAGAGCTTACTCAATAAATACTGTGTGCCTCCACGCCTATCAATCCCCCTCAAGACCGACACCACGGACACGTCGACGAGGATGGGATATAACCTGTTGTCACATATTACAGGTACGTTATAGTGCTGTCAAGAGTAATGAAGTGCTGGTAGACTACAAACACAACAGAACCTGGAGGTGACTCGACAGAATCACAGGACAAAAGGGAAAATCTATTATGGGACGTAATAACAGTAGCTTCAAAGGGCCGGGAGGAAACCGTAGAGGACACCTGAGCAGCGGGCTGGGCAGAAGAGCGAGTGCCTAGCGATTAGGTGTACGTCTTTGCTCCAGTACCGGCCTTCTGGCGGTAGAGGAGTTCACGGTGCGCACTACCAAGGTTGATAAACTGACTATTTGCAAGTTGCAAAATATCCTGTTCCAGGCGATATCGTGGGCATTGTATGGAAGACAACTGGTGAGCATCCTGGCAATAGAAGCAATAAGCAGCTGACTCATTCCCCCGTGGAGTGTGAGCCTAATGCAGAACAATTACCACACCGAGAAGGCTCGGTGCAGTATTTCTTACCATGACCATACCCGTAACATGAAAAACACTGTAGAGGGCGATCAACAAAAGGCTTTACCCGAAGATGGAGGGGGTCAATACTGACACGGTCAGGGAGGGTAGAACCAAAAAAGGTGAGAAGTATCATGTTAGCTGAACCCTTCATCTTGGACACCTTATGAACAGAACTAGGGCACATCCCAAGTATTTCCTCCTCAGAGAACTCATAGAGGTCATGATTATATATACTGCCTTTACTATAATTGAAGGTATGGTGTGCTCTGACCGTTTCAAACATGTTGTCAGCAGGGCATGGTATATGTTGCAGCATTTTAGCTTGAGTAATATCTTTAGCCCTGACTAACACTCCCTTCCCATACTTTTTCAGATTCCCCTCAGGGATCGTGCCAATTTCTTTGGCGAGGTACCTAGCAGCATGAATGAAGTTGCCACGTCCATTCCTATAGTATGCAACAAACCAACGAGGGGGAGGGACCTGGCTGTCCCTGGGAGTTGGCTCTAACAAAGCATCTTCGAAGAGGTTCGGGACATAGTCCATGTCACTGTCAGAAATATTGGAAGAGCGGAAAAGTTTCGCTTGAAATCCAGCACCTGCGATAGGCAGAGTCGCAACAGCATCACACGCCGACTGGGCTTCAGCGCTGGAAGCAAAGGTCACATAGCATCTGTTCGACTTGAAGTCTCCATCATAAATGAGACGGATACGAAGGACTGTGCCAAATGGCTTGAGTAAGGAGTGCAAGGCACGGTAGGAAAACGAGGGATCGATATTCACCATCTGAAGTGCGTCCAGCTTGGAGGAGGGACGCACATCAGAGTTACCCCCGGAATGGGAAGCAGCCTTGTCAGACACACGTGGACTTTTGTGTCGCACGGACTTGTCTTGGTCAGCCCCTCTAGGAGGTAGGGACTTTCCAGCGGCACCACCAGGAACGGTGAAAGGCTCCAAGGTGGCGACGAGAGAGGACCGTGTAGGGGTAATCTGGGACAGGCGGACGTCAGGGAGAGAGGCAGGCCGAGGCAAGGGAAACTTACCCATACACAGGGGAGGTGTTTCACTCCCCCACACCCCCACCCACCACGGAGCCCAACAAGGGGAGGCTGAATGTTGGGGCCAGACCGCACCCAACAGCCCCAGGGGTAATGGGGAAGTGTACGCATCCACTTCGAGGTGTTCAACGGCGGCCGCGGGACCATTGCGACCGCCCACCCGGCAGTGGCCACTTGACCCTAGCCATCGTATGACCAGCCGATTGATTCAATGGGGCCACACTGAACCACCCGTCTTACCCCAACCCTCCCACCAAAGGAGCGTGTTGCCCACCGAGGGGAACTACACCCTGCCCCGCGGTGGACTCAACCCCCGGACGAGAGGGCACGGGGAGTATACGGGACGCCACGCACGGCAAACACGTGGGGAGACAGTAGCCCTGCCCTAGGTGGTAAAAGGGCAGGGCGGGCGAAGGCAACATCACCAGTAGGCCTCCTCTACCGGTGATGAGGGGGGAGCACTTGGTCCACGAGGCCAACGGACATCGAGCCCTATTGAGGTGGGCAAGCCACCACGGTAGGTGGTGCCGCCGACCTCGCTTCAAGTCCCGTCACCACGACAAAGTGACTCCCCTTGTAATGTGTATATTATAATGTACATGTGTATGTATGACTGTACGTGTGGCGACACCCGGTCGGTGTCGCACAACAGGATGTCTAACAACACGTCGTGCTTTTGGCCGTGGGAAGCTGTGATGAACTGACACTAAGATCAGCAAATGATGACTTTCATCAACAGTCATCAACCGGAAGCCCCACCCTTCCGGACGAACTACAAGCAAATAAAACAGGCGAACAACGCAGAGAAGAGGAGAGAAGACGGGTGACGGGCAGGCGAGCGGTGCTCTGCCGCCCCGCGCCCTGCAGCGGTGTGGCTGTCTCTGATTTCGTGCGTCTCGCTCACGTAAACTGTAAACCTTATGTAGTACAACTGTTAATATAGTTAAAATACATTTGGTATTTGTATCAACCTGAGAGAGAGAACTAAAGAGAACTAAAGTGAACTAAAGTGAACTTATAACGGCTACCGCTCGGCCACACATCACTTAACTAAAAGGCTATTGTGTTGTCTCACCTACTACAATCAACTTGTGAAAGCAGGCAACGGTATACCGGACCTCACGTGAGATAACAGTTCGCGCCTTAAACAAAAACACAAAAAAAAAACCACTTAAAAATCGCTAACACCCTTCGACGGGGTGTAAGGTTACTAAATCCATGTGCCGAATATAAATATAGAATTAAAACCTACTTAAATGACCTTTACTAAAAATACGTACATTCAAGATTCAGCTGCACACTGAGCCATTGAGATGAACGCAATTATAATTTAAGGGCCCAGTTAGGGAAAATACGTGGAAATTAAAGAAAACGTTATAGTGAAAATTCAGGTTTATTTGGAAGGCGTTTTCCTTGCTGAATGGTGTTGTCTGGGGATGAAGTTGACATCTGCAACAAGGAAAAAAAAAATTTTTGATTTTTTTTTTCTTTTTTTTTTATTGAAGATGACGCAAACACCCATGATCAGATTCAGTCCCAAAAAGTTTATTTTAATTATCAAATGGTTAAAGTAAAAGACTGATTACTCACTTTTATCTTATCATTATCCATATTATTGTTATATTTACTTTTTCCTACTATCTCAAAAAAATCTCATTTACTGTATTTTAGATATTTGCTGACATAATAATCTTGATAAAAATGCAAGGTGTACTCCGTCACGTACGTAGTGTTTTTATTTACAAACAATTTGCTGCATGAATCATGGAAATCGGTCAAAAAATAAGAGATAAATCTTTACTTGAATGTTGATAAATTACCAAACGAGAAAACGTCAATTCTCGCTGAAGGCGGACACGTCAGGGACCCCCTGGCACGTAGTCGAAGTCCCTCTGGGGGCGCTTATCCCTCATCTTCTTCTGTAGAGGGATGTCCATTGCAGTATCCTTCATTTCTAAATACTTCCTCACTGTGGAAGTGAGTGGAACGCCCATACGTGGATAAGTGTTGGCATCCACATACCCAGCAATGAATTCACTCGTCGCCTGCAAAATTCAACTTGTTCTTGGAAGCAGATATGTGTGTGGGGCAATAGAGCCATACTCTACCATGGAAAGATTAATTTGGATTTTGAGTAAATCCCTTGAGTTATCTCTGCATCATTGTGTCCTTTGTCAGCCGCTCATATACTTGACGAACAAGCTGACGTCAACGTCAAGGACACCTGATGCGTCAGGTTGTCTATCAAGTTCTGAATAATACTTGAACATAGCTTATCTGCTCTCTCTCAAGATGTCGTTCACATTCTCAACTGTTTATCCTCTTATGAAGGCAGCATAACGCATGTATGTCTCCCGAGTAAAGTGTCTGAGGCTGAGCAGTCCACATAACTTTTCCACACCCCTGTAGGCAAAGCCACACATCATGGCAGCATAGGTTAGCATTAGGGTTACGGTCTGAATGGGTTTTTTTTTTCTCTGCATGTTGCTTGATTGTGGGGAGTACTGTATACAACAATAGTTACACTTGCTGCACTTTATAACCACGCTGGTGTCAATTTGATGAGAAGTAATTTTGCACAGCATATCATTCCCAAAGCAGAGTTAACACGCAATGTTACGTGCTATGTCATCAAACACCTTCTTCTGCACTATTATATGTTCAATAGAGACAGGTGTTTCCGCCGTTGGTGAAGAGACAAGTTGTTTTCTCCTGCGATTTAAGGTTTCAGATGCTTGACAATTAAGACTCCGGGGTGCCGCGTGACTCTTCAGCTGCGGCTTCCACCGTTCTCTCTTCATTTTTATTTAGTTTCTTCGCTTCTCTCGCTTTCTCAATGTGTTCTCTTTTCTTTCTAAGTCCTTTTCTAGGCATCCCATCCTTCAGGGAATTTGTGAGGGTCAGAGAGCAACGAGTTATTGGGGGGAAACCCGAGTGGCATCTGACAAACCTGCTCCCAATGAAGGCAGATTTACCACTGAGCCCGGAGTAGGAAGGAGCGACCGACTCAGCCTTAGTAGGTTGCAGTTGTGAATATTCACCACTAGCTTCAATAACAAAAAAATGTAAAAAATAAATTTCTAAACCTATGAAAACGCGGAAAATGCCAGCGCAGTGCGTGGGATTTAAATATCACGTGCGCCACGCCCACTTTGGTAAAATATTCAGAAAAATTACTTAGAATGGAGTGATTGCTTTAAAAATGCGTGAGAGTGATGCCAGATGATTGCCCAAAATGATGGTGCACTGAAATCAAATAACCCTAATCCCCGATTTTCGACCAAATTTTCCCTGCCTGGCCCAGCGTTAATATGATGGCCTCCCATCTTGCCAGGAACTAATTAAATTTTATGGCCATGACCAATTACAAAACATAGTAAATGAACAATGAACTCCCAACTGAACGCGCAGTTAACAAGTGAAAGGTAAATGAAACGCAAACTCCCATTTGAAAAGCACGGTAAGCAAGAGAGGTAAATGAACCACCAGTAACCGTGGGGGAAATGACTCCATAATGTGGAGGAAATGACCATAATGTAGGCGAAATGACTCCATAATCCGGCGAAATGGCATGTGGGCGAAATGACCGGATACCTCATGGGCCTGAACCACAGGGTGAAGGCACTGTGTGAGGGCATAGGGAAGACCGAACTAAGAGCTTATGGAAGGAAGTGAATGGTGATGTAGGAAGAGTGAAATATGAAAACACATGGCAGCAATATAGGAACAACCAAATGGAGGTAAAAGGGACTCATTAGGAAGACGAGGGCAGAGACAGAGAGGGAGATAGTAGAGGAACTCGGGGAGAAGGGAGAGGAGGGGGGAAGAGACTGGTACGTATGCCTTCCTGAGGGGGATAGAAAATAGGGAACGCCTCAACTTAGATGTAGATGCATTGTAGGTTCATGATTGCGTGAAGATAAACTTCATATCTTGAGTGATATATTTTAATGTTTGTGCATACAAAAAAAAAAAAAAAAGTCAACTCATATGAACCGCAAACAGAAGATTTGGATCGATAATATACCATACAAGCAGACGAAGGAACAACTTGTATGTATACCAAACAGTATAGTCGGGTCATACTCAAACGATTCATAGCCTTTCAGATACCCATAATTCATCTCATTCAGGTACATAAAGTGACATACGACTCTGCAAGTGTCTATGTATAAGGAATTTTGATGTGTTGCATGTAAATAACATGGGTAGCCTAATACTCCAAATAGCCTAGGAAAGCATTCAACAGTTATTATTTACTATTTCATGATATTTCGACTATTAATCGTTATTTACATGCAATACATTATTAAAATACACTTTATTTGAACTAGCAGAGCCAGATGTCTTTTAATATAACTGAAGTGAGCTATCAATCAATGAGTACGGAAAAAACATAGATCGTTCGAGTATGATGTGACTCAGTTTTTAAATACAAGTTTGTCTTTTCTTGTGCTTGAATGTTAGATTATCAGTCCAAACGACTGAGTTGTTTTTTGTATACATAAACATTCAAATATATTATCGAAAAATATGCTTGAATTTCTGTCACAACAGTTGATTTCCACGCATACACGAACCGGAAGTGCGCAGGTGACACATCCATCAAAATTCCCGCTTTGTTGGTGGACAGACGGAATGAAACAGCCTATAGGTGGTGTCTGTCCAGTTTGTTGTAAGCAGATGTTAAACTGCTGTTTGCAAGAAATGAGTATGATATAAGTGGGATGGTAGAACCTCTTTAAATAAACATGTGTGGCCAAGGCCTTTTTAATAATTATCCTTTATTTTTCCTTTCCTCTGGGAACTTATCTTAATTTATTTTCTCCTAGCAAAATCTCTCCAGCCTTCTATTGCGGGAAATAGGGACAGGCTGATCATGTTTCCCTATGCATATTTCGAAGTTTAATAATTATATTTGATTTGCATCCCAGTGATCCTGCACTTCTATTTTAATATACAGATACTGAAAAACGAACGTGGAGGAAGCACAGAAGAAACAGAAGGAAAAGTATTCCAGGAGAAAGGGAAAGGACGTGAAAGTGTTTAATCTTAATGTTAGCGATCTAGTGCTAAGAAGGAACATGATAAACCATTCCCGTATATGTGGTAAGATGGAGCCGAGGTGGCTTGGACCCTTCATGTGAGTGTAATGTTGTAATCATTATAATTCATATGGTAAATGAACCAAGAGCTATCAATGTGATGGGTTATTATCAGGCTAGGTAAGCTGTAAAAGTAATTTTAAAGGAAAAAGAGAGTAGAAGAACATTGAATGAAGCTTAGTGAACAGATTAAATAAAATAGAAAGGCTTATTATAGAGAAGTAAAAGTGGCAAGTGGATGGTGAGAGATTAAGAAGTGAAAGTGATGGAGTGACGGAGGCAATGTTTAATGATATGGGAAGACATGATGAGAGACATGTTATGATTTAATTCTTGGATGTGAATGGAAAAAGGTGAAAGTAGATTGGGTAGTCAGAACCACTGTTATAAAAAGGAAATTAAAGAAGCTATAAATATACAAATTATGGTTAAAACCACATACATAGAAGAAACACCACGAGAGTTGTTGATGCATGGAGGCAAGGTGGAACTGAACATGATGTATGTAATGTATCAGCTTGCATGGGAAGTATGTAAGGTTTCAGGTGATTGAAAAAAGGGTTAGGATTGGTAAACTATAAAGAGAAGGGTAGTAGAGAGGAATGTAAGAATTATAAAGATATTTTAATTGTTGAGTTTTCTATGGAAAATATATGCTAGAGCTCCTAATATAAGGCTCCAAGAAAGAGAGGTTGGCCATTCTGTATTGTCTCCGCTTTTTATTTTCCCCTCCCATAAACTATCCATATCCAAGGGCCTTGTCCACCCTCGTATGGAGTATGTATCTCACGTGTGGGATAGGCTCCACGCACACTGCTCTCTTGGACAGAGCAGAGTCCAAGGATCCTCATCTCATCAGCTCTCCTTCTCTTACTGACAGTCTTCTACCTCTTAAATTCTGCCGCCATGTTGCCTCTCTTTCTATCCACTATCGATATTTTCACGCTGACTTCTCTTTTCAACTTGCTAACTGCATGCCTCCCCCCCTCTCGCGGCCCCACTGCACACGACTTTCTACCCTTGCTCATCCCCGTACTGTCCAAATTCCTTATGTAAGAGTTAACCAGCATCATCACTCATCCATGACTTGTCCTCTTTCTAGAGGAGTGTATCAAATCGCCCCCACCCGAAATTGGCCTCTATTTTGGCCACTCTTCACATTTTTCTTTTGTAGGAGCAGCGATTAGCAGGCTTTTTTTTCTACACTTTCTTTTTGTTGCCCTTGAACTGCTTCATTAACTGTAAAAAAAAAAAAATTGTAAGAATTGAAGAACAGATTTTAGAAAAAGGAGAGGATGTTGGAACCAAATAGAAACATTGATGTTTTTGGTAGAAAATACCTAGAAAAGAAATAGTAACTATAGTATATGCTGCTTTTATGGATCTGGAAATGGTTTATATTCTAGTTGAGTGGGAGGTGACAAAAGTATATACTAGAGTGGGAGATAATAAACTGTTCAGTGCAGTGAAATCTTATTTACATTGGTGCAACCGCAGTGGTTAAGGTTGAAGGGTATGAATGTGAAAAGTTTGAAAATGGAGGTAGGAGTGAGGCAAAGTTGTAAATATCCCCCTGGTTGTTCAGTGTGTAAATGGATGGAGTAATTAGAGACGTGAGAGCATGAGTAATAAAAGATGTTGAATGGAGAAAGTTGGAATGTTTTAAGATGTTTGTATGCTGCTCATGTCATATTATTGACAGACAGTGAGGAGGACCAGCAAAAAGTAGTGTCAAAGTCAGGATGTAGGAAGGAAAGAAGATGAAGGGAAAACCACAAAGAGTAATGGGATGGTATTTGAGAGACAGGAGTATGATGCTGTCGACTTTTGAAAAGGGATTTAAAATAGTTGAATCATTTGAAAGAAAGTTAATAATCCTCTTTTTTTCAGTATCGCTGCGATTGATGACAGCCAGCGAGTGCTTTTGCAGCCTATTGGAAAAATGAAGCCTCTGCAGGTGTGGTGGTCCTTGTGATCAACTCAAGCCATATATCAAGCGTAAGGATAATGGACAGCCTTGGATCCTTCAAGTCAGGCTCTGCAGGAAGAGATATTAAGGCCTGTTACTGCTCCCCTTTCTGCTGAAGCTCCTGACACTGAGGGCAAGGCAGCACACACCACCACTACACCCATTCATATATTATGGCAGAAGCAGTCTGGTTTGGGAAAGCGAAAGCAGTATAAAGCTACTTCTAATGAACTACCACCCTGCAAAACCTCCATATGCGAGGAAGTTATGATTACGGGATGTACCCCCGCACCAAAAAGATCTCCCGAGCCATTCCCTGTCACCAGGAAATCCCAACCTCTCCAGACATGGACTCAAATTGAATGTGCAATGCAAACCATACAGAGTGGTGCATGGTTGGCAGACGCTGCCATTGATCATGCACAAGGTCTCCTTTTGAACAAGTTCCCCGAGATGCCTGGTTTACAGAATCGAATGCTGTTCGGGCCTCTTCATGCTCCACGTGTTGCTGCTCCAGCTGGTGGTTGGGTTCAAATTTTGAATTTGAATGACAACCACTAGCTGTGTGCTAGCACCGTGGTGTGTGATCCTTGGGTAGTGAATCTTTTTGATTCCTTTTTATAGGTGATACAGCCCCGCGTCTCCTCGGTGAGTTGGCAAGGATGCTTCACACTGAGAAGCCAGAGATGGTAATCAACTGGCAGGCGTGTACGAAGCAGACTGGAGGAGCAGACTGTGGAGTGTATGCAATTGGATTTGCAACTGCATTATGTCATGGGTATAACCCAGGTTCGTATAACTTTCCTCAAGAGCATTTGTGAAGCCACTAAGTAAAATGCTTTACGGAAGTGAATATAATCATGTTTCCCTCCACCTTTTCAGGAAAACCTGCGTGTAACAACACAATGAAAGTATCATTGGTTTGCCTGTGCCGTATGTCCTGTGATAATCTGGCATTCAACCACTGCTTCCTTTGCAAGGATAAGTTTCACACCCAGTATGTAACTAAGCCTCATTGCCTATGTAAGAAATGTTCCAGGAGGTTTCTGTAATAAGTGATTCCTATAGTTGGTTCAGCCAAGTCTGAAGTGAGCAAGATCGTGCGCAGGCAACTTGCAGCCACACGGTGTGTCCTATTTCGTGGATACTATGTGCTAGCCTACGCATAGTAAACAGTCATCAGGAGCAAAAATATGCTGGCAGCAATAACAAATACGTACCGTCAATTACAGTCACCTCTCGATTAACGCGAGGGTTACATTCCTGGAGATATCGCGTTATTTAAAATAGCGTTATTTTAACATAATTTCCCCGTAGAAAACAATGGTAATAGGGGGGGGTTACGCTCCTGGACCCTGCGAAAGTCTGCCTATTTTGTGAATTTTGTTACTCTTACCTTAAAAAAAAAAAATTATTAACACATTAGTAGGTCACATAGACAACAAAAACACACGTTCTCATGTTATTTAAATTTGTTCTTTACCTGCGTCGGCCACCGTCCCTCCTCAACCCCCGCTCCCGTCACCAGCCGTTCCCTTCACCTCCGCCACTCCGCCTCACTTGCCTCCTTCCTCTACCTTTGACTACCCATGTGTGGTGCCCCGCGGGCTGCGACACCACTCGCTCCGGTAGTTGCAGTGTCGTCATCATCTTCTCCAGCAATATTTTCCGATGACAACAGCGGTATCGACCGCTAAAGCACAACACGGACTCCAACACATGACTGTCCCTAAACGCACTGTTCATTTACCAACCTATACACAATTGACCATTAACGCACCCGCTTATCTCTCTAAGCCAAAACACAATCAACCGCGGCCAAAACACAATCAACCGCGGCCAAAACACAATCAACCGCGGAACAAAATGTTATGAAAACAAAGCTGCGTCACCGCGTGACAGCTACACTAAGGATTAAAATCGAGTGTAAGCCAACCTTATTAAACATGTCGGTTAGGTAGATTATTGTATGAGCTTGGTGTGAGTTTGATGTAAGACTCACACGCCTGACGTGTTACCCTCGTGATGTCTGTATGTATGTCATGCCTATATAAGAAGCATTTATTCAGGCTAGACCTCAGATCAGCCAGCACTCTGCTCGTTTGCTGTACACCCAGTTGTCCTTCCCTAGACAACATGGGCAGAACATTCATCTTTACTACTGTGAGTATGGAGTGAAGTGTTACCATAGAGGAAAGCGTATCTAACATATCTATTGTGTTCTATTATCTTAGTTTTACTTAGGATTATATTTCTATGATACTTTATTGTGTGAGTTTTTACTCAATATTATACCAGTGCTAACGTCAGTAACCAATAGTGAAAGAAAACCTGAAGACTGTCAGCAGGGACTTGATGGAAGGCCGCGGCGGCGACACACTCGGCGATCTGTGCCCTCCCGGTATACCACACACGCACTCCACTCACTGTCTGTCAGACTGTCACCAAAAAATAACTTGCTGAGTAGTTTTTCTTGAAGTAGGTTTCTTGATGAAAGGGGAGACGGGGATGAAGGGGAAAGGGAGAGGCCAACAGGCTGGCCCCGGGCTACTCCTTTCGGAGCGCCATGACCCACGTCCGACCTCGGTCAGGACTGGGTCACAAGGTGTGTGTGTGTGTGTGTGTGTGTGTGTGTGTGTGTGTGAATATATATATATATATATATATATATATATATATATATATATATATATATATATATATATATATATATATATATATATATATACACTCACACCCACAGACAGCCCCCCACACCTACACCCGCATATACGCCCGCGCGAGTGCAGGACCGCCCTCACCAGGAAAGTTTGTATGGAAACTCAGCTTTGACATTTCGAAGGTGTTAATGAGGCTCGTAAAAGGATCTCTGCCTGTCAGATTATGGCCGCTGGCTGATGGGAGCTGGAATGGCTTTTCTGTGCCTGGTATCGATTCGTTGTATTTTGGGAGCCACCGTTCGTAATAGTTCATCAAAATCAGTGGTCGACCTTCCAAGAAAATTATTAATTGATTAAACCCCGCTCCATTAACTATCGGAGAGAGAGAGAGAGAGGGAGAGAGAGAGAGAGAGAGAGAGAGAGAGAGAGAGAGAGAGAGAGAGAGAGAGAGAGAGAGAGAGAGAGAGAGAGAGAGAGAGTTCCTATCCATAACGATCTCCCCTCCTCCTCTTCCTCCTCCTCCTCCTTCCCCATCCTCCTCTCCTCCCTCCTCAAAATATCCTGCGTATGTGAAGAAGAATGAAAGGAAGAAAGAAAAAAGAAAGAAATTGAAAGAGAGAAAGTAAGAAAGAAATAAGGAAATAAAGAAAGAGAGAAGAATGAACGAGAAAGAAAGGGGAGGGAGAAAGAAAAGAGAAATCAAGAATGAAATAAAGAAATAAAGCGAGAAAGAAACAAACAAAGAGAGAAGGAAGGAGAAAGAGAAAAAGAAAGAGAAAAGAAGAATGGGAGAAATAAAGAAAGCAAAATAAAGAGAAAAAGAAAGACAAGAAAGATAAAGAAAGAAGAAAAATGAAAGAAATAAATAAATAAAGGAGAAATAGAGAAGTAAAAAAAGGAAAGAAAGAAAGAAAAACGAGGAAATAGTAAAAATGAAAGAGAGAAAAGGTTGAACGATAAAAGAAGAAGAATGAAAGGGTGAAAGAAAGAAGAAGAAAAGAAAGAGAAAAAGGAGAAAGAGAAAGGAAGAGAAACAAAGAAAGTAATAATATAGAAAGAAAAAAGAAAAGATAAGGAGAAAGAAAGAAACAAGAATGAAGGAGAAAGAGAAAGGAAGAATGAAAGAGAAAGAAAGGAGAAAGAGAAAGCAAGTAAGAAGGGAAAGAAGAAAGAAAAAAAGAGAGGAAGACAGGAAGGAATAGAGAAAGAGGAAGATAATTATCTCTGCTAATCCTCCCCCAATGGGAACACACGCTGCGTTTTCCCCCTCTTCATTCAATATCTCCTCCAATTTCACTTCTTCATCTTCCACCTTTGATTAGATAGTTAGTGTAGCTTGTCACAAACAGCCTCGTAAGGACCAGCAGGCCTGTTGTTGTTTGTTCTTCCTTTGTTTTTTTGTGTGTTCCCTCCTCTCCTTAACCCTGACGGTAGCACTGCCGTCTCATCTGTCTCTAAGGCTGAACTCTTCGCTCAAACTTTCTGTAAGAACTCCACCTTCGACGATTCTGGGCATATTCCTCCTACTCATCCCCCCTCTGACTCCTTTATGCCTGTTATTAAGATTCTTCCAAATGATGTTTTCTATGCCCTCTCTGGCCTCAACTCTCAGAAGGCTTATGGACCTGATGGAGTGCCTCCTATTGTCCTTAAAAACTGTGCTTCTGTGCTGACACCCTGCCTGGTCAAACTCTTTCGTCTCTGCCTATCAACATCTACCTTTCCTTCTTGCTGGAACTATGCCTTTGTACAGCCTGTGCCTAAGAAGGGTGACCGTTCCAATCCCTCAAACTACCGACCTATAGATTTACTTTCCTATCTATCTAAAGCTTTTGAATCAATCCTTAACCGGAAGATTCAAAAACACCTTTCCACTTCTAATCTTCTATCTGATCGCCAGTATGGGTTCCGCAAGGGGCGTTCTACTGGCGATCTTCTTGCTTTCTTAACTGACTCTTGGTCATCCTCTCTTAGCCGTTTCGGTGAAACCTACTCTGTTGCGCTAGACATATCGAAAGCCTTCGATAGAGTCTGACACCAATCTTTGCTTTCTAAACTGCCCTCTTTCGGATTCTATCCCTCTCTCCGTTCCTTTATCTCCAGTTTCCTCTCCGGCCGTTCTATCTCTGCGGTGGTAGATGGTCACTGCTCTTCCCCTAAACCTATCAACAGTGGCGTTACACAGGGCTTGTCCTATCATCCACTCTCTTCCTGTTATTCATCAATGATCTTTCCATAACAAACTGTCCTGTCCACTCGTACGCTGACGACTCCACTCTACATTATTCAACTTCTTTCAATAGAAGCCCATCACAACAGGAAATACACGACTCCAGACTGGAGGCTGCAGAACGCTTAACCTCAGACCTTGCTATCATTTCCGATTGGGGCAGAAGGAACCTTGTGTCCTTCAATGCCACAAAAACTCAATTTCCCCACCTATCAACTCGACACAATCTTCCAAACACCTATCCCCTGTTCTTTGACAACACTCAGCTGTCACCTTCTTCAACACTAAACATCCTCGGTCTATCCTTAACTTAAAATCTCAGTTGGAAACTTTATATCTCCTCTCTCGCTAAATCAGCTTCCTCGAGGTTAGGCGTTCTGTATCGTCTCCGCCAGTTCTTCTCCCCCGCGCAGTTGCTATCCATATACAGGGGCCTTGTCCGCCCTCGTATGGAGTATGCATCTCACGTGTGGGGGAGCTCCACTCACACAGCTCTTCTGGAAAGAGTGGAGTCTAAGGCTGTTCGTCTCATCAGCTCTCCTCCTCCTACTGATAGTCTTCTAACTCTTAAATTCCGCCGCGATGTTGCCTCTCTTTCTATCTTCTATCGATATTTCCACGCTGACTGCTCTTCTGAACTTGCTAACTGCATGCCTCCCCCCCTCCCGCGGCCCCGCTGCACACGACTTTCTACTCATACTCATCCCTATACTGTCCAAACCCCTTATGCAAGAGTTAACCAGCATCTTCACTCTTTCATCCCTCACGCTGGTAAACTCTGGAACAATCTTCCTTCATC
>NC_066517.1:5932039-5952039 GCF_024679095.1 Eriocheir sinensis | reverse complement strand
ACAACTCAAACACACTCTGCGTTCTTACTCCGAATTTAAGTGGAAACAGGACGAAATCTTCAAGTTTTAGTGCATACAAGCAGGCAGGAGTGTCTCTAGAGTGATTTGGTCGAGGATTCAAGGTAACTTATATAAAATAGCACCATGCGTGTACTTTGAAAACGTTGTGTAAAAAATGGCAAATTTGCGTAACTTTAGGTTGAAATCTTTACGTAAAATGAATGATAACTGTAGGATAGTGAAGTCCACAGTTCTACGTATTAGGAAACAAGAAATGTACGTTTAGTTAGTGCCTACATGGCAACTCAGCTCAGTTCCCGCGTCGCCTAACTCGCCTTAGGCACGCAGTCAGCTGTGCAATTCCCATATGTAAATGATTATCGCTGTCCTGCCTCTGTTTACTCTCCAAGTAAAGGACCTACAGTTATTCATCGTCTCTGTACCCTTCCCCACAACTGCAAGGATCCAGAGGACGATACAAGAAGACACAGAAGGCAGTGGATCGAGTGGAAGTGACGGAGGAGACACAAGATATGAGGACGCCGCGACCCCGTGGAGTAAACTGTGGAGGAGCCGTACTACGCCATCAGTGCAGTGACTCAGTGTTGTGTGCAGTGCAGTGGTGTGTTCAGTGCAGTGTGGTAGTAAGGGGGCTGTTCACTACGTCCTACGGGGTCGAGTATGTGTGCATGGGAAGGCCAACTCTGACCCGACTGAGCACTTCGGCAAAGCGCCGCACCATGTGCGGCGCCAACTGGACGAGCGTGCAGAACTTCATGGTGAGCAACAGGTTGGCCCAGCGCCTGCATTTGCTGAAGCTCGTCGGGTTCTTCCCCGGGGACGTGCAGGCCGACCTGGACCGGCCAAGGCAGAGGAGAAGGAGGACGACGAGGTGATCTTGGCCCAGCTTGCCAGGGAGCTGGCCGACGACCAGCCGGACCCGCCGACGGACGAGTTGCTCCTCGCCGCGGTCGGCAACTACGCCGGCTACCTGGCCAGGAAGGTCCAGGCCAACTCCTCTGTGGCCGAGTGCTGCAAGCAGGAGCTTGCCCAGCAGGAGGAGATGAAGATTACCGTGGAGCTCGAGAGGGGCGACCCGCCCTCTGTGATGTTCGACGCCCTGGTCGAGCTGGTCGACAGGGGAGAGCTGGATACGGGCAGGGCGGTCCTGAAGCGGCCATCTCTCCCAATGGCCCACATGGCGTCCTTCGGGATGTCGCTGTGGGACTCCCTGATGCAAGGAGGACAAGAAGGAGCGCAGGTTGAGGTTCCTCTCCCTTGCCATGCGCCACAGGGACGGGTTCAGGCACCTCCTGGAGTTCCTGGCGGCCTCAGACCCGACCTTGCAGGGGTACAGGTGCCAGGAGGGGCACAACCTGGCCAACACCATCTTGCCGCACATCAGCAGGTCCCTCTTCAACTGTTTCGGTGCTAATTTCTCCAAGGACGTGACCTCAGAAGCGAGGAAGAACAAGGCCTTGAAGCAGCCGACCGGCAGGAAGAGGAGCAGTATCGAGGAGGGCAGGAAGGAGACGGCGAGGAACAGGGACGTGTACAAGTCCAGGAAACTGACCGGGGCCCACAAGTCATAGGCCAAAAGGCTAAAGTGATTGTTCAGGGACGAGGGCCAGATAGCCGGCAAGACGTGCTGCGGCAATAGTGACATCGGAATTCAACCAAAATAAGTTGTGATTGTATATAGAAAATGAATATTTTGCTTTTGTTGAGTAAAATTAAGATGTTTCTGCATGCTTTCCTCAAGTATTAAGTTTCTAATGTGAAAATTAAGTGATTTATTAGATGTTAAAACTTACGTAAAAATTGCACTAAATAAAAAAAAATAAGTAGCTATTTCGGGCAAAAACTTATAAGATATGCTAAATATTGCTATTGATTCTGAAAATATAAGTGATTATCTCTGCATTTGGTGATGTTTGTGCATCTAGCGTAAAATCTGAGGATTTTATAGCCTTTTTAAGTTTTGTTAAACTTATATAAAAAACAATTAATCGGGATTTTATTAGGGAACGACTTTGAATTTTTTGATACCGCTGCTCATGGAGACTCATATATGCCTAAGGGAGGTGCCTGTTTTAGTTTCAGGTCGCTAGCTGCTTTGGTTTTGAAAATATTTAAATTTTAAATTTTTGAAAATCGGCCCCCTGCGAATCGGCCCCGCGCCCCGTTTCCCGTCAAGAGATTGTGAAGTCTATGGCTATGCATTGCAACTTGTAGCTGTGTTTTTTTTTTCAGATGCCCAAAGCTTGTTCATGAGAGAAAAGACACGTTCAGTGGAAACATTAGTTCCAGGATGGTACATTATGAACTGAACTATATCTGACATGCGTTGATGGTTATCTTTTTGTTTCAGACATGAGGGAATATTTCTAACCATCGCTGTTACGTATATCATATGAACATTATTGATTTATAAATTGTGAATATAAAAAGCTTAAACAAATGGCACTCAAATCACTCCGTTTACATTATGGTGATATCTTGTATATCAATGTCTCGCCTCCTCTCTATCCCTCCCTTGTAGCAGTCACCGCTCGAAGTGCGTGCTCCTTCCCCTCAGTGACAAGCAAGGAAATGGAAGCTGCAGAGCAAACTCGTAAGTGTACTTGTATTATCCCTGTGTTTGTAGCGTCTTCAATGTTTATCTTTCTTGTAATCGTTTATCTCTTGACTGTCCGTCCACGTCCTCTTGTCGTCCACTCGTACACATTGTTCCACATATACACCAACACTTAAATGTCACCCACACTTCACAACATTCACACAAACGCTTACACAAACAAACACCTTTTCTTAGTGTCTTGTCCGTGTCTACGACCTGTGTATGTTTGTCACGCCAGTCCTCGTCGACGGACCGATTTGGTCGGCTAGATTTCGATCGCCGATAGAGTCGGTCTGTCGGCTCCCTACTACGGGCCGCCTTATGGCAAAGGCCCGTGTTTCCTCGTGCATGAGGGAGCAATCTTCCCCCTCCCCCCCCAATCCCTCAGAGACACGCCAGTCCTCGTCGACAGACCGACTTGGTTGGCTAGATTTCGATCGCCGATAGAGTCGGTCTGTCGGCTCCCTGCTACGGGCCGCCTTTGGCAAAGGCCCGTGCTCCCTCGTGCAAGAGGGAGCAATCTCCCCCAATCCTCTCAGAGACACGCCAGTCCTCGTCGACGGACCGACTTGGTCGGCTAGATTTCGATCGCCGATAGAGTCGGTCTGTCGGCTCCCTGCTACGGGCCGCCTTTGGCAAAGGCCCGTGCTCCCTCGTGCAAGAGGGAGCAATCTCCCCCCCCCCCCCAATAAAGCAGAGACACGCCAGTCCTCGTCGACAGACCGACTTGGTCGGCTACATTTCGATCGCCGCTTCCCCGCCTTGCCTGTTGGCGTCTCCTGCTGTTATCGGTTTCCTGTAGTGTGTTGGTGTATATCCCTGTAGCCCCTTGCCAGTTATATTTATTCATTTATATAATTTTACTGTTTCGATATCAGCGGTGGCTGAATGGATAACAAGACGGACCCGCGTTCAGGAGGACGCAAGTTCAATCCCCGACCGGTGCCGCCAAGCTGGGATTTTTCAGCCGCCGCCGAGTGGCTTAAAACTACCCACATTTTTTTTTATTTATTTTATTTTTTTTTTTACATCAAAGGAGACAGCTCAAGGGCACAAAAAAGTAAACATTAATAAAAAAAAAAAAACCGCTACTCGCTGCTCCTAAAAAGAATCCAAAGAGGTGGCCGAAAGATAAGTCAGTTTCGGGAGGAGAGGTGTCCTGATACCCTCCTCTTGAAAGAGTTCAAGTCGTAGGCAGGAGGAAATACAGATGAAGGAAGATTGTTCCAGAGTTTACCAGCGTGAGGGATGAAAGAGTGAAGATGCTGGTTAACTCTTGCATAAAGGGGTTTGGACAGTATAGGGATGAGCATGAGTAGAAAGTCGAGTGCAGCGGGGCCGCGGGAGGGGGGGAGGCATGCAGTTAGCAAGTTCAGAAGAGCAGTCAGCGTGGAAATATCGATAGAAGATAGAAAGAGAGGCAACATTGCGGCGGAATTTAAGAGGTAGAAGACTATCAGTATGAGGAGGAGAGCTGATGAGAAGAGCCTTTGCCTCCACTCTGTCCAGAAGAGCTGTGTGGAGCCCCCACACGTGAGATCCATTCTCTATACGAGGGCCGACAAGGCCCCTATGTATGGAAAGCATCTGTGCGGGGGAGAACTGTCGGAGACGATACAGAACGCCCAACCTCAAGGAAGCTGATTTAGTGAGAGACGAGATGTGAAGTTTCCAGTTGAGAATTTGAGCTAAGGATAGACCGAGTGTTGAAGAAGGTGATAGCAGGGTGTTGTCGAAGAAAAGGGGATTGGTGTTTGGAAGACTGTGTCGAGTTGATAGGTGGTGAAACTGGAGTTTTTAAGCATTGAAGGACAAAAGTTTCTTTTACCCCAATCGGAAATGATAGCAAGGTCTGAGGTTAAGCGTTCTGCAGCCTCCAGTCTGGAGTCTTGTAATTCCTGTTGAGAGGGTCTTTTGTTGAAAGAAGTTGAATAATGCAGAGTGGAGTCATCAGCGTATGAATGGATAGGACAGTTTGTTATGGAAAGAAGATCATTGATGAATAACAGGAAGAGAGTGGGTGATAGGACAGAGCCCTGTGGAACACCACTGTTGATATGTTTACGGAAAGAACAGTGACCGTCTACCACAGCAGAGATAGAACGGCCGGAAAGGAAACTGGAAATAAAGGAACAGAAAGAGGAATATAATCCGAAAGAGGGCAGTTTAGAAAGCAAAGACTTGTGCCAGACTCTATCGAAAGCTTTCGATATGTCTAGCGCAACTGAGGAAGTTTCACCGAAACGGCTAAGAGAGGATGACCAAGAGTCAGTTCAAAGAGCAAGAAGATCGCCTGTAGAATGCCCCTTGCTGAATCCATACTGGCGATCAGATAGAAGGTCAGAAGTAGATAGGTGCTTTCGAATCTTCTGGTTAAGGATTGATTCAAAAGCTTTAGATAGGCAGGAGAGTAAAACTATAGGGCGGTAGTTTGAGGGATTGGATCAGTCACCCTTCTTAGGCATACTTCCAGCAGGAAGGAAAGGTAGATCTTGACAGGCAGAGGCGAAAGAGTTTGACCAGGCAGGGTGTCAGCACGGAGGCACAGTTTTTAAGTACAATAGGAGGCACTCCATCAGGTCCATAAACTTTCTGAAAGTGGAGGCCAGAGAGGGCATAGAAAACATCACTCTAAGGAATCTTAATAACAAGCATAAAGGAGTCAGAGGGGGGATGAGTCGGAGGAATATGCCCAGAATCGTCCAGAGTGGAGTTGTTACAGAAAGTTTGAGAGAAGAGTTCAGCTTTAGAGATAGATGAGACTGCGGTGCTGCCGTCAGGGTTAAGGAGAGGAGGGAAAGATGAAGAAGTGAAATTGGTGGAGATATTTCTGGCTAGGTGCCAAAAGTCCCGGGAAGAATTAGAAAAAGCAGGTTGTTGTTTGTGTCAAGGTGATTCATTATGTGTTTATGTATAATGTGTTAGATTTTTTTTTACATAGAATCAGTATTAGTTAGGTGGGGCGATAATTGGCTGGGTCAGTCCGGTCACCTGTTGTAAATAAAGGGTTAATGTTTACCAAAAGCCAGCCAGATAGTAATGGTGTGGATGATAGGGATTGGATGAAGATGGCCTGGAGGATGGGGACAAGGATAAGGGCAAAGGATTTAAGGATGAAGGCGGGAATGTTGTCGGGGCCAGTGGATTTAGAAGTATCAAGTCCTTCCAGTAATTTCCGTATACCGTAAGTTGTAATGTCAAGGGAGGTCATCGGGAGGAGGGGGAAGGGCTGTGTGATGTAGCGGTAGCTTAGACCGTTACTTGAAAGCCAAGCGGAATGCTTGTGTGCTTTCGGCCGCCGAACGAAGCTGTGAGCTTCGCCGTTTTAAGTCCGCTAGGGCAGCCTTGTGGGTTAAAAGAAACATCTGATAACCTGTGGTGACTCCATTCACGAAGTTGCTTATTTGTAGGTACATAAATGTTTTTACAGATTGTGAATATTATGTACAGAAGTTCATATACATAAATATTTAAAATGTTGATGGTTTGGTGAAACTATGCATGTAGGTGGCTTTGCTATAATATTATTGATGATAAGGTATAGGTGTTTATGATGTAGTGACCACAGTGTGATGAATGTGAAGAACAAGATATCAGTGCGTTGCGAGAGTGAAAGAAGAGAAGAGGACTAGGTGAGTTACAGGGAAGATTAAATAAATGAAGGTGGATGAAACGAGAAAGAAAATGGTGTGTGTTATGGGTCACTACAGTGGCATGTTTGATGTTAGGTTGTGTTCTTGAATGTTCACCAATTGGAACTGTGTGTTGAGTGTTTGTGGTTTGTGTTGTGGGGTGGTTACTAATGTGTAATTATTGTCTTTCAGTGATGTAATCGTGTTAGTGTCATGTTTGCGGGCATTAAATAATTTGTGCGCACATTAAATAATTTGAAACAGTTTATTTTGTTATTTTTTACATTTCCTGCGAGGTAGGTTGCTATGTGTTTGCGTTCTGCTATTTTGATGTTTTGGCACATGTATTTTGGTGCTTTTTGCAGGCGGTCCAATTATATGTTGTGTTATATGTCCGCGAGTTTGTAGAGTCTTTGTTTCTTGCAATGTTATCTGCGTAGATCCCTGGAAAAACAGAGAAGTGTGTACCTATTAGAAAGTGTTTTTTTGTGGTATGTGTCTGTTCACTGTGGCGTGTGTGGCGAGTTTCAGTTTGTTCCAGTTGGTGGAAAGAAGTCTTGTGTGTGGGTCTGTCGCAAAAATATCAGTGCTGAAAGTAGTTAGGTTTTGTTTGATCATGTCTAAGTCAGATCTCGAATAAATAAATATTTGTCTGGGTCTCTGTTTATGTCTAATCGGTCGGAGGTTAGCGTCAATGATCAGTATGTCATGGTCACTAAGCCGTGGAACAGCCTGAGTATTTGTTAAGAATGTTGTCGGCGAGAAAAAGGTCTAGACTCTTGAGTGTGTTTCGTGGTCAAAGGGCCACCGTGGCCAGCGGGTCGTGTTATTATGTGTTTGTGGTGGAACCCGGTACCGGTACCGGGTGTCGAGAGGAATCATTACAAATCGGTACTGCTCAGTGCCGAGTGCTCATATGACACTATCGGTACTGGGCCCCGCTCAAAGTGTCGGAAGACTAACGTTACCATTTCCAGTATCAGTACCGGTTGGGTTCCAGGTGCCGGGACACGCTCGCCCGCCATGCTTAGCTGCAATGTCAATAAAGTAATATGTCGGGACACGCGCATCGGGGGGGTGGAGGGAGTATGAGGGAGGGATGGGAGGTATAGCTGTGACGTATCATGGGGTGGCGATGACAGAAAATGGATGAAGTAATGCTCGAGCAGAGACTACAGTAAAATGTCAACTTTTAACATTTATTTAGTTCTTACATTAATTTTTTGTTACCACACTAAATGTAATGTTATAGTTTGATTATTTTTTTATTGTGAAGACTTGGCAATAGGTTAATTTTCATGACGATCAAGAATTGATCGATTTAACAATTCGTTTATGAAGAGTTAGGATGGAAAACTGGTCTAACGATAGACTTATATGGTTTCCATGCTCTTCACATGGGTTTCATAATTCAGTAAACATGAGGATAAGGTAGGACATCTACTACTACAACAATTATAATTATAAAACTCTTTGGGCCCACTCATTTATTACAACCATAGGCGGCGGGGGAGGGTGGCTTTTAGGGCTTGAGCCCCAGATCTTTTTAAGGTTTTAAACTGTTAAGATAAACTATATATTTTTTTTAATTAATTCATTATACAGTAACTTGATTCTAGTGTAGGACGTATCATAAATTAATATTGCCATTATACCAAAGTCCCGTAAGTCCCCAGAAGTCACAATCTATGGGGTTGTTTTTAATTTTTTCCCAGGGGAGCATACACCCAGACCCCTCCTCTTTGTCAGACAGGGTTTAAGTCCCCGATGTCTACAATGTCTTGCATCGCCCCTGATTACAACAGAGGATATTATCTGATGTTGCACCAGACAGGCTATATTTATAGTGACATAACTGTCATTGTAAATCTGTAATTTTGCGTATATATATATATATATATATATATATATATATATATATATATATATATATATATATATATATATATATATATATATATATATATATATAACTGCACAAGTGTTGGGCATGGCGTCGATGGGAAAAAGTATCGCGATGGCGAGCGGACACGACCGCGACACCACACACGACCTTGACTTCAGAGCGACTGAGCTCTCAGCTCAGTGTACCCCAGTGTACGTCATGCGCGGGAAGGGACGGTTTTATTCAAAGGAGTGTCCCGACATGTTAGTATATAGACATTGCTTAGCTGTGTGGTGTTGGGCCCGGTTGTGGGAGTCGCTGCCTGTCCGTCTTCCCGCCGTTTTGTCCTGCCTGATGTTTCCAACCTCCCGTTCGGCTCCATTATTTTATTAACTTATCTAATAGATAATTCTTCATGTCTGATTCTTTTTTTATAGTTTTGCTAATATATATATATATATATATATATATATATATATATATATATATATATATAAATATATATATATATATATATATATATATGTATGTATATATATATATATATACTGTTATCGTTATTAGACTATATGAGTCCATCCATAGTAACTTTATATATGCTAATTTCTATGGAAAAAATAAACATTCACTTCATTCAGTGGAGAGAGAGAGAGAGAGAGAGAGAGAGAGAGAGAGAGAGAGAGAGAGAGAGAGAGAGAGAGAGAGAGAGAGAGAGAGAGAGAGAGAGAGAGAGAGAGAGAGAGAGAGAGAGAGAGAGAGAGAGAGATTTACATAGAAAATCAGACGACACCGACCCCATGGTCCAGACTAGGTGGTCTTTCCTTAAACCTAATTGATTCTACATTAATTAGATGGCTCCAAAACATTGGATTTCAACTCTAGTTAATATTAAGTTCAAGGAAGTGACGGTCGAGCTTGTTTTTAAAGGAGTCAATCGTGCTACACTGGACCACTGAAGATGGGAGCTTATTCCATTCTCGCACGACAACGTACGTTGGTGAAGAAAAAATTCGTGTAGTCTGAATTTTCTACATTTGAGTTTTATGCCATTGTTCCTCGTTCGCAAAGTGTCATCGATCATAAACAATTTTGATCTGTCTACATTCGTGAAACGAAGAGAGAGAGAGAGAGAGAGAGAGAGAGAGAGAGAGAGAGAGAGAGAGAGAGAGAGAGAGAGAGAGAGAGAGAGAGAGAGAGAGAGATTTCTTTACAGAAAATTTGATTAGGAATATCATCGGACGTCATTAAGATAAAAAAAAAAAAATACCCGGCCGTACCGGTACTGGTAGCGGTACTAGCGGTACCTGAGTTTTCGGTATCGGTACTCCCGGCACTCAAATTAACTGTACCTGCCCATCCCTACGATACAGCTCTCGTGGGACCAGCTAGCATGTTCGGATCTGTTGAATCTCATTTGATATGTGATGTTTGAATCTCATTTGATATGTGATGTTTGAATCCCATTTGATATGTGATGTTTGAATCTCATTTGATATGTGATGTTTGAATCTCATTTGATATGTGATGTTGAATCTCATTTGACATGATTGTGTAAGCCTTCCCTTAAAAGAAATAGGTTGGAGGTGGGGTTAACTTTTCTTTGGCTGCTAAGGCAGGAATATTGATAATTGTGATGTTTGTTATTCATTTGTTCATTTAATATGATTATTTGGTGACGTGTCCCTTTCTGAAGCATTTCATTTAAACTGGATTTGATTTTCGCCACGTCATCAACCAGAGCTGTACTCAGGGTTGCCACGAATTAATAAACCTCTTTCATCGCCTGTCCGCCCATGTATCAACACTTCCAGTAGTAACAAATGTACGGAAGTGGGGGTAATTGGAGTGGGGGGGGCATGGAAGTGGGAGGCGGGGGGGTCAGCGGGGGGGTGACGGAAGAGGGGGTAGCTGGACACCCCCTACCCCTCCCCTCCATACCCCCCCTACACCCCCAACCTCCCTCCCTACCCCCCCCCATCTTTCACTTTTTTCACATACCCTAACCCCCCCCACCTCCTCTCGGGCTAGCGTGCGGAAGCGAGGGTACTGGAGCGGGGGGGGGGGGGGATGACGGGAGTGGGGGTAGGACGGTCAGCGGGAGGGTGCCGGAAGAGAGGGTGGTCAGCGGGGGGGGGGGACGGGAGTATGGGTAGGACGGTCAGAGGGCGATCAGCGGGGGAGGGGGGTAACGGAAGTGGGGGCATGCACAAAGTGAGGGTAATTGCTATTGTTGTTGTTCTTGTTGTACACACACACACACACACACACACACACACACACACACACATATTCTGTGCTATATAAGCATCATACTTTAATAATTACCATCATTAATAGAGTTTCCGCTATGGCTGAGACATATTCAGAGAACCTTCTTGATATTTTCCAATACCCTACGCGCATAACAGTTGCAGGATATAGCAACTCCGGAAAATCGGAACTTGTACAGCAGCTTATACTGAAGTATCATGAAAAGTTCAAAAAAATTGTCATATGTGGTTTAACGTTTCATCCTCTTCAAAGAAATAAAGAAATAGGACCTAAAGTTATAGTGTCGTCTGAAATAATTGACCCAATTGCCAACGAGGATACGTTTGGTCAGAGAGGGACATTGTATGTACTTGACGATATTTTCATTGATGCTGTAAGGAACAAAATTGTGGTTGATGCTTTTACTCGCGGACGGCACAACAATATTTCATGCATATTTATCACTCAAAATCTATATATGGGTGGAAAGCATGCAAGGAATATTAGCCTGAACTGTTCTCATTTCCTCTTGTTAAGACAGCGCGATTTATCTCAAATTCACACTCTGGGCAGACAAATATTCGGAAAAGAGAAGGCAAACCAGTTTGTAGATATATATAAATATGCTGTATATTCACGTCCTTATGGATATCTTCTTGTTGATTTGGGTATAAATAATCCTGAATCCCTACACTTTCGCTCAAACATTGTTGGAGAACCCCCAGGTGAACGCGTATTCCAATGGTGAACTCCAGGAAGAAGGAACTCTTACACGCTCTATACTCCCAACATAACGATCCCTATGGTTTAAGAACTCAGGCGAAATTATGGGAGAAAGCAAAAAGTATAAATCCGGCAATAACACGTGATGACGTATTCAACTTTTTGAGAAGCAATAAAACATATACATTGCATAAGCTACAGGCAAAAAAAATTTCCCCGGCAAAAGATAATATTCTTAAAACCCAAAGTAATCATGGCTGCCAATTTAGCAGACGTGATACATATAAGAAAGGAAAATAATAACATAGGCTACTTGTTAGTATGCATAGATGTGTTTTCTAGATATATGCAAGTTGTCCCGTGTCGGAATAAAGACGGAAATACGATGCTCGTGGCCATTAAACAAGAGGTGGAAAATAAAGATTCTGAAGGCTTACGAAGATTAAACACCGACTTGGGCACAGAATTCTGGAATCGAAAAGTAAGAAACTATTTATGTTCCCGGGGCATTAAGCTGTACAGTGTGTACTCAAGTGAGATCAAAGCAGCCTTGGCAGAGCGGGCCATTCGTACACTGAAAGCACACATCTACAAGTTCATCACGTCTCAAAATTCTTCAAGATATATTGATCAGCTGCAAAACATGGTCAATGCCTACAACCGCTCGCCCCATTCTGGACTGAAGAACAAACAAACTCCCATTGATATTCATAACTTAAAAGACCCATCTGCAATCAAACGGCAATTCCACGCAATGTATAAAAACCCGAAGCAATCAGCAGTTGGGGAAATAGTTCGCCTTGTTGGAAGTGCTCGTTCCTCTGTATTCCATAAAGGATACACGCAGCAAAATACTCACAAGCTCTTTCGCATAAAATCAATTAAACACAAGAATCGCCCAAGAACTTACCTCTTAGAAGATTTGTCTGGAGAACCAATACAGGGGATATTCTACGCGCCAGAGCTAGTCATAAGCGCTCTGCCTGAGTCATACGATATTAAAATACTGCGTTCACGAAAAATTCACGAAAAATTAAAGGAAAAAAACAGTATTTTGTATCGTGGTTGGGATACCCTACTTCATTCAACAGCTGGATTGACGCTAATGATATTGTAGAAAATGCGTAAAAAGACACCACTCCTCAGTGCACAAAAAAACTTTGTCTTACTTTTGAAGAAATTAAAAGTAAAATATAGAAACCGTGCTATTAAGCAACCAGCTCGAGAACAATTGAACTGCATATCTGAAATATTTTCCAATTTGTTAAAGAAGCACCTTACTGTCAATAACAAAGTTATCAAGAAATTACGTAACTATCGGGAAGACATACGTGCCATAGCTAGAAAGAAAACTCCTCTCCATAAGAAAAGACTTATATTGACATCGAGACGGGGTGGTAATATATTAGCTGCTATATTACCTATTGCCGCTTCCTTGATCGGAAATTATTTGGATAATGCGCACGTATTATCTACCGCTGAGCGTGTTTTAACAGGTATTAAGCCTAAATGCGCCAACTCCACGAGTCCGGGGGTCAACGGCCAATCGTGTTTCAACCCGCAGTCGGCCCATACCGATCACATGCCGGTCTCTGAACATGTACCAACAAGCAGCAGTAGTCCTGTCGTGTCGTCCCATGGTGCAACACCAAGCACTCCTGCAAGATTGAACCCGTCATCTCGCTCTGTAAGAAAGAAAACTAACAAAAAAAAAGAAAATATCGCGATCTGGTGTATACAAAACCACAAAACTACCACCCTTGCAACTTAGAGTCACAGGGATTAGGGAGAACAAGATTTCCTCCAATCCTGAAATAAGTAATTTAATAAAAAAAATAAAAAAATACACGCGTGCGGCAAAAGATTCAGGGATCTGGTTTCCCCAAACAACCATCGTTGGCAAGTTACAGATGGGTTCCATATTAAATCCGCTTTTCCAATGTACTAGTGCAGTCCTACATTGTGATTCAAGAAAGAAACAGAATCATGGACGTGGTAGATACTGAGCCGCGTTGGACGCGTGGCTTATACAGAGGGAGCGGCGACATCATGGAGAGAGAGAAATGCTGGAGGCAAGGACGAACACGCTCGGGCATGGTGGTATCCCGAGCGGGCTTATAAGAGAGAGCAGATGGGACGATGGTTCGCTACTCGTCCCTCGCCATCAGCTGAAGCGGTACTATTCATCACTCACCAGTATACCAGAGGACACCATGTCGGACGCCTACGTGTTCAACTACAAAGACGGTTCTCCTGGCGATGACATCTACCGCAACAACAAGACCATCATCGTTTCTTCCCTCAACTGCAGTTCCTGCTACGAAAAGAGGGGGTTTACTGGACGCCTGCATGGATTATACCCGCACAGTAATCTCTACCACGAAAGAAGCCCGATCTATCAACTGAACAGGTGTCACTGGGAAGATCGTGGTATTCCCGGTAGTCTGCATATTCGCTATCCTCCGAGTGAAAATCTTCCTTATGTGGCGTGTATCCTAACCCAATATGCCCCTGGCCGCGAACTGGAAAATAACGCTATAAACCAAGGATATCTTCAGACGTCAAGAGACCAAAATTTCATTCGTGGGGTAAAGGAAGACAGTTATGATAACCGTCTCCGCTGGTTTAAAGAGTCCATCACAAAACTGGTAGAATGGGTGATTAAAAGCAACATTACAAGTGTCGTCTTCCCCTACAATATTACAAGCGCTGGAATTCTTTACGTGTTGTGGAAAGCTGACTACCAACCACATCTTCAAGAGGCTGCGGTTGAGCTCCAACTGCATAATATATCGTGCGTAATCCTGGACAGATGGTGGACCTGCGATGAGCCTGAAACAAAATTAAATATATCTGTGTCTCCCGAGCGAAACAGGAAGAGAAAACTGGTGGATACAGAGGACGACGCTGTGGCTGACGAATGAAAAAGAAAACGGGGCGGTGCTGTAGTCGACGTGGATCCTAAATAACTATAGCTCCAGACAATTTCCCAATAATTATGTACATCACTAAATGTAAAATATGTCAGTAAATAAAAATGTAATGATGTTTAGTATGATTTACCTTCAATATGTAATTGGGATCTCGTCATGTCTACCTCTATATAATGAAATAATTATAATATTTTTGCAAGTGTCTTGCTTGCTCTAAATGGAGTCACATCATATATATGTTACTAGCATTGCGGATGTGGAAATTTACCCCAAACTAGCTTTACTAATAATATACAAACTAACATTAGACAAGGA
The DNA here is from genome assembly GCF_024679095.1 of Eriocheir sinensis. Taxonomy (NCBI): domain Eukaryota; kingdom Metazoa; phylum Arthropoda; class Malacostraca; order Decapoda; family Varunidae; genus Eriocheir; species Eriocheir sinensis. The sequence continues at coordinate 5,937,681 of NC_066517.1, read as the reverse complement.
CGTGGAATATGAAGTCGGTCTACTGTACGTGTTGCTTCCCCGTCGGTATTACATTGTTAAACCGGGTGAACCAGAGTGTAGTATACATCTTGAATGTGGTATAAGACCAACGCCAGATTCAGAAGCTATTGAAAGACGCACACGTCAGAGGCTATTAATGCTAATATCTTATGTAATGACACTGGGTATTTGCTGATGTGTGTTAACGGTATAATAACGAAATTGTTAAAGGAGATGGTCGATGGATACAACTACCGTTTACTAGCATATTCTAGAGAGGTTCTTGCATTTACCTCAACAAATGATCATTTTACTTTGTTCTGCTACAATGGTTATCATCCACTAGTTGTATTTATTAAGGTTTCCTTTGATACGCGACTGGCCCAGGTTCTCGGTTTTGTCCCCAACTTAGGTTATGCTGTTTTCTTCCTTGGGTACACATGAAGAACAAACCCCCCCCCGTTCTTGTTCCGCGACATGGTCATGCCCCTCTGTTGAGAAATGGTGACGTACAGTGTGTTCTCATTTATACTGACCTTGTCAATCCCTCTAGGTATGCAGGGAAAAATGTAAATATTCTTGATGCCTTTTCGCTCTCCGGAGGTCTAACAAAAGGCGTGCATCCAACTATATTTAAGTCCCTTAAATCCAAAGTAACTGATTCGATTTCTATTAAACTCACAGATCAAAAAGGTCGTCCTATGCATTTCGAAGAAGGATACCCTGTTACATGTTTACTTCATATCCGATCGCGTTGAATCTTTAAGTACATTTTGCTGTATTAATAGGAATGCTGTCCATTTGAAAGGACAGTCTCCTCGCCGCCACCACGCGGGTTACATTCATCCCTCCTTCCGTAGCAGAATATCATACCCTGTTTTCGAATGGCAAACAGATATCATCCCGAGGGAGTGGTTTTGATGATATAGTCACACTTTCTTATGAACCAGGCTCTCACAGAGGCGGGGGTTTATTCTCGGTTTTAGCAGGACTCGCTAAAAGAGCTTTCCCTTTCCTAGTGAAAAATGTCATTGTCCCTTCAGCTCGAACATTTGGAAACAATGTTTTAGATGATATTTCACAGGGAAGCAACTTGAAAAGCTCTATAAAAAAGCATGGAATTAATTCCTTACAGCAAGCTGCAATGAAATTGACTAGAGGAAGCGGGAAAAAGAAAGTCAAGCGAGTCGGGAGGAAAAGTTGTTATAAAAAGGATATCTTTACCGACCGAATTGTAATCATTGTTGAACTAAGAGCAGTATGGCGAGCATCACCAGCGCGGTTGGTGTCGGGGACCCGCGTTCTCCCCTGGGGCAATATGCCGCCGGTGTCAGTGAATTGTTTCCCCGCCCCAACAAAATGAGATTATTGGAAACAGCGATTGCCTCCCGTTATGATGCTGATGTTTTACCTACTAACCTTGGATTCAATATGAAATTATCCGAGAGATATATAGAATTTCTCATTCCTGGAACACTTGGCAGTTTAATTGATTTTGGGAAATTGGTGTTGCACACCTCTTTACGCTTAACTAAGCCAGACAATACTTCTCCTCTCGATGACGATCAACATGTTGAATTTACAAATAATACCGCACACAGCCTATTCAAAGCAGTGCAATGTTTTTTGGGAGATGTAGCTGTTGACAATAATGTACTTTATGGGTACACGTCATACGTTAAAATGCTGAATACTTTGTCGCCCAACAAATTGAATACAATTGGAGCCAATGCTAATATTACCATCCCAGAGAACGGTTTTATTTCCAAAGTAACAGCAGAATACTTTGACAATGCCAGCGCGCAACACAAGACCATTATGAAGCGGGTTAAGACTCACGGTATACAACTCTGTACCCCGCTTCTTCTGGATATAAGTTCTTTAGACAGTTACTTGCTCGATGGTATTTCGGTTAGACTCCGAATGGAACTATTAGTAATGCATGGCTGCTAAATTCTCCAACTGGCGATAACATTCGTCTGCATATAGATTCAGCCAAACTGCTTTATACGCGACTGTTTCCTTATCCTAATGCACTTCATGCTTTGAACGCGTCTCTCGCCACAGGGAATCTTTTAAAATCGACATTTACCAAAACCCTCTTGAAAACCTATGTGCTAGCCAAAGACCAAACCTCAGGAACGTATGATCAACCGTGGGGTAATGTTATTCCGGAAAAACTCTCACTTATTATAACGAGCATGGAAGCTCATTCTGGCGACTATACGCTAAATCCATTGTATTTGAGCCATGGCGATATAAGTCAAATAAGCTTAAGTGTTCATGGTAGAACCATGTATAATATTCCTGGTAAATTCCCTCATGACTATGCTGAGCTCTACCATCGTACTTTGGATGCACTTGGTTTTCACAAAGACCATTTAATCGGAAAGGATATTTTCGGCAAGGGGGCAATGATTTGCACATTTGATTTGCGTGCTGAAAACTTGAATGAGAATTTGCCCGTTGAAATGAATGGGGGGCTTAGACTTAGCTTGAATCTAAGCAAGGGAGAAAACGAGAACCGTCTGTTGATACTGTTTGGCGAAACAGTGGGTATAGTAACAGTTAACTCTGAAAGACGACTGCAGTGTGATGTACGCGCTTGAAGCGGCTGTGCGATGAACAACATGGAGATTGAAAGAGGATTGAGGGGGCACATAGGAAAGCAAGCCTTGTTTTTAGGCGTGTTATTGGCAGACGAGGTAAAATCTATACCTCGATATAGAAAACCTATAGTGTGCATTGTCAATACGCTACCAAGTTATTCTAAAAGAGAAATGGGACACTGGATGTGTCTCTACTATGAACCGGGCATGGCAGTGTTCCTAGATAGTTATGCTCTCGATCCAAAATTATAATCTGATCATTTCAAATATATTGATTACCCCGGGCTCAGTATGTATAAAAATGCATTTCGACTTCAAAGCACGCGAAGCGATGTGTGCGGGGCTTATGCCATGTACTTTGCCTACAATGTTTCACACTTGGTTGTAAGAGAAACTCTTGAAAAAATATGTATGGAGTTTTCCAAGACCGAATATTCGAGGAATGATGAACACGTGATGCGATTCGCTTACAGCAAGTTTATAATGCCCGTATGTCATCAAACATTTAACACGTGTTCATAAAAAGTAAGTATTGACTTATTGATTTTTTCATAATGAATTGTATTACATTCCATGAAGCATAAGTAATTTTCTAGTTCCTTTATCGGGGGTGGGGTGGTTGTATACCATGCTTAAATCAGAGGTCTGGCTCCACTCACAGGTCCTCACCCGTCACCGCCACTACCCCGTGCAGCCCCCGCCCCGCCCCGCCCCGCCCCGTCCCGGGCCCCGAGCAATCCTGTCGCATCTTGCCGCCGCACCTCTCGCTACCGCCGCCGCCGCCGCCGCCGCCGCCCGCCTGATTTGGCGGGCAGTCTTTTATGCATGAGCCGGATCGAAACATAAAAGCGTTTTATTCATGTTTCCACAAATCGAATAAATTTTAAGACAATTATTGTGTTTTTTTCATCCGTTTTTGATAAAGGTCATATAAACAAGTCAAACAAACTCAATGTTTATTGGAATTTGGTCAAATTATGATTCCAGATTCATCATGTGCAATTTTATAATATCAAAGGCTCCAACATTAGTCCTATATACAGAATATATTTACATATATTTTATATTTAACATAAAAATAGCAGGCAAATTCTTACACTATAAACAGTATATACAACATTCACACCAGTCCCTATCTTATAAACAACTACAATTTATTCTGAAAAGTCTGTATCTACTAGCATATATTCAAGGGGGGATGATGAGAGCATTTGATTTATTTCTTCCTGTTCCGCGGCTTGCATTAACATGTCATCATCCGCCTCTACCCGTTTTATCAAGGGAAAATATTGCTCGACCAGCACATCCCGTTCTCCCCACAATTCATAGGTTTCTTCTTCTAGTTCTCCCATTTCACCGATCTCTTGCCCACCCATTACCTCGGCTAGTCTCGCTTCTGTTATGCCTCTTTCATCGCCTTCCTCCAAATTTTCTTCGTTTGACAGTGTCATGATCTGGGCTACATCCTCCTCCTGCTCTTCCTCCTCTATCCCTATAGAATTATCGGGATGACCGTAAGATCGCGACTCCAAGGTGCTAATGTAGTATCTTTATCCTCAACTACAGATATCCTTCTCTTGGGATATTTTACTGTACTCATTCGTCCATTGCGCACTGTGAATCCCTGATAGTCAAAGGTAAATGTTTGCTTCTGGAATAGGGCGTCTTTGTATCGCTGATGAGCAATTTTCTTCTTTATGAACTTTGGAACGCCCTTAGCTGAACTCAACCGGTCACCGTCTGCCAAGAGGATGGAGTAGCATTTTGGTTTTACACCTACAAATTCTGAGATGGTTCTTTCCCCCACTTCAGACTTGAGAAATCCAAGCTTTCCTTTGTTGTCTGTGCTGTACAAGGAATGTGAGGGGCTAAAGTTACTTGTGTCTATATAGCTTTTGAAGGGTTCCTGCGAGTACTCTGTTAATAGATCAGGAGTTTCAATTTCTGTTATTAAGGAATCAGTGTCACAATACACTAGTTTCGCCCGATCCCCGTAATGAGCCTTCAACACATTGTAATAGAAATCATATAGTCGCAGCTTGGACAGCTCTAGGATGTAGTAGCCAATGTAGTTTGGATGATTCACCCATGAATATTTCTTATGGCGAGTTACAACTACATGACCATCATTGAGAGGTACAACACGTTTAAAGTAAGGACTTCGGGCCAGCTTCAAAAACTTTTCGCGGTTGGTGACAATATCTATGTCTTCACTATATTTGGCCACGTTCATCAGGAATCGACCAAAAATGCTGTTTGAAATACACTTGATTGCATTTTTCTTGATAGGGCAAGTAGCACTTTTGCGGGCTTCTATGTTATCCTGAATGAAGTCCGCAAGAAAGTGCTGTTGCTTAAACGTATACATAGCATGCACTTTTTAACAACCAGGCCTAGTCGAATAAGTAGTTTAAGGAGGGCAGAGCAAATAGCATTTTCTCCTGAGCAGCATGTGTTCCAATCAGTTTTATGTTCTTACACGGTGCTGGACGGTTTTCTTCTTCATACCATTCGCGTGTGACTGACGATATATCTCTGTTGGTGATATTGTGTCTTCTGATGATCAGTGGGAGGTCATCCGTTTTCTCAACGACTTCACGTGAGACAGCCTCAGTATCGCACAGAATGAGATATCCAAAATCGCCATCGGTTGCTTGATTGACCAAGCCCCCGCTCAAAACGACTGCATTTCTGTCTCATCTAGTTTTCTCATATCCCACATGGCAACTTCTCTTGCATTACAGTGGGATAAAGACTGTTGAAGTCAAGATATGAAAGGAAAGTGCTTCTATCATGTTTTGGATTAAACTGAGGGTTCGTGTAGATGTTATTGGCGCGTACAAAACGACGCACAACACTTGTGTAGCCCCCACGCACATTTGTTTGAATGCAATGATATATTTCTGGGCTACTAAGCACCTCTAATTCCTGCTGTGTTTTAGCAGAAAGAGTCATAGGCAAATCCTGGCAGGCTAACATAATTTACAATATCCAACCTCCACTGGGTTTTCAAAATACCTCTCCACTCTAGGA
>NC_066517.1:5882039-5927039 GCF_024679095.1 Eriocheir sinensis | reverse complement strand
GACAATCTGTATTAAATATATTGTATCATTAATTCATTCTGATGTTTCAATAAAATATGAAATTGTCCAGATCTTGCCTAATTTATTCAAAGGTGGGGGGGAGGCAACACTGTGGGTGGCGTGGCAACCTCCACCAGCCTGGCGCGTCTTAAGCCCCAAATACACTGCCGAATTTTGGTTCACGAATGTGCGCGAATATGCAAGTCATCCTGTGTCGTGGACAAGTTCGGCATCTTTCTTGCCTGTTCTTGGCCGTTCGGGCCGTGGAGGTAGGATTAGGAGGAAACGGCGCGAGCTGGGTGAGGTTGTAGCAGCCACCGCTCAAGCCGTCGCGTACTCTCCTCCAGTGAAAACAGAAAATGGGGCGTTGCAGCATAGACTCTATGTTCATTTTTACTTTGTGTCAATGTTTTCGTTCGTGCTCCCGTCTCGCTGTTTCTTGTGCGTCTAATTGTTTATCTCTTGTTACTTGTTTATCTTCTACTGTCCGTCCATGTCCTCTTGTCGTCCATTCGTACACATTGTTCTACACATACACCCACACTTAAATGTCACCCACACTTCACAACATTCACACAAACGCATACCCACACAAACACCTTTTCTTTATGTTTTGTTTGTGCCCATGACCTTTGTGATTTTTGTCGAATAAAGTAACCCTGACGGATATGACTTTCTCTATCCGTGAACCGATTAGCACTTAAAACACTCGCTACCACCAACAAGGTGTCCCAGGAAAGTGAAGCCAGTTTGCCCGCGCTGGCCAACGCCCAGGACTGGCAGGATGGCCGCGCCAACCCTTAGTATCAGTAGCTTTATTAAAAGGTTTTATAAAAATGTTTCGCTATCTGTTAAGGTACTACAACTTTTTTCTTGCTTTAAGACTAAGACATTTTTATTATTATTTGAAGTACTTTTCAAATTAATATTTAATTATATGAAAACAAGTACTCATTCGCGAAAATGAGTGTTTTCAGTGCGATGAGCTACATACTAGAAATACAAATATACGTACATGCATTAACGACCATTTTTCAAGTAACCTAAACCCTGATTTTATATCTTTGTGGATAATAAATATTCATATCACAACTAATAATACCTGATTTATTAGTTAATTGTAAAGTACATAATTATAAATACACTATTATACAATCATCCATCCTAAATTTAACAGGATAAATTGGAAGTAGGTTTGGTTTGTATTTATTGGCCACTGAAATGAATAAGTTTGGTGTACAACTGACGGCTCCTTACCTTAACATTACTTGCTAATTTATTAGTTATCTGTGTACCATCATACTTAAACCGTACCTGCAAATATGTCTCGGCAATTGCCTTAACTAACAGATGCAGGTGGTTTTCCTGCGGGTCTGTGTCATACATGTGATTAGTTATGGTGGGGATTTTTTTTTTTTTTTGTTGCAATAAGCCAACACTGAAATAACTAACTTACTAATAGCCCCCTGCCCAAAATTGTTGCATGACACTCTTTCTCTGAAGTTTTTCTAAAGTGATACAAATATCAATAACACCATCAGAAGGATATACCATGTTTCGTTTAGCCTTTACTTTAACTAGTGAGTGAAGGCGGCTTGCATCGCCTTGGCTAATCTTAGGGCGGAAATGCATGGTTCACAGTGTAATGACTTTATCAATTAATATGCAACAAATCCTCCAGTATATGCCACAATTTTATTTACACACTTTGAGAGGTGGAATATATATATATATATATATATATATATATATATATATATATATATATATATATATATATATATATATATATATATATATATATATATATATATATATATATATATATATATATATATATATATATATATATATATATATATATATATATATATATATATATATATATATATATATATATATATATATATATATATATATATATATATATATATATATATATATATATATATATATATATATATATATATATATATATATATATATATATATATATATATATTATATATTATATATATATATATATATATATATATATATATATATATATATATATATATATATATATATATATATATAATTTTTTTTTCCTCTGCCTTTTGATTACCGGCATCATCAAGTATGTATTTTTCTATTAAGGACTGAATTATTGATTATCTGAAGAGAAGAATTATTTACAGTGTTCTTTACACACCTGCTGGACACATTTAATATTGGAACAGACTAGGTAGGGCGCAGTCAGGTCAAAGCTAAGCCTAGGTGAGGCTGGGAGCGGCCGACACCTGCTTCTTGCCAATCCCAAGATGGTGGACTCTACTTCACATTTCCCACCGCGCGCCGCCTCCTCCTAATCCTACCTTCATGGTTCGGGGACATGTCTGCGTTCACCGCGCGACTTTTGACAGTTGGTCACTACCACCACGAAAGTTTCATGTTGCATGAAAAATTCGCGGCCGTTCGCCGAATGTGCATGAATGCAAAATGGATGCCGAATTGTCGCCGAAATGTCGCCGACATGTCCCAGACAACTCGGCGTTCAATTCGCGGTGTTCGGCGAATTGTCGCCGAATTTTGACCGTTAAAATTTTAATTTTGTTGGCGAATTTGCCGCCGACATGTCGCCGACTATTCAGGGACATGTCTCCGACATGTCGCCGAATGGCCAAGACTATTCGGGAACATGTCCCCGAATATTCGGCGAACATTCGGCGAATTAATCACGACACGGCAATCGGGTCGCGGTGGGAGGTGTACACGGGTCTCTCTCTCTCTCTCTCTCTCTCTATATATATATATATATATATATATATATATATATATATATATATGGAATAAAATAATATAATAATAAATTGTAAACAAGAAAATATGAAAAACAAGAAGAATCATGAATCTATTAAATAGTTATGAAACTAACATTTTCATTTATTTCATAATTTATTTACTATTTATTGCTTTATTTATTTTTTAATATCATTATTCTGCCATTATTTAACCTTTGTTTTATTTTTTAGTTATTTAAATTTATTTCTTCTTTATGTTACTGGTTTGTTTATAAATATTACGGAAACATTCATTCATTCTAAAATATTTGTAGGAGAGCAAAATAAAAACAAGTCACATTTATACATTTTATTACACATACTATCACACATATTACCACACATTATCACACACGGTATTTACTCGCCCACAGTTATGTCCTGCCAGGCCACTGCTCCCCGTGTGTTGTAGTAGTCCATGAGGTAGGCGCGGATATTCTTGGGGTCCACCATAGCTCCTGGGTTCCGCAGAGGGTCGAGTGGAACGATTTGATCGCCCTCTCGCCATTCCCCAGGAACAAGTTGCGAGAGACGAGGTGGGCTCTTCAGCTGCCGGTGAAGAAGTGAGTTGCACCTCGTATTCCCGTGCTTGTATATGCCACATGGGCATCAGATGATCAGCTGTCAGAAATCTTGGCAGAGTCGGAGAATTGTCCCCGCCATGTCGCCAACACTTCGGGGACATACGAAGACAATTCGGAGACTTGTCGCCAATTATTCCGCGACAAAAAAAAACATTATAATTTCAGATTTTGAACACGGCGACATGGACGCCGAATAGTCGGCGACATGTCTCCGAATTGTCCCCGAATTGTCTTGAGCGTTTGCCGACATGTCGCCGAATGGCCACGAATTATAAGAATCTTGGTCATGTCGGCGAGCCGGTCACCGAATTTTTTCACGAACTGATTCGGCGACAAGTTCGTGGCCAAAATTCGGCAGTGTATTTGGGGCTTTAGCTCGCTTCTCGTCCATTCTTCCCGCACAATACTCACTCATTCTGCACTTCCTTACAGTCTGCCATCTCTGGGTAATAAAACGTTGGAAAACGCCAGGCAGTAGTTTCTTTTCTTGCCACAAAACCTGCAAGAATTACGTAGAGTAGACGTGCATGGCGTCGTGGCGGCTTTGATGACCGAACTGACGTGGCGACGGCGGCGGCGAGTCACGAGGAGGCGGAGTTGTCAACTGAAAAATATTTTCCAATCTTCCTTCTATCTATCTTCCTTGACATATTAAACTATTGATAATAGGTATGACAGACTTTTTAACCCCAACATAAATCGTTTGAGTGCTTGACCACTATAAAAAGCACTAGATTCAATGCGCAACATATGGTATAGAAGGAGGTTAAACGTTAAACCTATCGAACAAGCTCAACCTCCTCAGCCTGTCAGACATGGTGCCATCCGTGCTACCATCTACTAGTTGGTGCGATTTGAATAATTAATCCGCGTCCTCCGTCTCGCGGGCACCATTGCCTCTCCTGTTTCTCTAGACTCCTTGGTTCCCCCGGTAACATGTTTCCCCTAAAGGCGCGGGCGAGTGTCCCCTCTTTCTTTACAACACTCTTTGGTAGTAGTACCATTAGTAGAATAAATAGCATATAATAGTAAAAACAGCATCAGCATCATCATCATCAGTAGTAGTAGTAGTAGTAGTAGTAGAAAAAGTATAGTAGCAGCAGCAACAGCAACAACGATCTTATATGGTAGGATGCACCACTCGCGGTATCTCCATTAGGGAAAATCTAATCGGTAGACGGTGGCTCCGCCAAATGGTTGTGAGACTTTCCCCTTTCCCCCTTTGGTGAACATGGTAACTCCCGACTTCTGGAAATTATTATTACCCTGTTGATAACATCATCGGGAATTTTGATACAAAGTATTCACACGAGATAGTCTCTGCTGTGGCATGAGTACAGCAATTTATCATAATGACCAGGGGCCTATTAAGGACCTTGAAACATTGGGAGCTTAGCCCAGCCCAAAATGCTGCATGGGTGGTTGGAAGCGAGAGAAGCGCGGAGTTTTTAGGGTAATTTCGAGGCCTCTCTGACATACATTAGGGCCAACTTATGTGTTATTGTATTTAGCAGTAACACTGAAAATATGGCAAGTGTGTCATAATAAAACTTTCAAGGTCATTAACAAATTATGGTAAAGCATAAGCACATTTAAGCGCTTAAGACTGATGTATCATACAAATAAATGTATTGTACAGACAACTTCAAATTAAAATTTATTCTCTCAGGTACGTTTACTGCAGGGAACAAGGCATTAAAAAGTGATGAAAAGCAATTGGCCGTTTTTACAATGTACTATAGTAAAATAAGGAACATCTGAGTAAGTGAGCATCAAGTAATTAGCAAGCAGAAACTACCATTTTTCACAAATTCATCTAGTTTTTTTATCAAATTTATTCTGTTACTAAGGAGATTGAAAACTACAACTCAGCACTCTTACACTTAACTCTCTTGTTTTTTGCCCGGACAAAAATGTCCGTGTCTGGAAATTAGATCGTCAACATGTTCAATATAATACCCTTTTTTTCAATAGGAAGATTAAGCAATTTGTTTTGTAAATAATACTAATAATAATGGTAGCCACAGCTTAAGTCTGAAGAAAAAATAACTGTTCACACTCTAACGGCAACGGAACGATGGATTTATTTTTTTGCTCTACTCACTTAAAAAAGAAGAATTTTTTTTCAGCCTTTAGCTTTATAATAGACGTATTGTTTATCCCGTTGTCATAACCTAGGTAATCATATCATGATATTATATAATGTGGCCTCTCGTGTCTCATCCCATGCAGCCTATTACTCTACTACTACATTTTATAAATTTAGATGTTGGTTTTTACTCCTGCCATGTCATCAGTTCCTGCAGGCTGCAAGTTTATTTAATACAGGGTTAAAGACGCATTAAAAGCTTATTTTACTGTTATACTTTTAACTTATTTTTATATCATCGAAGTTCGATTTTGCATAATTGGCATGTAACAATATAATGACCGCAGCAAAATAACAATAAATTACCTTTTGAAATTCGTTGAATAATAATTGGATCCTTTAGAAATCGGAAAAATTACGGTCACTCGTTCCACTTTGAACTGCTGACTGCTGGAGCAATTCCGTGCAGTGTGCACATTTCCCATCATTACAGTATACATAACTACCATATTTTTTTTAAGGAGTTAGTATGCCTTGTGTGACAAAAACGTTTGAGAACCACTCAGCTAGACTATGGCTACTTGCTAGCCGGCTAAAGAGCTCTCTACTTCACCAACCTGAGCTAACAAACAATGTAAAGTCACCGGCAGTCTCCCGTCATGACTCATCTGCAGTTACAGAAACAGCAGAAAGTACCCCTTCCTCCGCCTGCTCTTGCTTTGCAGGCAGGCACTCATTGCCTTGGTCCCATTTTTTTTTTATAAAGAAGCTGCTTATATCCATAGTCTCAGACTAAGGTCTTGCTCACTTCTACCAATCAGCAAGCTCTCTCGCTCACAGCAAAATAGAATAAATAGCACCTAGGCTGGCGCCTGGCACCACTGCCTGACTGATAGCCGACTGGCGAGTAACCGTGAATACGTGATGGGGACGTGAACCCGATAAGAACAAATCGCATGATCTCCGTATGAGATCTATGAAATCTAATTTATATTACTAACAGCTTAACCAGAATAAACATTTTGTATTGGCCTTGCTGGAGCTATTCTTAAAAAAAAAATCTTTGAGATCTGGGGCTAGATATTCATAAAACATTCGGGGCTATTGCCCCGAAAGCCCAGGCCTAACTACGCCACTGTTAATGCCGAATATAGGTGTATGAGATCCGTTTAAAGACGGCACGTGTGTGTGTGTGTGTGTGTGTGTGTGTGTGTGTGTGTGTAGGTACCCGGTCTGGCGGTGAGGGAGGGATGAATATGTTCAATGTTTTCCATAAGTTCATAGTGCGGGGAGAAATAAAGGAGTGGTGTAGGAGTATACCTGAAGGACAGCTATCCTATATACTACAGTACGTGACATCCATGGCAATGATTCAAAGGTTCCGTATTTTAGTTTAAAACAGTAAACGATGGAGTAGAGGCAATAACTGTTGGCAACAATGGCGCCGACTACCGCCTCCACGGTCCTCACATCTTCATCCCTCATTCACCGCCAGCCCACCAGCCTGTGCACACACACACACACACACACACACACACACATGCCGTCTTTGAACGGACCCCATACTAGTATATTCGTCGTAATGTACATTTATGTAGTCATACTACAATGTGAATACTTTTCTTAAAAATCGCCGTTGATGGTATCTACGATAATATCTCCAGAAAGCTAGAGTTACTGTATTCACCAAGAGACGAAGGGAAAGTCTTTCTCACAGTCGATTGGCGGCGCCACCGTCGACCAATTGCAATGGGAAGCCTCGGAGTGGTGCATCTTACTATTGATAAGATCTTTGATAGTAGTAGCTGAACTATTGGTTTTATATTTTGATATGGGAAAGCATCCCGATAATAAATGTTACCTCATCCATCCATGTTCCTCCCTCACGTGGAGCAGCAGAGAGTCAGTGGCGGCCAAAACGGCAGCAAGGCTCTGGATGCGGTGCGGACTAAGATGCGTAACTACAATTAGTTGCGAGCCCTCCCCCGACAAGAGACTGTCCTGGGCGAGGCGAAAGAAGGCAGCAAGGAAAGGCAAGTGTTCGCTAGCCAGGACCACCGTCACGCAGCCTGACGTTTCTTTAACCTGGAAGAGAGATATCATAGACGGGTCATCGAAATACAGGCAGCGCTTTAGTATTGGTGTGACATAAGAGTCGCTACTTCTTCATCTGTAGATAACTAAATACGAGACACCAGGAGGCTCTTAGTATTTACTATGTGCAGTCAATATGGGCTTACGCCGGGACGCATCATCTCGGCCACCCCAAGGTAAGGAAAAGAGGACTATATGGTAGAATCAAAAAGGGGGAAACTCACCTAAGGGATAGTTACAACGATTTAGCTAGAACAGTAAAGAAGAACACGCGTATGGCAAAACGTAATTATGAGATTAAAATTGCCAGGGATGCAAAGACCAATCCAAAGGGCTTTTTTCAGACCAAGGTTAGGGATAAGATAGGGCTGCTTAAGTCAGGAGAATCACTGATTGATAGATATGAGGAAATGAGCGAGGCGTTAAATAGATATTTCTTAACTGTATTTACCAAAGAAAGATTAGGTGATATACCTCGGGGAGAACAGATTTACAGGGGAGAAGAGGTAGAAGGATTAACCGACATCAACAAAAGTAGGGAGCTCGTGATTAGACAGATAGGTAGACGTAAAGTCACTAAGGCGCCAGGGCCAGATGAACTTTTCCCCAGCGTAATAAAGGAATGTAAAACTGAAATCAGTGGGCAGTTAACAGAAGTATTTAGGAAGTCACTAGACACAGGGGTGGTGCTTATTTCATGGAGGCAGGCACACGTTATTCCAATATTTAATTAAGAAGGGTGACATATTCTATGGAAAACTATAGGCCGATTAGTTTAACGTCAGTTATAGGTAAATGATTGAATCAATAATAGCTGATAGTATTAGGGACCATATTGACAGACATAATTTAATTCCCGGCTCACAGCAAGAGTTTATTAAAGGAAAGTCGTGCCTCACTAATCTTTTATCCTTTTAAAATGGAGTATACGAGGCAGCTGATGTAGTTTACCTTGATTTTAGTAAGGCCTTCGATAAGGTACCTCACCAGAGACTGTTAAATACAGTCAGGGATCATGGAATAAGAGGGAAGGTATTTGATTGGATTAAGGCGTGGATTAGCGACAGGAAACAGAGGATTACCATTAAAGGTAAAAAATCCGAATGGGGTAATGTTACCAGTGGGGTTCCTCAAGGTTCAGTTTTAGGCCCGCTTTTATTCATTATCTACATCAATGACACAGACAATGGGATAACTAGTGACATAGGTAAATTTGCAGTTGACACCAAAATAGGACGCACTATTAGGACAGGGGAGGATGCTAGATCACTGCAGGAGGATCTCAACAAACTGTCAGCTTGGTCAGTTAAATGGCAGATGAATTTTAACATCACCAAGTGTAGCGTACTTAGTGTAGGAGCACGCAACCCATTAAACGGGTATAGTTTAGACTCCACAGCGATAGGCAGATCAGAGTGTGAAAGGGATTTGGGAGTGTCAGTGAACTCTGACCTAAAACTAAGGAAGCAATGTATTAGTGCGAAGAATAGCGCTAACAGGGTATTAGGCTTTATTAACAGGACGGTAACCAACATGAGTGCAGAGGTCATCCTCAGACTCTATTTAGCGTTAGTTAGGCCACATTTAGATTATGCTGTCCAGTTTTGGTGCCCACACTACAGAATGGACATCAACTTGCTAGAATCAGTTCAGAGGAGGATGACCAAGATGATTCAGGGCCTGAGGAACCTTCCATATCAAAATAGGCTGAAACATCTAAACTTACATTCACTAGAAAGACGAAGAGTGCGGGGAGATCTGATAAAAAGTATTCAAATGGGTCAAGGGTTACAACAAAGGCGATATAAGTAAAGTACTGAGAATTAGCTAGCAAGATAGAACACGTAGTAATGAATTTAAATTAGAAAAGTATAAATTTAGGAAAGATATAGGCAAGCATTGGTTTAGTAATAGGGTGGTGGGGGAATGGAACAGACTCAGCAATCACATAGTTAGTGCAGGGAAGATTGCTTGTTTTAAGAGTAGACTGGATAGCTACATGGACGAGGATGACAGGTGGCAGTAAGGTGTGGGTGCAGTAAGGAGACAGGGTACTGGAGCGTAAGCCCGTAGCCCCGTACCGAAGGTTAACGAGGATCAAGCCTCTACCTGTAACCCCTGAAACTACACCTCACCCATCGTGAGTAGTGGGGGGGATTCTGGAGCTGCCCTGTGTAGGCCAATCGGCCTCTTGCAGTTTCCCTATGTTCTTATGTTCTTATGTACTACTACTATTACTACTACTATTTCCCTTTCAGTTACCACTGCTCCAGTGATCCTGGAGGAGGCGAGTGGTAAGAAACCTTTTGGCAAAGAGCTCAAACGGAGAACTGAGAAGTGGGTAGCAGAGAGTGAGACCCTTACAACAGAGCAGAATAGTGATCATGAAAAAAAAAATGCACAGTATACAATAAAAAAAAACAACCGCACAGTATACAATGATACACAAGTAACATATGAGGTAAGAAAAAAAAATAGAGAAGCTAGAAGAAAAAAATAAGCTTCTTCAGGAACATATTTTCTTGCAAAATAATGCTGCTTCATCTGAAGCATATGGCTGTGAAAATCGCAATAAGGTAGAAAGGGAAGCAGAAAACATTTTGATGCCAGTTTTCAGCAAAACAGATTCAGGCTCTGATACACAAAAATAATAAGATTCAATGGACAGATGAAGACATATCTTCTTCTGCTATTACTTTACGCACTATTAGTCCCAAGTGCTATAATTATTTAAGAACTAAAAAGGAATTCCCTTGCCATCAAAAAATACTTTAAGTAAACGAGTGCAGAATTTTGAATGTGAACTTGGTCTCTTGCATTCAATTTTAATACTAATGAAGGCAAAGGCAGATACATTATCTTCAATGGAAAGGCTAACTGTAATGTCATTTGACGAAATGAGTGTAGCAAAAAAGTGGAGTTATGATAAAGGGAAGGATCTGCTTTATATGCCACATCGACAAGTTCAGGTTGTCATGCTCAGGAGTCTTTTTGGTAAATGGAAGCAGCCCATTTTTTTATGAGTTTGATGAAAATCATATAGAGAAAAGACTGGAAGATATAATAGTGAATGTTGAGAATTCTGGTTATCCTGTAGTAGCACTTGTCCATGATTTAGGACCTACTAACCTTCGCGTATGGACTCGTTATAACAGTGACCCTGTGCATTCAAAGAAAACATCATTCAAGAATTCATGTGCGAACCGAGAGATATTTGTTTTTGCAGATGTTCCCCACATGGTTAAGTTAATTAGAAACAATTTTATTGATTCTGGCTTTTTCATGCAGAATTCGGGAAATGTTAATGAAAACTAAAACTGAGTATGGCTTAACCCATAAATTAGGTGAAACCCACGTGAATGTGTTTGTAACTCAGAGACAACGAGTAAAATATGCAGTACAGTTGTTGTCGAAGTCATGTGCAGATGCACTAAAATATTTAGGAGCAAGAGGGCTATTTGAAACAAAAAAATTGGAGGGAAGCAGCAGACTTCATCAGTTATATTAATGAATGGTTTGACGTCATGAATTCATGTGGAATCCAAGGAGATGTACAATCTTGCAATGCCTATGGTACTGACATAGACAGAAAAAGGGATGTTATGCACAGGATGATTGATCTTATGCTAAGAATGAGGGTAAAACACTCAGATTCTCGGTTTTATAAATTTCAGAAAGGAGTACTAGCCTCCTGTCAGTTAATGATAAGGCTGTATGATATGCTGAAGGATTTGTACGGCATTCGCTACATCAAGACACAAAAATTAAATCAAGGCTGCTTAAAAAGACTTTTTGGATGTATTCGACAAATGAGCGGACCGCATGGCCATCCTGATGCGCTGAACTTTAAATTCAGGTTAAAAAAAATACTTGCTCGGGAAAGATATTGTCCTTCTTAGTGACAAAACAAATTGCAGTCACACGGATGAGGACCTTGACCCTCTATCTAATGAAATGATGGCAGGTACAGCTATGAGTGAACCATGTGATAAGAGAAAACTGAAACTATAAATCTGTTTAGCCACCGTTTGTTTCAAGAATATGGATGTTGTGTTTGAACTAGATAGTGATAATGTATTTGAGGATGTATCAGATGATGCAAACAAACTTTTTAATCCAGGTTCAGACGCAGCAAAAAACCAGAGGCTGTGATAGAGGATGAAGCACTACGGCATATAGGAGAATATGTCGTAAGAAAGTTCAACATGAAATATCCTCATTTAGGCAATAAAGAAATTAATAGTATATCACAATGCCAGACCTGGACGAACATGGTAAACAGAGGTATTTGTTCCCTCTGATGATTTTTTCTCAGAGCTATTGGTAATGAGAGATGTATTCAAAGGAATACATAATGAAGGCCTTAGAGAAGGCAAAGACTGTGTAAAAACTTTTGCCTCTGAGATGCAATATGCTGTAGACTTTAGAGGATGCAGTACCTGCAGAGGTAATATATTTCGTTGCAAAAATATCAGTATTTTTCAAGATGAGGCATCTTAATAATGATTTTGTAATTAATGATAAGAAAATTAAAGAATGCAGAAGTATGATAAGAAAAAACATGAATATATTACATAAGGACGTATGTCATATATATATATATATATATATATATATATATATATATATATATATATATATATATATATATATATATATATATATATATATATATATATATATATATTATAATAAATATTAAAAAAAAATCATCTGTTATACTTATTATAAACCTCAACGAACACTGAAGAAAACAAGGAGAGAAAGAGAGAGAGGGGGCAGACGTCCGACTCCTTGCCAGTGGAGGCATCAGTGCCACAGGGCTCAGTGCTAGGGCCAGTTCTGTGGAACATACATGTGGACGACCTTCTCCGGCAGCTGCCAGCAGTCTCAGCTTACGCTGATGACTGCACTCTCTCCTGCACCTACCCCCGACAAGACTGTGGGTGAGCTGCTGACGAGGTCAATCAGCAGCTGAAGGTGCTACAGGAGTGGGGTGCCCGCTGGCAGGTGACCTTTGTCCCAGAGAAGACCCAGGCAATGGTGGTCTCTCGATCCCCCACTGCCGGGCCAGCAGTGGAGGGGAAACTAAGCTTTGGTGGCGTCCCCCTCCCACTCCAGGAATCCGTCAAGATTCTGGGAGTGGAAGTGGATCGAGGGCTACGGTTTGACAGCCACATCAAACACATTGCCCAAAAGGCCTCCCACAGAGTCTCCTGCCTGCGAAGGGTGGCCAGCTTCCTCGACAAAAAAGGGAGGCTGTTGCTTTACAAGGCCCAGATACGGCCTTACCTGGAGTACGCTGCCCTCTCTTGGATGTCGTGTGCTGCCTCGCACAGCGGGAGACTCGACGCCATCCAGAGACGGGTACTGCGACTGGTGGATGCGGCAGACCCCCCAACCGGGCAGGAAACTCTCAGCTCCGTCGACTCCTTGGAACACCACATGGATGTAGCTGCTCTTGTGGTGTTTCACAAGGCACAAGTGCAGGGAGTGCCACATCTGGTGGGCTTAAGCCAACCTCCGAGAGTCACCACGCGGAACACGAGAACGGTGCTAGTCCGTGGTGACGCAGTGGAGGTGCCGTGTTCCCGTACCAGCCAGCACCAGCGCACCTTTTCGGGAAGAGTCTGCCGGCTGTGAAACATGTTCACTGCCTGTGTACCAAACATCCGGGAGATGAACACCCAAAAAATAAAACTGTCGGCCCACCACTGGAGGGGCTCACTCCCCACTCCACTGACACTCGTGGTGGAGCAGTGACGCGAGTGTAGTGTGCAGTACGTTCACATATATTCTGTATTGTATGTTTTTTTTTATAGTATATATATTTTTTATAGTTTATGTAGTTATTTTTTATATAGATTTTATTCTGCCCTTTGAATAGGCAGCACACGACAGTGCACCTTTGGGTATGTAAATATTATACATGTGCCTATGTTTAAATAAAATAAAAAGAGAGAGAGAGAGAGAGAGAGAGAGAGAGAGAGAGAGAGAGAGAGAGAGAGAGAGAGAGAGTATTTTATTTTTATATTAAATCGATCGTACCTCTCATGTAGTAAGATATGTCACTGTGCGCCTAATGACATTTGTTTTTATACCTTGTAGTTTCATAAATAGTAACAAGAAGTAAAAACACAAAAAAAAGGAAATAAAGTGTTAAAATACTGGTTAGTAAGCAAATCAGTGAGTGGCAACCCGCGCGGGCGATAAGGCGCTGATGACGTCGTGCGAGGAACGGGGCTTATTCTGGTTCACACTAGGGATGGGCAGGTACCGTTAATTTGAGTACCAAGAGTACCGGTACCGAAAACTCAGGTACCGTTGGTACCGGTACCAGTACCGGTGCCGCCGAGTATTTTTCTTTATCTTAATGACGTCTGATGATTTTTTTTTCTCGTTGGGGATATACCCCAAGGGAGGAAGGCGGTGCATGCCGCGCAACCACCCCCAGACGGCTGGTGGAGAGATACCCAATTCTTTCAAGGAGGAGGCCCAACAACGGGGCTGAGGGTGTCGGAAAAAGCCCACCTTTCCACCCCCATGGCACCTGGCTGGTCTCGAACCTACGCTCTAGCACCCTGCCGAATCGCAAGGCGGACACTTTACCACGGGACCACGGGAGCCCCCAAAATTCCTAATTAAATTTTCTGTAAAGAAAACTCTCTCTCTCTCTCTCTCTCTCTCTCTCTCTCTCTCTCTCTCTCTCTTTGTTTCACGAATGTAGACAGATCAAAATTGTTTATGATCGATGACATTTTGCGAACGAGGAACAATGGCATAAAACTCAAATGTAGACAAGTAAATTCAGACTGCACCAAATTTTTCTTCACCAACGTTGTAGTGCGAGAATAGAATAAGCTCCCACATTCAGTGGTCCAATGTAACACGATTGAATCCTTTAAAAACAAACAAGCTCTACCGTCACTTCCTTCGACTTAGTATTAACTAGAGTTGAAATGCAATGTTTTGGAGCCATCTGATTAATGTAGAATCAATTAGGTTTAACGACAGACCACCTATATATAGTCTCTGGACCATGGGGTCTGTGTGGTCTGATTATCTATGTAAATCTCTCTCTCTCTCTCTCTCTCTCTCTCTCTCTCTCTCTCTCTCTCTCTCTCTCTCTCTCTCTCTCCACTGAATGAAGTAAATTTTTATTTTTTCCATAGAAATTAGCATATATAAAGTTACTACGGATGGACTCAAATAGTCTAATAAATATAACAGTATATATATATATATATATATATATATATATATATATATATATATATATATATATATATATATATATATATATATATATATATATTAGCAAGAATTAGAAGAATTATCTAATAGATAAGTTAATAAAATAATGGAGCCGAACGGGAGGATGGAAACATCAGGCAGGACAAAATGGCGGGAAGACGGACAGGCAGCGACTCGCACAGCCGGGCCCAACACCACACAGCCAAGCATGGCGGGCGAGCGTGTCCCTATAAGTGCCGGCACTGGGAATCCAAACGGTACTGATGGTACCGTTAATCTTCCGACACTTTGAGCGGTGCCCAGTACCGATAGTGTCATATGAGCACTCGGCACTGATCAGTACCGATTTGTAATGATTCCACTCGGCACATGGTACCGGTACCGGGTGCCGCATAGAAATCATCGATTCTAAGCGGCACCCGGTATAAAAAAAAAAGCCCGCTACTCACTGCTCCTGAATAGAGATCAAAGGAGTGTAAAAAAAAAGAGGTCAATTTCGGGAGGAGAGGTGTCCTGATACCCTCCTCTTGAAAGAGTTCAAGTCGTAGGCAGGAGGAAATACAGATGAGGGAAGATTGTTCCAGAGTTTACCAGCGTTAGGGATGAAAGAGTGAAGATGCTGGTTGACTCTTGCATAAGGGGTTTGGACAGTATAGGGATGAGCATGAGTAGAAAGTCGTGTGCAGCGAGGCCGCGGGAGGGGGGGAGGCATGCAGTTAACACGTTCAGCAGAGCAGTCAGCATGAAAATACCGATAGAAGATAGAAAGAGAGGCAACATGGCGGCGGAATTTGAGAGATAGAAGACTATCAGTATGAGGAGGAGAGCTGATGAAACGGAGAGCCTTTGATCCCACTCTGTCAAGGAGAGCTGTGTGAGTGGACCCCCCTTACACATGAGATGCATACTCCATAAGAGGGCGGACAAGGCTCCTATAAATGGATAGCAACTGTGCGGGGGAGAAGAACTGGCGGAGACGGTACAGAACGCCCAGCCTAGAGGAAGTTGACTTAGTAAGAGATGAGACATGAAGTTTCCAGTTGAGATTTTGAGTTAAGGATAGACCGAGGATGTTTAATGTTGAAGAAGGTGATAGGTGGGTGTTGTCAAAGAATAGGGGATAGTTGTTTGGAAGATTGTGTCGAGTGTATAGGTGGAGAAACTGTGTTTTTGAGGCATTGAAGGACACCAGGTTCCTCTTGCCCCAATAGGAAATGATAGCAAGGTCTGAGGCTAAGCGTTCTGTTGCCTCCTGCCTTGAATCGTTAAGTTTCTGTAGGGTGGGTCTTCTATTAAAAGAAGTTGAGTAATGCAGAGTGGAGTCATCGCCGTAAGAATGGATAGGACAGTTCCTTTTGGAAAGAAGATCATAAATGAACAACAGAAATAGAGTGGGAGATAGGACAGAACCCTGTGGGACACCACTGTTAATAGGTTTAGGGGAAGAGCAGTGACCGTCCACCACAGCAGAAATAGAACGGTCAGAAAGGAAACTGGAGATAAAGGTATAGAGAGAGGGATAGAAACCGTAGGAGGGTAGTTTGGAAAGCAAAGATATGTGCCAGACCCTATCAAAAGCTTTTGATATGTCCAGCGCAATAGCAAAGCTTTCACCGAAACGGCTAAGAGAGGATGACCAAGAGTCAGTTAGGAAGGCAAGGAGATTACCAGTACAACGCCCTTTGCGGAACCCATACTAGCGATCAGATAGAAGGTTAGAAGAGGAAAGGTGCTTTTGAATTTGCCGGTTAAGGATTGATTCAAAAGCTTTAGATAGACAGGAAAGTAAAGCTATAGGGCGGTAGTTTGAGGGATTGGAACGGTCACCCTTCTTAGGCACAGGCTGTACAAAGGCATACTTTTAGCAGGAAGAAAAGGTAGATGTTGATAGGCAAAGACGAATAAGTTTGACCAGGCAGGGTGTCAGCACGGAAGCACAGTTTTTAAGGACAATAAGTGTTACTCCATCAAGTCCATAAGCCTTCTGAGAGTTGAGGCCAGAGAGGGTATATAAAACATCATTTGGAAGAATTTTAATAACAGGCATAAAGGAGTCAGAGGGGGGATGAGTAGGAAGAATATGCCCAGAATCGTCCAGGGTGGAGTTCTTACAGAAAGTTTGAGCGAAGAGTTCAGCCTTAGAGTTAAGGAGAGGAGGGAAAGAGGAAGAAGTGAAATTGGAGGAGATATTTTTGGCTAGGTGCCAGAAGTCACGGGAAGAATTAGAAGAAGCAAGATGTTGACATTTTCTATTGATAAAAGAAGTTTTGGTAAGTCGGAGTATAGATTTGGCACGATTCCGGGCGGAAATGTAAAGGTCAAAGATAGCGGGTGTTTGAAGGCTCTGGAACCTTTTGTGAGCTGCCTCTCTATCTTTAATAGTACGAGAACAAACATGATTAAACCAAGGCTTTTTAGCATGAGGAGTAGAGAAAGAACATGGAATGTATGCCTCCATTCCAGAGACAATCACCTCTGTGATGCGCTGGGCACACACAGAGGGGTCTCTCTCCTGGAAGCAATAATCATTCAACGGGAAATCGGAAAAATACATCCTCAGGTCGTCCCACCGAGCTGAAGCAAAATGCCAGAAGCATCGCCTCTTCGGTGGGTCAAGAGGATGAACAGGAGCGATAGGACAGGATACAGAAATAAGGTTATGATCGGAGGAGCCCAACGGAGAGAACATTTTGACAGAGTAAGCGGAAGGATTAGAGGTAAGGAAGAGGTCTAGAATGTTGGGCCTGTCTCCAAGACGGTCGGGAATACGAATAGGGTGCTGAACCAACTGCTGTAGGTCGTTGAGAAGAGCAAAGTTGTAGGCTTGTTCACCAGGCTGATCAGTGAAAGAGGATGAAAGCCAAAGCCAAGATGGAGATTTCAGCGAAGGGAGAGTGGGTCGAGATGCGCTCCACTTTAGAGTTCAAATAGTCGAAGAGTTTTACATAGTTAGTAGAGTTGGGTGAGAGATAAACAGCACATATGTATTTAGTAATAGAATGACAATGAAGTCTTAGCCAGATGGTGGAAAATTCAGAAGAGTCAAGGTCGTGGGCACGAGAGCAAGTGATGTCGTTGCGCACG
Organism: Eriocheir sinensis; assembly: GCF_024679095.1. Taxonomy (NCBI): domain Eukaryota; kingdom Metazoa; phylum Arthropoda; class Malacostraca; order Decapoda; family Varunidae; genus Eriocheir; species Eriocheir sinensis. The sequence continues at coordinate 5,909,112 of NC_066517.1, read as the reverse complement.
TAGGCGCAACATCCAGCTCTGGCTTGAAATTTAGGATAGAGATAGTAGGAGGGAACAGAGTAGAGGTTGCTGTCAGTAGCCTCAGAAACCTGTGTTTCGGTGAGGAAGAGAAGGTGAGGTTTAGAGGAGGAGAGATGGTGTTCCACAGAATGAAAATTAGAACGAAGACGCGAATGTTGCAGAAATTGATAAGGAGGAGGTTCGAGGAATTATCAGGACACCTCTCAAATCGGCAGCCAGAAGGGGAGTCCTCACTGGGGGAATTTATGGTCTCCCCCCCCAGGCGGGGACTCCGAGGCAGTTATTATTTTCGCCATGTTGAATTTTGAATTTTGGGAAAACATGTGTGTGTTTTGTGAATGTAGTGTGGTGTAGAAAGAGAGAGGAACTGTCTTTAGAGAGCATGCTGAACTGCTCTCTGGTGTTGATGAGACAAAAGGGAAACGGTTAGTGAGGACATGGGAAGGGTCTTTGAAGGGCTTCAGCACCCTCCTCGCTTCCCATATATCCTCACCGGGAGTAGCTCACGCCCGTTCGGTAGGTGTCTTCCTACCTACTCCAGCGAGTATATATATATATATATATATATATATATATATATATATATATATATATATATATATATATATATATATATATATATATATATATATACCTATATATAAGAACATAAGAACATAAGGACGCAGGAGTCTACAAGAGGCCGGTAGGCCTGTACGAGGCAGCTCCTTTGACCCTAAGCTCCCGTGTATCTAACCCCACCTAATATCGCTGTCCATGAATTTATCTAGTCTATTTTTGAATATGACAATTGTATTGGCACTCACCACATGACTGCTAAGCCCATTCCACTCATCCACCACCCTGTTAGTAAACCAATTTTTGCCTGTGTCCCTGTTGAATCTGAATTTATCCAGTTTAAACCCATTACTTCGTGTCCTACCCGGTTCTCTTACCAACAAAACCTAATGAATGTCTCCCTTATTAAAGCCCTTCATCCATTTATAAACCTCGATCATGTCTCCACGCACCCTTCGTCTTTCTAGAGAATGCAAGTTTAACTGTTTGAGTCTTTCCTCGTATGGCAAGTTTCTCAACCCCTGAATCATCTTAGTCATCCTCCTCTGCACCGATTCTAACATTTTGATATCCATTCTATAGTAAGGTGACCAGAACTGAACCGCATAGTCAAGATGAGGCCTAACTGATGCTAAATATAGTTTGAGGAAGACTTCGTGGCTTCTGTTGCTTACGCTCCTTGAAATAAATCCCAGTACCCTATTAGCTCGATTTCTAGCTTGAATGCATTGTGCCCTTGGCCGGAGATCAGAGCTCACTAAGACCCCTAAATCCCTCTCGCACCCAGACCTGCTTATGAGAGTGTCATTTAAGCAATAGTTATGTGAGGGGTTGTTCCTACCTACACTCAGAATACTGCACTTCCCTACATTGAACTCCATCTGCCATTTATCCCCCCAGTCATACAATCTGTTGAGTTCACCTTGGAGAATACTGTACTAGCGTCCCGATTCGACTCAATTACTTTATCGATCTTGGTATCATCTGCAAATTTACTAACATCACTAGTAATTCCTGTATCTAAGTCATTGATATAAATAATAAACAAAAGTGGACCTAATACCGAACCTTGTGGGACCCCACTCGTAACACACTCCCAGTCAGATCTTTTACCACTGATTTGCACTCTTTGCTTCCTATTGCTAAGCCACACCTTGACCCAGTTCAAAACTTTACCCTCTACTCCGTGAGCCTGTAATTTAAGCAACATGTGGGTGAGGAACTTTGTCAAACGCTTTACTAAAATCAAGATAGATTACATCATAATTTTCATCTCTGTCAACCGCCTCAAATACTTTTTGTTAGAGAAGACAGAGAAGATTGTGATATATATATATATATATATATATATATATATATATATATATATATATATATATATATATATATATATATATATATATATATATATATATATATATATATATATATATATATATATATATATATATATATATATATATATATATATATATATATATATATATATATATATATATATATATATATATATATATATATATATATATATATATATATATATATATATATATATATATATATATATATATATATATATATATATATATATATATATATATATATATATATATATATATATATATATATATATATATATATATATATATATATATATATATATATATATATATATATATATATATATATATATATATATATATATATATATATATATATATATATATATATATTTGGTACCAAAAGAAAGTAAATTAAATGTATTATTCATATATGGGATGAAATAGGGTTGAATAGTAAATAAAATAAAGAATAACATGTATAATATGGCGCTTAATATAGGTTGATTTATAAAGTGAAATGATTATATAAAAATAATAACGTTTTTTATAGATATCTTAAAATGATTTTAATACAAGATAGTCAACATACTGAAGTGTTCATATATGAATTTCTATGCAGATATATTAATGTTTGTGGCGTTAGGAAGGTTTTTCGTCGCGGCGCGTTTAATGATTCAGATTCGGTGAATTTTCGTCGTGACTTCTGGTGAAGCTCGAGGAAAAGCTGCTGAAGCTAGGAAGGCGTGCTTGTTTGGTTATCCACAATGATGCCGAGTAGTTTGGTGGACATGACAACCTGGAGGTGGTGTGAGGCAATCGACAGCAGCGGATGTGGCACATCTCTTTTGGACGTGCATACGTGCATCACCACGGTCTTGGTGTGGTTGATTGTGGCACTGTTGTCCACCGTCCATGCCTGAAGGTTGTCGAGCGACGCTTGAAGAGGTGCATAGTCAGGAGCCCTGTTGTTGAAGGGGACCCCCAAAGTGCTGTCGTCAAAGTATTTTCAGCGATGCGGTGTGTTCATGAGGGAGTTGTTAATGAGCACCAAGAAACAAAGAGGATCAACTTTAGTGCCTTGCGGGACGCCACACGTCAGCTCAACAGGGGTGGGGTGGGTGGGCGGACAGAGCCCTGGGAACGAACTATTTGCTGGCTTGCGCTGAGGAAATCAGTCAGCCACGATACAGTATTAGGGTGAAGCCCCAGCTCAATGGCCTTAGTAATGAATAGTGTGGTCTACAAGGTCAAATGCTTTCCTGAAGTCAACAAAAGCAAGGGCAAGGGAGGTGTCTCGTTTGTCCAGGTGGCTGTGTATGAAATCTAGAAAGCTGACCAGGCAATGAGTGGTGGAGGAGTGCTTCATGTTGCCAAATTGTTGGATGTCTATGAGGCTACTAATATCATCATAAGCCCAGTTAAAAATAAAATCTTCACAAATGAGGCAAGGAATGATGGCGATTGGCCTTAGGTCATTAAGGGACTGTGGGCTGGAAATTTTGGGGATGGGAGTGACATAGGAAGTTTTCCAGTCGCTTGGGAAAGTGTTTTGTTCAAGTGAAGCATTTATTATGTAGGAAATGGGGGTGGCAATTACAGGGGAAATTCCTTATAAATTTTGATTGGGAAGTCAGTGGGCTTGATAGCTCTGTGCGTCGTTAATTCCTTTAATTTATTGAAAACATCAACCTCCTGGACGGAGGGGGGTGGAGAGAAAGATGTATGTGGGGAGGGCGGTGAGATCAAGTTTTGGGAGGGTTTGACATATACCCGCAAAATGGGTATTTATCTCCTCGGCCGCTCGGTCAGGTGATACATGTGAAGTGCAAGGGATGGAGGGTGAGTGTTTGCCGAGTCCACAAAGAGACTTGACCTTGTGATACCACTGTCTGTTGTTGGCCTGTTTAAGATGGTGTATTATTTTTTCTGGATACTAGTTCGCTCTGGCAGTTTTGATCTCCCTGATGAGTTCCTGAGCTGTCTGTAGCGGGCAGGGTCTGTGTTGTAGCCCTGTTCCTCTGTGAGATGAGCCTTTTGACGGTGGGATTGATCCAGGGGGCATCAGATGGATGGACTGGGAACGTCTTGACGGGGAAGAAGGTGTGGTAGGCGCTGGTAATGTGTGCTGGTACTGCTCCCATTTGTGGTTGACGTCTGGCTCATTTGTCACTTCAGTCAAGGGATGTTGCGTAATCCACTGCCCGAACCGTCTGATTGCCGAGTAAGGATGATTGAGGCAGTGAAGTGGTGTGAGCCGGTTCCCACAGGACTGACAGGTGGCCACTGCGTCCCATGGGGGAGAGGCTGGGTGGGTGAGTACTGCTGGCTCAGGTCGGTCATGATGAGGTCGAGAGTAGCTTGTTGGTGGGTGGGGAAGTTAACGACCTGAGCGAGATTCAGTTGGTGCATCGTGTCGCTGACGTCTAGGCGGTTAAAATCCCCACAGATGACCAACTTGGCAGAGGGAAATCTCACTCGAAGCACGTCAGCTGTGTCGATGATGTGGTCAACCAGCAGCTGTGCAGTGGGCGCGCGGGAGGGTGGTATGCCACACAGTAGATGATGGAGGCAGTGTGGCGAGGATGGCGGGCAGGTGTGACCCTCACCCACAAGGCCACCACTCCCTCGGGGGTGTCGACCTGAAGGTGTGGAGGAGAGAGATCGGAGCGGCAGTACAGGGCCACCCCCCCTCCTTTCTTATTAGTCCTGAGATGGTGAAATAGTTCATAGTTATCGATGTTGCAGATCTCAGGAACTATTTGCCACGCCTCCGTAATGGCCACCACACTAGCACCAGTGGACCTGACCATCACCATTAATTCCTCGATCTTGTTGCTTAGGGAGGTCACATTGGAGAGGAGTAAAGAGGGCAGACTAGACCACGCTCGCGGCACCTCAAAATGTTTGTACTCCTTCTCCACCACTGGTTTGTTCTGACTCACTCTCGTCTGCCTCTCCTTTTGCTTCGATTGCAGAAGAGTTTGGTGTTTTTCAGGCGTGTAATAACGTCCGTCGGAGGGTAGCCGCTGTGTGTGTGTGTGTGTGTGTGTGTGTGTGTGTGTGTGTGTGTGTGTGTGTGTGATTGGTTGATTTTCATGCATCTATTTTTATTTTTTTACTCCAAACATACAATTCACTGGATCTCAACCTACCTGCTGAGCGTGTTGAATGAGTGTGATCAAATATGTATTCGACACGTCGGCGTTTCCAGAAAACACGCTGACACTCAGTGACGGTTGTGACTGTGTTGCTTCCTGAAAGGAAGATATTGATTGGTGGTTATGAAAAAAAGGGAAAATGGTGTGTGTGTGTGTGTGTGTGTGTGTGAGAGAGAGAGAGAGAGAGAGAGAGAGAGAGATTTACATAGATTTACATAGAAAAAAAAACTTCATTCAGCTGGCCGCGCCTCAGGATATCCAAAAAGATTTAACTGCCTTGCTAATCTCTTAATTGCCTTTACCTGCTGCTGCTCTTCATATGCCTAAACGCGCCACGTGTTTTCAGCCAGCGCCGAGTGGAGATACTTTTCATGTCTAGCTATCATCTTTATCTTATGATTAAAATAACCGATTGCATTCACAGTTTTATTGAAAAAAAAAAAAAATTGTCGTCTGCACGTTCATGAAACCAATCCGTTGATATGGGTAAAGCACCGATTTGAAATGATCGTTCTGAGGCTCATATTTGCCGCACTGGGATACTTTTTTTTTTTCAAACGGTCCCGCAATTTACGGGTTAAGGTTTAGCCTTGCTGAAAAAAGTCGCTCTCCGCTGACATCCGTGGTAGAATTCCTGAAATTACAATTTTAGGGGAATTAAACTTGTACTGCTGGATAGCCTACGGTACTTTTCCAGCAGGGCTGGGCTGGGCCGACCATCAGGCCCCACCTGGAAGAAGCCTTGGGCCGACCATCAGGCCCCACCAGGAAGATGCCTACCGGCGCAACAGGCAACGACGTAAAAAAAAAAAAAAAAAAAAAAAAAAGTTCCTCCGACTGGGTCTTGGTGACGTCATTCGTACCTGCGTGGAGAACAAAAAGAGAGTAATCAGAAGCGAAGACCTCGTCTAGGGCATCTGTGATGTCGTCAACTCCAGCTCCAGGATAACAATAATTACGCCTACGACGGGTGAGTCTTCAACAGAATTCAACCACCTGGTGGCGAATCACAGAGTTCCCAACCAAGAAAGTGCTCTGCTTCTCATCCTCCTCTTCTAGTATGTCAAATCTGTTGAAGCAATGAATAGGATCAATGGCGCGGGGGACGAGTCTGGCTCCTTATCTCACGGGAGTGAAGCCTTCATTGTCAGATGAAGCTCTTCCATTCCCCTGTGGCGAGACACCTTCGGTTGATGACGAGACTTGAAGAGCAGGCGTGGCGGGTGATGGGGTGTCAATGGTAGCAGGTACGACGATGTCGGCCTGGATAAAAGGTTTCAAAGTCTTTAACAACAACAACGCTCCCGCTCCGCTCCGCTCCACGGGCTTGGTCAAGACAGGTTCATCCTGGCGTCGCTTCGAGGCGCCCTGGGTGTGGCAGACCCCGACCTCTTTGCCTCCCCCGCTCAACACCTCGATCATCAACGGCGCGTTGGTCCCTTGTGTTAGTGCTGTACCCCTCCACGCCAAAGTGACCTCTTCCCCTTCTCGCTGGCCTTGCCCAGGCCACGTGTCTCCCTCCTCCCGCAGTGTTTTACTCCACCACGCCACAGTGACCCCTTCCCCTTCCCGCCGGCCTTGGCCAGGCCACGTGGCTCCCTCCCGCTGTGCTGTACCCCACCACGCCACAATTACCCATTCCCCATTCTCGCCGTCCTTGACTTAGGCCACATGTCTCCCTTCTCCCGCAGTGCTTTACTCCACCACGCCACAGTGACCCTTTCCCCTTTGCGCCGTCCTTGGCCTACGCCACGTGTCTCCCTCCTCCCGCAGTGCTTTACCCCACCACGCCACTGTGACCCTTTCCCCTTCCCGCCGTCCTTAGCCTAGGAAACGTGTGTCCCTCCTCCCCGCAGTGTTGTACTTCACCACGCTACAGTGACTCCTTCCCCTTCCCGCCGTTCTTCGCCAGGCCACGTGTCTCCCTCCTCCCAGCAGTGCTTTACCGCACCACGCCACAGCGACCCCTTCCCCTTCCCGCCGTCCTTGGCCAGGCCACGTGTCTCCCTCCTCCCCGCAGTACTTTACCCCACCATGCCACAGTGACCCCTTTCCCTTTCGTACGCGGGAGGTGTCGCAGCGGGCCAAGGAGGACAAGTGGCTGGAGTGGTGCGCTACTGTCAGCCAGCACACCTCCCTGAGCCAGCTGTGGAGGAACGTTTGCACAGCGTCCGGTGCAGCCCCGTCGCGCCCTGCCGTCCACCCACAACCAATCCAAGAAGCTGAGAGGCTGGTCGACGATTTCACCTCCCGTGGCGCCAGCACCCAGCTCCCTTCTCACACCCCCCCTCCTCCAGCAGCGGCTCAGGCCGTATCGCGAGGAAGTAAAGAGGGAGGCATGTGAATACGCCGATTTGACCGACCAGCCCTTCTCTCCCCAGGAGCTGGCCAGAGCACAGAAACGAGGGCGTGACACAGCGGCGGGGGCGGACGGCGTGGTTTACTCGATGCTGGCTCATGCCGGGCCAGCTCCCTGCTCAACGTATCCTGGCTGGCGGGGCGCCTCCCTCCCGCGTGGAAGGAGGCCGACATACAGCCAATCCCAAAGCCCAGGGAGCCCGGGAAGCTGAGACCATTCTCCCTCACCACCTGCACCGCTAAGGTGCTGCCTCGCCTACAGTGGCGCGTGGGAACCTCCATCCTCATGTGTTCGGCTACACGCGCAGGGTGGGCGCATCACACAACGTCACCACCCCCCTGACGCAGGCCAACCATCGCCCCACACTGAAAGTCTTCCTCGACCTGGGGAAGGCTTTTGAGCTGGCCAGCCCCGACGCCATCCTCATCGCCCTCGTGGGGAAGGGAGTGCGGGGAAGGCTGCTCGCCTGGCTCCCAGACTACCTCCACCGCCGCCGGGCTCGGGTCAGGTTTCAGGGCCACAAGTCCAGCTTCAGGGAGCTTGAGAACGGGACTCCACAGGCCGGCATCCTCAACCCGTTCCTGTTCAACATCCTCATGGAGCAGCTGGTGGGACTGCCGTTCCGTGAGGGCACCGTTCTGCTGAGCTACGCGGACGACCTTGCTCTTGTTGTCACGGGACAAGGCAACAGGATGAACAAGGCTCAGCTGGCCCTCGACCTCATCACCGATAAGTACGAGGCACTCGGCCTCAAAATCACGGCACAGAAGTCCTGGGCCATGGCAATCAGGGCAGCCATTCCAGCCGGTCAGCCGCAGGTCCAGGGCATTGGGTTGGAGTGGGTCGACAGGTACCTGTACCTCGGAGTGTGGCTGGACTCACGGCTGTCTTTCATCACCCAGGCAAGCTACGTGGGTGACAGACTCCGCGCCAGACTCAACGTCATGAGGGCGATGATGAGACCTGGTGCGGGAGCCACTTCCTCTGTCCTGCCTCCTTTTCTATATGCAAGCGGTACGACCCCTGGTGGACTACTGCGCCCCTGTCCTCGTCTCCCTCTCCCGTAGCCAGCAGAAAACACTCGAGGTCGCGAAGAACTCCGCCCTGAGGATCATGCTTGGGGCGCCGAGATGGTGCAGAGCGAGGCCAAACTGGCGCCCCTCGCCTCCAGGGTGGGGTACGTCGTCGCCTGCAGCACGGCCAAGATCCTCCTCCGAGACGAAGAGGGCGTGGCGCAGCGGAGACTGCGGACGGCCATGGCACAAGGCAGGGAGGTGCTCGGCAACAACAGGTGGCTCATCCACACTACCTCACCCGCACACTCGGCTGGCGGTGGAAGACCGATGTCCCCACTCCCTCCTTCCACCCCCCGCCCCCGTGGGAACCGTCCATCGCTCCCTTCAACGCCACGCCATTGCCAGCCAGCAAGATCCTCTGCACCACCCAGGAGCTGCGGCAGTGCGCCCTGATGTCCATGGCGCAGGTCACCGAGCCAGGCAGCGCCGTCTACTACACGTACGGCTCGGTAGACCCAGTGAGCGGCAGAACGGGAGAGACGAGGCTCTTGCGTAGGACGGCAGACCACTGCTCTACCCTTCAGACGGAGCTGGTCTCCCTACTTCTCGCCATGGAGTACGCCCAGGCCCGGGTTGCAGGGCTGGAAGCCCTGCAACGTCCGTGCTTCACCAACAACGTGGGCCTCGTCACTTCCGTGCTTGGCAGCCTGTAGAGCCTCGCCGCGCAGGGGAGGTGCGTCAGACTCCACTGGATCCCCAGCCACGTGGGGGTACGCGGCAACGAGACTGCGGACGAGGGCGCCAAGAGGGCCGCTGTGAGCCCCACCATCACTAGGCAAGCGCCGCTCAGTCTACAGCAAGCCAGGGCCGAGGAGAGGCACGCTGTAGCCTGGCAGACTCATCAGAGCCACCAGGAGCTAGAGGGCTGGAAAAAACAGGCGGCGTGGTACTCCATCGCCACCGGCTACCACCCACTGGCTGACGCCCAGCAGCAGCCCACGGCAGACGGGGTTCTGCTGCAGCGTGTCAGGCTGGGATACAGCACCAGGGAGTAGCTCCAGGACGATTTCCAGGGGCAGGAGTGTGCCCACTGTGGCAGGCAGAGCCGCCGCCCGCTGGTGCACTACCTGCTGTCGAGCCCGGCCATCGCGCGGCTCAAGTCAGTCCCAGAGCCCGCCACCCAGCCTGCACCTGGAGGTCTGCCGAGCAGCCGGGAGGTCAAGGCTGCCCTCTTGGTCCAGCGCTCTCCACCAGACCTGCTGCTCGAGGTGCTCAGGGCTGCACCTCCACTTCGATGACCCGTCACTCCTCCCTCGCACCCATAGTGACGAGGGACACTGATGCGTCATCGCCACCACACCCACATGAGGCATACCTGACCGCGCTTCCACCGGCGGGCTGATGCCTGCTTTGTACACTACATACACCAAATGTATATATCTTTGTTATTGTATATTTATGTATGTTTTATTTTTTTGTACATTAAACCTTTTAACAGCAAACAAAAAAGCTCAAAAAGGAGAATTAAACAGGCTAGAGTAACTTTCCTTTTCCTAAAGAGACAGCTTAGCGAATCCATACTGCGTAACTCTAGAGGTTACGTATCTGTCTCGAGGACGCACAAGGTAGCGATGCTTTGGTCGTCTTAGTTGTGGTCTAGGCTATCGTTACAAGTACTACAGTAGACATGGAAAAGATTAGCTGTCATGGTGATAGATTCATGTACCTATAGCAAGCTCTATCAATAGACCAAAATATAATATCTCATGTTTTACAAATGAAAATAGAAATCCATATATAAACTTATTAATCGTGAACAAAATAAAAAGTCACTAGTAAAGCAATTTGGCGGACGAGTAACTCATAAGCCACGGACCGGCACCGGTCCGCGGACCATAGGCTGAGAACCACTGCTCTAGAGGGTCTGCCCAAGACAAGTCCGTGCGACAAAAAAAAAAAAAAAAAAAAAATTATTTATTTATTTATTTTTTTACGTCGTGGCCCATTGCGCCGGTAGGCTTCTTCCCGGTGGGGCCTGATGGTCGGCCCAAGGCTTCTTCCTGTTGGGGCCTGATGGTCGCCCCAGCCCGTTCTGGCGCAGGCGTGTGTTTATAGTGGCGCCATCTTGTGTTGCCTTATGCTGCTCTCCGGAACTCATCTTTGACCCTCTCTTTGGAGAGGTTATCTAGAGCCCAGGTTGATGGGTGGTCTTCAGGCCAGCATGTGGGTAATCTTAGGCCACTCAGCGGTGACTGAAAAACCTCAGCTGTGCGGCGGCCAGGATTCGAACTTGCGTCCCACTTGGAGCTCCTGAATGCGGGGCCATCACTCTAACCACTCAGCCTGGAACTCCCCAGTCTCCCAAATAGAAGTTATGCCTGGTATATATGAGTCTATTTCATTTGAGAAGTACACTGTAATCAAGTCTGTGGATGGCTGCTCGATAAATAACCTCGATATTTTATAAGTACACTGGTCTCTGCTCAAGACTTGTGGCCGTGAGCCCAAGATCTTGCCATCCCTGAACCATTGGTTCCGGCTGACCCTCAATCGGTGACCGCTGTTGCCCAAGGTCACGGTCCGACCCTGCCGGGGCCCGTGTCCCCCGTCTCCGCACAGTCTGTGCCGGAGGTTCCATCCGTGATGGAATCACGCCCGCCCTGTATCCAGCTCACGCCTCCCCAGGGGGGCGTATCCCCCAGTTTGGGAACCATTGATCTAGAGAGCAATGGCCACCTGTCTCCTTACCAATCAGGGTTTCGGTGGATGAGATCAACAGTAGACGCCCTCGTACGTCTCGAGTCAGCTATATGCCGCTCATTTGCAGACAGACGACACATGGTGTGCACCTTTTTTGACCTCGAGTAGGCTTACGACATGACATGGCGATATGGGATACTAAAGCAGCTCCATGACTTTGAGCTCCGTGGACGGATGCCAAAGTTTATTAAAGGATTTCTTTGAGAACGGACCTTCCGCGTCAGAGTTGGTACGTCCTACTCACCATCCTATGTATAGCAGGAAGGAGTTCCCCAAGGAAGCGTCCTGAATGTCGCCCTCTTTGCCGTGGCCATAAATGGTATTACAACATCGCTCCCTGAGGGGATGTCGTCCTCCCTCTATATTGACGACCTGGCAATCTGGTGCTCGGCGTCTGGGAAGTCCACCGCAGAGCGAAGATTGCAACATGCCATCGACAGGACATCCAGATGGGAGGAGAAACATAGCTTCCGATTATCACCTTCCAAGTCGGTTGCCATTTACTTTTATACCCTGATTTCATCATGTGCGGTTCACGTCTCAGATGGCTTCAACACCAAAAAGCACAGTGAATGAGGTCGCTCGATCTCTTTCGTGTTCTGTCATGCACTTCATGGGGCGCTGAACGCACAGTACTCCTATATCTTTACCAGGCATTCATCGGGTCGAAACTGTCCTACGGGTGCGAAGTATATACATCGGTATCAATCGCCCGCCTCCGCACACTTGATGCAGTCCATCACGCTGCAGTCCGACTATCAACAAGAACCTTTGTAGCAGTCACCGGTCAAACAACGTGCTTTTCCTCCCCGGTGACACCAAGAAAATGGAGTGCGCAGCACAGACACAATTTGTGAATGTTTTCATTCTTGCTCTCCCGTTGCTCCTTGTCGCGTCCGTGTTTTGTGGTGTCTCAATTGTTTAGCTGCTTTTACTTGTTTATCTTCCACTGTCTGTCTTCGTTCTCCTATTGATAAATTATACATATTGTTCGACACACACACCAACATTTATATGTCATCTACACCACACAACATTTACATAAACACATACACACAAACACCTTTACTATATGTTGTGTTTGTCTCAATGACTTCTGTGAGATTCTTCAATAAAGCAACCCTGACGGATATCGATATATCCGTGAACCAATTAGCGCTTAGAACACTCACTAAATCACTAACAATTGGTGATCCTGCAGTGTTGCTATGGTTCAAGGTGGCTTGAAACCGGTGTCGTTTCAAGGGCACTTTCTCCCTGAGTGGTGGACCTAGGTCAGAACATCTGATCTATTCGTCTACCCTCTCCTCGGGGCAAAAAGTCTCACCTCCAACACGGGGTTCGTAGCCACCTTCAGGGTTTGTCCCCTACCCTCCCGGCACCTTCAGTGCCTCCCTAGGCACCCTCAATGCACCTTCAGGCACCTTCTGTGCCCCTTCAGGCACCTTCAGCGTCTTCTTATCGCACCTTCAGTGCCCCTTTACAGGCACCTTCTGTGCGCTCCCCTCCCCTCACCCCTCCTCCCTGCCCTTCCGCTGGTACGGCACCTGAGACGCACACAGTGTGACACTCTACACAAGACTCAGTGAACACTCAAACAGTGCGACACATTACTGAGACACACAGTGCCACACCACACCCAGTGTGCACGCCAACACACGCCACACAGACTCAGTGAGACACGCAAACACTGTGACACCCCGCTGGGATTACTAGCTGCCCCCTGGATTAACCACCGCCTCCTGGATTTACCACCGCCCTCGTGGATTACCTTACTCTCCCGTGGATCCTTACGTACAGTGCAGTGTCTCCATCAACAGCTTAGTGCAGTGAGTCCCCACCAACAGTTAGTGTCACAGTGCAGTGTTGTGTCACATTGCCTTCTTGAACACTGGTTCGCTCCCTGAGCCACTGAGGCGCCAGCGCTTATAGTACGCAGTCCCCTCGACTCACTCATGGACTGCCGTGGCCCATGGCGCACGCCAGCGCCCCTCACAACTTGCCGTGACCCTTGGCACACTCCAGCACCATTAACACGCAGTTCGACGCTCTCACGGACTGCCGAGGCCCCTGGCACGCTGGCAGCTAGCGCCTTCACACGCAGTTCCCTCGACGCTCTCTGGAACTGCCGTGGCCCCTGGCCCGTTTTACGCCAGCGCCCTTGTCTATCTGCTCCACGCCGTTCAACTTAACCATGCCTGACGACGACAACTCTTCCTCTACAACAGCGGTGTCCTTCAGAGCACCACTCTTCTGCTCAGGACCCGTCTACGTGGTTCGCGATTTTGGAGTGGGGATTCAAGCCTTCCAGGATCTTTTAACCAGCTAACCACCCAACCCAAGCGGCTCAACCCACGCAGCCCAACTCACGTAGCCCAACTCACGCAGCCCAACCCACGCAGCCCATCTCATGCAGCCCAACTTACGCAGCCCAACTTACGCAGTCCAACTCACGCAGCCCAACTCGCGCAGCCCAACTCACGCAGCCCAACTCTTCGCTGCTCAACTCCTCGCTGCTCAACCCCTAGCTGCTCTATCCCTAGCTGCTCAACCCCTAGCTGCTCAACTCCTCGCTGCTCAACTCTACGCTACTCACAGCTCGACTCATCGCAGCTGAACACACAACGCAACTCACCGCGCAACGCAACGCACCACCAGCCACACCATTTGTGCCGCAACGCCCCCGCACCAGGGAAGATTTCGTTCCTCCTTCCTCGTCACTGGGGGGGACTATCTGTAGCAAACCGTGTGCTCTACCTCCCCGGTGACACCAAGAAAATGGAATGCGCAGCACAGACTGAATTTGTGAATGTTTTCATTCTTGCTCTCCTGTTGCTCCTTGTCGCGTCCGTGTTTTGTGGCGTCTCAATTGTTTATTTTCTGTTACTTGTTTATCTTCCACGGTCTGCCCTCGTCCTCCTATTGTTAAATTATACATATTGTTCCACAGGCACACCAACATTTATATGTCATCTACACCACACAACATTGACATAAACACATACACACACAAACACCTTTTCTATGTGTTGTGTTTATCTCTATGACGGATATTGTCTTTCTCTATCCGTGAACCAAATAGCGCTTAAAACACTCACTAAATCACTTACACCTTTAGGTCATGCCCAATATCAAGTATTTTAGTTGACGCTGAAGAGTGCCACCCTTGGACTTACATAGAGATGGACTTCTAATTAAATACTGGTACAATCCCTCAAACTACCGTCCTATAGCTTTGCTTTCTTGCCTATCTAAAGCTTTTGAATCAATCCTTAACCGGAAGATTCAAAAGCACCTTTCCATTTCTGACCTTCTATCTGATCGCCAGTATGGGTTCCGCAAGGGGCGTTCTACTGGTGATCTCCTTGCCTTCTTAACTGATTCTTGGTCATCCTCTCTTAGCCGTTTCGATGAAGCATTTGCTATTGCGCTGGACATATCAAAAGCCTTTGATAGGGTCTGGCACAAATCTTTGCTTTCCTAACTACCCTCCGACGGTTTCTATCCTTCTCTCTGTACCTTTATCTCCAGTTTCCTCTCTGACCGTTCTATTTCTGCTGTGGTAGACGGTCATTGTTCTTCCCCTAAACCTATTAATAGTGGTGTTCCGCAGGGTCCTGTCCTATCTCCCACTCTCTGTTGTTCAATGATGATCTTCTTTCCAAAACGAACTGTCCTATCCATTCTTACGCCGATGACTCTCCTTTGCACTACTCAACTTCTTTTAATAGAAGACCCACCCAACAGGAACTAAATGATTCTAGGCTGGAGGCGGCAGAACGCTTAGCCTCAGACCTTACTATTATTCCCGATTGGGGCAAGAAGAACTTGGTGTCCTTCAACGCCTCAAAAACACAGTTTCTCCACCTATCCACTCGACACAATCTTCCGAACACCTACCCCATATTCTTTGACAACACTCAGCTATCACCTTCTTCAACACTAAACATCCTCGGTCTATCCAACTGGAAACTTCATATCTCTTCTCTTATTAAATCAGCTTCCTCGAGGCTGGGCGTTCTGTACCGTCTCCGCCAGTTCTCCCCCGCACAGTTGCTATCCATTTACAGGGGCCTTGTCCGCCCTCGTATGGAGTATGCATCTCACGTGTGGGGGGGCACCACTCACACAGCTCTCTTGGACAGAATGGAGTCTAAGGCTCTTTGTCTCATCAGCTATCCTCTTCTGATAGTCTTTTACCTCTGAAATTTCGCCGCCATGTTGCCTCTCTTTCTATCTTCTATCGATATTTTCATGCTGACTGTTCTTCTGAACATGCTAACTACATGCCTCCCCTTCTCCCGCGGCCTCGCCACACACGACTTTCCACTCAAGCTCATCCCTTTACTGTCCAAATCTCTTACGCAAGAGTTAACCAGCATATTCACTCTTTCATCCCTCACGCTGGTAGACTCTGGAACAATCTTCCTTCATCTGTATTTCCTCCTGCCTACGACTTGAACTCTTTCAAGAGGAGGGTATCAGGACACCTCTCCTTCCGAAACTGACGTATCTTTCGGCCACTCCTCTAACTCTTTTTAGGAGCAGTGAGTAGCGGGCTTTTATTTATAACATTTGTTATCTTTTTTTTTTTTGCCCTCTGCTGTAAAAAAAAAAAAAAAAAAAAAAAAACAGACTACAACACCAACCTAACAACCCTGCCTACACCTTTGTCTTAGACACCAATCTAGATATAATTTATAGAAACACACCTCTCCTACCTCGCCCCTTTGGTTTCCGTGTCCGGAATGTCACTGGGGACCTCTCACTACCATTCTTCCCTATAGCAGGTTATCAGATACCCCCCATCACACCATGGGAGTTTCCAAATACGTACCCATGTTTGTCCGTACTTCAACTTTAACAAAGGAAGCATTGCAGCGGGAACTGCTCGACAGCTGTTCCTGTCCCACACAACAAGTCTTGCCGCATCTATAAAAGTATACACGGACGGTTTTCAAATCCGATTTGCAGCTGTCTTTCCAGACTTTTACCGTTCCGGAACTTTGCCTGCTATAGCTTCAATTTTTACCGCAGAACTATCTGCATTTTTTTTTAATCAATTCTCATTCTCTTCACTCTTCCTGTCGGTATTTTTACTGTCTACTCTGACTCACAGGTAGCACTAAATGGAAGACTTTAGAAGCACCCACCATATACTTTTAAATTTTTTTAGCTGGCTGGTTCTGGCCAAAAGGTGTGGCCATAAAAAAAAAATATATGCTGGGTATCTGCCCACGTCTCTGTGCGTGGTAATGAGGAGGCCGATGAGGTGGTGGGGGCCGCTGCTTCTCGTCCTCCTCCACAGTGCGCTCTTCCATTTACGGATTTGTATCCCACCGTGCGGTCTGCTCTCGAGAGGGTGTGGCAACGCATGTAATATAATATATATTATCACGTACATATGAATGTATGAGTGTATGTGTCGAAACACAAGCTCAGTGTCACCACAGGATGTTATGGGACACGTGAGGGCTGATAGCCGTGAGAAAGAGTATTGTAATTGCCACAACAAAGATGGGGGAAGTCACGACCAGGGCTGTGCGTCCCTGGTCGTATTCCCATATAAGGAGTCGTAAGAGGGAGACTGTCCTGGCCCGCCTTAGGGTGGGTCACACTAGATATACACGTGGCTTTCTCATGTCCCGGGGAGTTCAGCCCTACTGTGATGACTGCTTGACCCCCTGACAGTGCGGCAACTGCTCGTCGAATGGGGGGACCTGCAAGACCAGTACCTCTCCTGGTGTTGGGGTGGAAATGGGAGTTTCTCTCTCCCCCTAGTGCTGGGAGAGTAGGCTCTCTCCCCTGAGCATGACGATTATAGCTTCCTACAGGAGGCTGGCATCCTCAACCTCCTGTAGGTTTATTGACCTTTTATTGAGTTATCTTTTATGATGTTTTTAAATAATTACCGTTTTTATAGTTTTGTAATATAGTTTATTTTGGTTTATATTCGGCGCCATAAAATTATGACCCCGCAGTTGCGGCGCCAATAATCAACAAATCCAGTTAAAATTATGAGTTAAGGATAGGTCGAGAATGTTCATTGTAGAAAAAGGGGAAAGCTGTGTGTGGTCGAAGAATAGGGGATAAGGGTTGGGAATATTCTATCGAGTTGACAAGTGGTGAAACTGAGAGGACATCAAGTTCCTTTTGCCACATTCAGAATTGATAGCAATATCTGAAGTTATGCGTTCTATAGCGTCCAGCCGAAAACCACTTAATTCCTTTAGGCAGGATTTTTTGTCAAAAAGATGTTGAGTAGTGTCATCGGCCTTTGAGTGAAGGACACTTGGTTTTGGAAGGAAGATCATTAATGAACAACAGAAAGAGAATGGGTGATAGGACAGAGCCCTGTGGGAAACCACTGTTAATAGATTTAGGGGATGAACAGTGACCGTTTGCCAAAGCACAGATACACTGGCCAGAGAGGAAACTGGAGATAAAAGTACAGAGAGAGAAATATAATACGTTGGAGGGTAGTTTACAAATCAAAGATTTGTTAAAGATTATGTCAAAAGCTTTCGAGATGTCTAAGGCAACAGTGAAAGCTTCACCAAAACGGCTAAGAGAGGATGTCCAGGAGTCAGGAAGGCAAGAAGATCACCAGTGGAACGCACCCCATGAAACCCATACTTGTTATCAAATAGGTCAAAAGTTGATAGATGTTAAGAATTTTCCGGTTAAGGATTGATTCAAAAGATTTAGAAAGACAGGAAAGTGAAGCTATAGGACGGTAGTTTGAAGGATTGGAACAGTCACTCCTCTTAGACACAGGTTGTATGTACGCATATTTCCAGCACGAAGGAAAGATAGTTGTCGAAAGGCAGAGACGAAAGAGTTTGACCAGGCAGGGTGTCAGAACGGAAGCATAGTTTATATGGACATAGGAGGCACTCCATCGGGCTCTGAAGCCTTTTGAGGATTGAAGTCAGAGAGGGCATAGAAAACATCGCCCATAAGAATTTTAATAACAGACATAGCGGAGTCAGAGGGGGAATGAGTGGGAGGAATTTGCCCTGAATCGTCCAGAGAGGAATTTTTCGAGAATGTCTAAAGCGAAACATTAAGCCTTAAAAACAGATGTGAGAGCAGTACTGCCGTCAGGATCAAAGAGAGGTGGGGAAAATGAAATAGTAAAATTAGAGAATGCAGTGTTTTGACATCTTCTGTTGATGAAAAAGTTTTTTTGTTAGTTGGAGAATAGATTTGGCGCGATTCCGGGCGTAAATGTAAATGTTGCCTTTGTATATTAAAAGCTGCTATTTGTGTGACGATGACCTGTATTTATGAAAATATCAAAACCGAATTTACGGTTAAGTAAAAAGAAAAATTCTCTGGACTACATATTTTTTTCATCAAGTACTTATATATATATATATATATATATATATATATATATATATATATATATATATATATATATATATATATATATATATATATATATATATATATATATATATATTTTTTTTTCATATGTTCATTACATTGCAAACTAAGATAGATTTTATTTTCGTAGCTCATATTATTTTCAAGGGACTTATATTATATATTCCATAATGCTATTATGCTGACCTGATGTTTTCCAAAATTAAGGATTACGCAACATAACTTTCATGTGTTACCTGAATGAATCTCAGAGTTTCTGCTTTTCCATCTGTAAAGAAAATATAAATGCAGTGAATCCTCGTTGTGGAGATCACAAGCCTCATCACTGATTTAGTCTTTGCTTCCGAGTCGTAGCGTGATAGTGAGGCTGCAGAAAGGCGGGCTGATCCGTCCCGAAGCACTGCAATGTGGACGAGGAGCAGTAGCGTCCAGGCCTTGGCCAACATATCTCATTCACGCTGTAATTAAAAATAATAATAATGTTAATAATGCTAATAATAATGATACTAACAATAATATTAATATACTACTCCTACTACTTCTAATAATAATAATGATAATAATAATAATATTAATAATAATAATGATAAGTATATAATAATAATAATAATAATAATAATAATAATAATAATAATAACAGCAACAATAACTCCTGCTAGCCATGATATTTATATTTCTGCCCGGAATCGTGCCAGATCTACTACTACTACTGATAATAATATTAATAATAATAATGATAAGTATATAATAATAATAATAATAATAATAATAATAATAATAATAATAATAATAATAATAATAACAGCAACAATAACTCCTGCTAACCATGATATTTATATTTCTGCCCGGAATCGTGCCAGATCTATTCTTCGACTTACCAAAAAACTCTTTCATAAATATAAAATGTCAAAACCTTGCTTTTTCTTATTCTTCCTGTGACTTCTGACGCTTAGCCAAAAATATCTCTTCCAATTTCACTTCTTCATCTTTCCCTCCTCTCCTTAACCCTGACGGCAGCACCGCCGTCTCATCTATCTCTAAGGCTGAACTCTTCTCGCACAGTTTCTATAACAACTCCAAAATCTAAGGCTCTGTCTCATCAGCTCTCCTCCTCTTACTGATAGTCTTCTACTTCTTAAATTCCGCCGCCATGTTGCCTCTCTCTCTATATCTTCCATCGATATTTTCACGCTGACTGGTCTTCTGAACTTGCTAACTGCATGCCTCCCCCCCTCCCGCGGCCCCGCTGCCCACGACTTTTTACGTACTATCCAAACCCCTTGTGCAAGAGTTAACCAGCATCTTCACTTCTTCATCCCTTACACTGGTAAACTCTTGAACAACATTCCTTCCTCTATATTTCTTCCTACCTATGACTTGTCCTCTTTCAAGAAGAGTGTACCAAGACACCTCTCCACCCGAAAATTGACCTCTCTTTTGGGCACTGTACAATTTTCTGTTGTTGGGAGCGTCAAGTAGCGTTTTTAAAAAAAAATTTTATACACTGTTTGTGTTGCCCTTGAGCCGGCTCTTTTGTTGTAAAAATAAAAATAAACGGCAACTACAAAAATAATAATAAGAATAATATTTATAATAAAAAAAAACATAATAATTATGATAATAACAATAATGATAATAATAATAATAATAATAATAATAATAATAATAATAATAATAATAATATTCTTTACTACCCATATGTGGTAAGAAAAAGGGTACTGTCAATATTGCAACAACTACCGTGGTATTACACTGTTAAGTGTGCCAGACAAAATGCTTGCCGCCCTGTTCCTGATGCAGATCCATAACCAGCCGCTGAAGCTGTAGAGACCTGAGCAGTCTGAGTTCACAACTGGCAAGTCGACAACTGACCGTGTCCTAGCACTACGCGTATTGATGAAGCGCCGACGTGGGTTTCGACAGGGCATGCCTTCAGCCTATGTCGATCTTAAGAAGGCGTTTGATTCAGTGCATTGTGAAGCACTCTGGGATCTCCTGCGACTCCGAGGGATTCCTGAAAGGACTATTGGTTTGTGAACGCGGGAGTGAGGCGGGGCTTTATCCTTGCCCATCGATTTTCAATATATGTATGGACTGGGTCCTAGGCAGAGTTGTGGCCCAGAGTCATTGTGGATCATCTATCTTGTGGAGCATCTTCTTATAAAAGATGTTGAGTACAGCAGAGTCATCACCGTAGTAGTGGATAGGACAGTATATTTTGGATAGAAAATTATTAATAAACAACAGAGTGGGAAACAGAACAAACCCTGTGGGACATGCACACTTGATAAGTTCAGGGGAAGAAGAGAGACGGTTTACCACAGCCTCCGGAAAGGAAATTGGAGATAAAACTAAAGCGAATGTGATAGAATCAATAGGAGGGTAGTTTAGAAAACAAAAGGGTGCCAGACTCTGTCAAAAGCTTTTGAAATGTCTAAGGCAACAAGAAAAGTGTTACCGAAGCGGCTTAGTCAGGAGGACCTGAAGTCAGTTAGGAAGGCAAGGTCACCAGTAAAATGCTCTTTGCGCAACCCATACTAGTGATCAGAGAGAAAGTCAGAAGTTGATTGATGCTGAAGAATGTTCCTATCAAGGATTGTTGCAAAAGTTCTAAAAAAAGACAAGAGAGCAATGGTATAGGGCGGTAGTTTGAGGGATTCGAACGGTCACCCATCTTAGGCACAGGCTGTTTGTGGACGTACAGTCACGCTACGGAGTGTTGAGACAGTTTTCATAATCTTTCGGACACGGAGCGTAGGCTGGTGACATCTGTCAACTACCCTCGGGGAAGCATTCTCTACCGACTTTTATAAAACTACTTATTTTAAAGTCTTTAGTTTTGCACACACCTAATAAATATCAGTGATTCCCTTAAATGCAATGAAAACTTAACAGTGTACTCTATATGAATGTGGCGAAGAGAAACGTATTGGAATGATAGGCTATGTAGCCACATTCATGTACAGAGTCGCCGGGTCGGAGTAGGGGTCACTTAACTATTCATACCTACACGTTATAAATAATAATATTTTGATCAGATGTATATAATTCACTCGTCAGTGCTGAATGGAGGAAAAAGATAGGCTAAACTGTGCAGCGCTGACCAAGCATCGTCTCTACCCAGACAATAGGCTATATCGCGTCGTCTGTCGCGTCTCGTGCAACTTTGAATTATATGTCTGGCTACTTGTCGATACTTCTCTTTGAATTTTACCGTTAATTAAAAATATAGACAATTGATTTTGTGAATTTTTTTCAGAATCTCGCTGATTTCACACACACAAGATTTATATAGTCATGCATAAATGTTGTTCCCGATGACGTCATCATCAAATGCGAATTTATTATGTAGTATTTATTTCGCATTTCATCAAATGAAGTGCAGCTAATTATTTTTTCCTCTTATTTTATAATATAGGGTTTATCACTATATTGAAAGAAAGAGCAATATATTTGTGCAGTTATTTATATATATATATATATATATATATATATATATATATATATATATATATATATATATATATATATATATATATATATTTTTTTTACGTCGCGGCCTATAGCGCCGGTAAACTTCTTCCAGTGGGGCATGATGGTCGTCCAAAGGCTTCTTCCATGTGGGTCCTGATGGTCGGCCCAACCCGTTCTGGCGCAGGCGAGTGTTTATAGTGGAACCATCTTGCATTGCCTCATGCTGCCCTCCCGGAGCTCATCCTTAATCCTAGAATCTAGAATCCGGGTTGATAGGTGGTCTTCTGGAGAACATGTGGGTAGTTTTAAGCCACTCGGCGGTGGCTGAAAAATCCCAGCTTGGCGGCATATATATATATATATATATATATATATATATATATATATATATATATATATATATATATATATATATATATATACCTAGTCTTAACATATAACTCATTTGACTCTTTTAATGTCTTGAACAAAAACTGTATCAAAATGTTTCTGCAGAGCTGCTTAATATATCGTTAAGAGGCAAGAACTTCCACTCTATTGAATTTATTTCCTTTCTCAATATCATATTATGTGTACCAATAACAAAATCACTCCTAAACATTCCTTCCCTTCGGATAATATTATGTATTATTTGAACGAAAGTCATTGCAAACTGTCTCAACTCTTCGTAGCGTTACTGTACTTTCAGCAGGAAGAAAAAGTAGATGTTGAAAAGAGGCAGAGACGACAGAGTTTGACTAGACAGAGTCAGCACGGAAACACATTTTTTTAAGGACGATAGGAGGGACTCCATCGGGCCCATAAGCATTCTGATGATTAAGGTAAGAAAGCATAAAAAAAACCCATAATTCTTAAGAATTCTTATACCAATAATAGTGGAATAAGAGGGAGGATAAACAGGAGGAGTAGGCCTGAATCGTCGAGCAGATTTTTTTAAGAATATTTAAGCGTTCGTCTTTAAAAAAATACAGATCATAAAGCCGTATTGCCATCAGAACTAAGGGTGTGTGTGAAAGATTGAGTATTATATATATATATATATATATATATATATATATATATATATATATATATATATATATATATATATATATATATATATATATATATATATATATATATATATATATATATATATATATATATATATATATATATATATATATATATATATATATATATATATATATATATATATATATATATATATATATATATATATATATATATATATATATATATATATATATATATATATATATATATATATATATATATATATATATATATATATATATATATATATATATATATATATATATATATATATATATATATATATATATATATATATATATATATATATATATATATATATATATATATATATATATATATATATATATATATATATATATATATATATATATATATATATATATATATATATATATATATATATATATATATATATATATATATATATATATATATATATATATATATATATATATCATCCGATCATTTTTTAAGTACGGCTGTTCCAATCACCATTCCGATCATCCGATCATTGAAACTTATTATAATTACTAGTATTTTTTAAAATAATAATTACAAGAAACACCTATTATAGGCGTTCTTTAAGTACTAATTTCAAATAAGTAATAACTTATTTATTTGCTGATAAATATTTTTATTTTTCCTCTTTCTTTTGGTATATAGGACATTGTAAAGAAAAAAAATGTAATCTTAACGTCTTATTTTATGCATTTATATAAGTCTACTCTTTTTATTCAATTTCTGAATGTATGAAAAAGGAATTGTGTTCGCTATTTTAACTTTTGTTGGAAGTTGATTTAGATTTTTGACAAACATTTTTCAACTTTTCAATATTTTATCATCGATATCTAGGAAATATTTTTTACTACGTATTCTATAGGGTAAGGAGGGGTAGGATGCCCCCTTGGGGTGAAAGGCCCCCCCTTGGTTTTGTCTTTCTTTCTTTCTTTTCTCATCCAGTCACATGATCAAATAGGCAACGCCAACTCTCTGTGCTCATAGGAACTTTTGCAGTAAACAATAGACAGTTGCTCTGGCCACAAGGGGACATTTCTTCTTTTTTGACTAATTTCTTGGAAGTTTTCAGTGATTTTAATGATACCTGATTAACGACAAAGAACGGTAGGGTTAGCCTGATGGCTATGGATAGTTGCTCTAAGATGTCTAGATCATATTGCATGTGATTATACTCTGCCTACTTACTTGTAGGAAAGATGGTGAACTTTTGTGTATATATAAGTTGCCAGAGTAAGAGGATCCCTGTGCCTTTGGGGTAAGTTGCCCACAGGGAGGCCTTTTACCCCACATGTGGGCCTGTTAACCCCATCATCAGCAAATTGGCAAATGGCCTTGTTTGGTGTGTGAGGAACCATTTGCTAATAGCAGACCTTCAGAAAAATGGGTCCAATGTCGAGGTTGTAAAAATTGGTCACATGCAGAATGCACAACTGGAGTAGGCCTAGATCTGTACGTATGTCAAAACTGCAGCATTGCAGTATTGCTATAAATATAATGTGTTTAAGTTTTTGAAAGGCATCCATAAGTGAATACTTTTGAGGGCTTCCGCTCACTCCAGTAACCGAGTAGCCTGTCCCAGTTGTCAGTTATGCATTTTCTGCTGCAGTGTTACCACCCTCAAACGGCAGCAGCGTCAGTTCCTTTTCGGGAAACCAACAAGACCCAAGCTAAAAGGGGGGGCTTCGCCCCGCCTCGATCCCCCACCTTCTTAACCGGGGGGAGGGCTTTGCCTTCCGGCTCTCGACACCCCCCCACCCACCCGTCGGGCTCCCCCCGCAATAAGAGGAGGAGGAGGAAGGAGGTTTCGCGAGACAGCACAACAAGCCGCCCAGACCACGGCACCAAACTAACGCCCCATACCCCTCCCATCCAAGAACTTATCTAACCTCTTCTTGAATGTATCTATCGTGTTGACGCTCACAAGATGACTTCTACGGCTGTTCCACTCATCCACCACTGTTAGTAAACCAATTCTTGCCTATGTCTTTGTTGAACCTGAACTTATTCAACTTAAACCCATTGCTACGTGTCCTACCCGGTGTGGTGTCATCTGCCATCCACGTATCCTAAGACATCCCATCCAATCGGCGCATGCGCGGGATTTGTTTACAAACAGAGGGTGGATGAATTCGACACGGTACCGTGTCTTTGTCGACTGCCTATCGCGATATGTTCCACCTGAGTTTTTTTTTTTTTTTATCTTTTTAAAAGTAAATGTTGACGTATTTTCCAATTTGAAAATTGCTTGAAATATGAAAGTTTCTTCCTGCACCCTTTGTATGTCAGGAAATGAGGCAAATGAGGTATGTCGGTAAATGTGATAAGTGAGATAACCTGCACCCCTTGTATGTCGGTAAATGTGATAAATGAGATAACCTGCACTCCTTGCATGTCGGTAAATGTGATAAATGAGATAACCAACACCCCTTGTATGTCGGTAAATGTGATAAATGAGATAGCCTGCCCCCTTGTATGTCGGTAAATGTGATAAATGAGATAACCTACACCCCTTGTATGTCGGTAAATGTAATAAATGAGATAACCTACACCCCTTGTATGTCGGTAAAAGTGATAAATGAGATAACCTACACCCCTTGCATGTCGATAAATGTGATAAATGAGATAACCTACACTCTCTTCTGATTGATGGTCATGTTCCTCGGATTCTCTCCATTTAATGGTAGACTATCTGAATTATGGGGTCCATGTCATTTTTGAATTTGGCAATTTTCCCATAAAAGCTGCCATGCTGTCTTGCCGCCATCTTGCCTGGACAAACTATGATATCAACTCTGTTTGTAAACATCGGGTTCCGCGCATGCGCAGATCACTATGGGACGTCTTAGGATACGTGGATGGCAGATGACACAACACCGGCTCACTTAAAATCAAAACCTTATTGCTTAAGTTCTTCTTGTAACTAATTTATTTATGGACCAATATCTTTTACTCAGAAAACTATTTAATCAGGAAGGATAGGAGATTAATGATCACTATCGCTCGTTTATTACAGAATAGTAAAAATATTTCCTAGATATCGATGATAAAATATTAAAAAGTTGAAAAATGTTTGTCAAAAATCGAAATCATCTTCAAACAAAAGTTAAAATAGCAAACATAATTCCTTTTTCATACTTTAGAAATTGAATAAAAAGAGTAGACTTAAATAAATGCCTAAACTAAGAAGTTAAGATAACATTTTTTCTTTACCATGTCCTGTATACCAAAAGAAAGAGGAAAATAAAGATATTCATAAGCATATAATTAAGTTATTACTTATTTGAAATTATTACTTAAAGAACGCCTAAAATAGGTGTTTCTTGAAATTATTATTTAAAAAAATAATAATATTTATTATAAGTTTTAATGATCGGAAGATCGGGGATCGGAACAGCAAGAAAGTGATCGGTGCCCACCACTGATATATATATATATATATATATATATATATATATATATATATATATATATATATATATATATATATATATATATATATATATATATATTATGCAAGAGTTAACCAACATCTTCACTCTTTCATCCCTCACGCTGGTAAACTCTGGAACAATCTTCCTTCTTCTGTATTTCCTCCTGCCTACGACTTGAACTCTTTCAAGAGAAGCGTATTTGGATACCTCTTCTCCCGAAATTGACCTCTCTTTCGGCCACCTCTTTAGATTATTTTTGTGAGCAGCGAGTAGCGGGCTTTTTTTTTATTATTGTTTACTTTTTTTGTGCCCTTGAGCTGTCTTCTTTGTTTGAAAAAAAAAGTATACATATATATATATATATATATATATATATATATATATATATATATATATATATATATATATATATATATATATATATATATATATATATATATATATATATATAAAAAATATATATATATATATATATATATATATA
>NC_066517.1:5859539-5879539 GCF_024679095.1 Eriocheir sinensis | reverse complement strand
GACGAACCTGGTGAACAAGCCTACAAATTTGCTCTCCCCAACGATCTAGAGCAGTTGGTTCAGCACCCTAAACGTATTCCCGACCGTCTTGGAAACATGCGAAATATACTAGACTTTTTTTACCTGTATCCCTTCTACTTACTCTGTCAAACTGTTCTCTCCTTTGGGCTCCTCCGATCACAACCTTATTTCTGTATCCTGTCCTATCGCTCCTGTACACCGTCTGGACCCACCGAAGTGGTGATGCTTCTGACATTTTGCTTCAGCTCGATGGGACTACCTGAGGATGTACTTTTTCGATTTCCCGTAGAATGATTACTGCTTTCAAGAGAGAGACCCCTCTCAGCGCATCACAGAGGTGATTGACTTTGGAATGGAGGCACACATTACACGTACTTTCTCTACTCCTCAAGCTAAAAAGCCTTGGTTTAATCACGCTTGTTCTCGTGCTATCAAACATAGAGAGGCAGCTCATAAAAGGTACCAGAGCCTTCCCCCTCCTGCTAACCATGATTATTGTATTTCTGCCCGGAATCGTTTCAAATCTATTTTTTGACTTACCAAAACCTCTTTCATTAATAGAACATATCAAAACCTTGCTTTTTCTAATTCTTCCCGGGCCTTCTGGCACCTAGCCCAAAACTTCACCAATTTCAGTTCTTCATTTTTCCCTCCTCTCCATAACCCTGACGTCAGCACCGCTGTCTCATCTATCTCTAAGGCTGAACTCTTCTCTCAAACTTATGTAAAAACTCCACTCTGGACGATTCTGGGCATATTCCTCCTATACATCCCCCCTCTGACTCCTTTATGCCTGTTATTAAGATTTTTAAGAACGATGTTTTCTATGACTTCTCTGGCCTCAACTCTCAAAAGGCCTCCTATTGTTCCTAAGAACTGTGCTTCCGTGCTGACACTCTGCCTGGTCAAACTCTTTCGTCTCTGCCAATCAACATCTACCTTTCCTTCCTGCTGGAAGTGCGCCTTCATACAGCCTGTGCCTAAGAAGGGTGACCGTTCCAATCCTTTAAACAACCGCCCTATAGCGGCGGCTGAATGGATGGGGAGGCGGTGGCTGAATGGATAGCGTGACGGCGCCGCGTTCAGGACGACGCGAGTTCAATCCCCGCCCGGTGCCACCAAGCTGGGATTTTTCAGCAGCCGCCGAGTGGCTTAAAACTACCCACATGCTGTCCAGAAGACCACCTATCAACCCGGACTCTAGATTCTAGGATTAAAGATGAGCTCCGGGAGAGCAGCATGAGCCAATGCAAGATGGCGCCACTATAAACACTCGCCTGCGCCAGAACGGGCTAAGCCGACCATCAGGCCCCACCGGGAAGAAGCCTTGGGCCGACCATCAGGATAATAGGCCGATAATAGGTGTAATAGGCCATGACGTAAAAAAAAAAAAAAAATAAAGCATTTGAATCAATCCTTAGCCGGAAGATTCAAAAACATCTTTCCACTTCTGACCTTCTATCTGATCCCCAGTATGGGTTCCGCAAGGGGCGTTGTACTGGCGATCTTCTTGCTCTCTTAACTGACTATTGGGCATCCTCTCTTAGCCGTTTCGGTGAAACTTTCTCAGTTGCGCTAGACATATCGAAGCTTTTGATAGAGTCTGGCACAAGTCTTTGCTTTCAAAACTGCCCTCTTTCAGATTTTATCCTTCTCTCTTTTCCTATATCTCCAGTTTCCTTTCCGGCCGTTCTATTTCTGCTGTGGTAGACGGTCCCTGTTCTTCTCCTAAACCTGTCAACAGTGGTGTTCCACTGGGCTCTGTTCTATCACATACTTTCTTCCTGTTATTCATCAATGATCTTCTTTCTATAACAAACTGTCCTGTCCACTCATCCGCTGACGACTCCACTCTCCATTATTCAACTTCCTTCAACAGAAGACCCTCTCAACAGGAATTACAAGACTCCAGACTGGAGGCCGCAGAACACTTAACCACAGAACTTGCTATCATTTCCGATTGGGGTAAAAGGAACCTTGTATCCTTCAATGCCTCAAAAACCAAATTTCTCCATCTATCAACACGATACAATCTTCTAAACACATTATCCTCGGTCTATCCTTAACTTAAAATCTCAACTGGAAACTTCACATCTCCTCTCTTACTAAATCAGCTTCCTCGAGGTTGGGCGTTCTGTATCGTCTCCGCCAGTTCTCCCCTGCACAGATGCTTTCCATATATAGGGGCCTTGTCCGCCCTCGTATGCAGTATGCATCTCACGTGTGGGGGGTCTCCACTCACACAGCTCTTCTGGACATACGCTGACGACTCCACTCTCCATTATTCAACTTCCTTCAACAGAAGACCCTCTCAACAGGAATTACAAGACTTCAGACTGCAGTATGCATCTCACGTGTTGGGGGTTTCCACTCACACAGCTCTTCTGGACATAGTGAAGTCTAAGGCTCTTAGTCTCATCAGCTCTCCACCACTTCTTACTGACAGCCTTCTACCTCTTAAATTCCGCCGCTATGTTGCATCTCTTTCATGCTGACTGCTTTTTTCAACTTCCTAACTGCATGATTCCCCCGCTCCCGGGGCCCTGCTGCACACTACTTTCTACTCTCCCCTTCACTGGTAAACTCTGGAACAGTCTTCCATCGTCTCTATTTCCTCCTGCCTATGACTGACCTCTTTCAAGAAGACTGTATCTCTCTTTTGGCCACTCTGTACTCATCACTATATAAGAGCAACAGTTAGCGCACTTTTTTTTTACAGCTCTCTGTGCTGTATATATATATATATATATATATATATATATATATATATATATATATATATATATATATATATATATATCTATATATATATATATATCTATCTATCTATCTATCTATCTATCTATCTATCTATCTATCTATATATATATATATATATATATATATATATATATATATATATATATATATATATATATATATATACTATACCACCACATATGTACTGAACCACCAGGCCCCTGAAGCAAGCCTATCGGCGCTACAGGCCGAGATGTAAATGTATATATATATATATATATATATATATATATATATATATATATATATATATATATATATATATATATATATATATATATATTGTGCTGGAAGCTTCCTCCGGACCATAGGCCTCTAGAAGGCTCCCGGAGAAACGAGCAAGGGGCAGGGAGCAAGGCAGGCCGTCCGCGCCCGCAGGCGCGGCCAGGCGCCAGGCGGGAAGTGTTGCCAACTCGCATATATTTTTGCTACATGTTCTTGTGTGATCTAAAATATACTGTAACATTCTAGACTGTACTGTTCTGTATATATATATATATATATATATATATATATATATATATATATATATATATATATATATATATATATATATATATAGGAGAAGAGGGCGAGAGAGTCCAGTCCCAGTCATAGTAAGCTAGTGGTAAGTGAAGAGTCAAAGTGAAGTGTACTACTAAGGAAGAATATTAAACTACAGAAGCTGTGCAATACATATCTCCCTCCCACGGAGTCTCCTGACGGCGACACGGAACTCAAGTAACACGTCCGGCATAACATTGGCGTCAGGAGTGTAGGCATTTGTTTTTTTCGCCATGGAGACTCGTTCCCAAGCTGCCCAGAGGGACGACGTGTTGACTGAGCTCTTGGAAGCTTTGAGACTACAGGGGGAGAAACAAGAAAGAGCACACCAAGAACTCAAAGAACAACAAGAAAGAGCACAGCAACAACAAGAAAGAGCACAGCAACAACAAGAAAGAACACTCCAAGAACTCCAAGAACAACAAGAAAGAGCACAGCAACAACAAGAAGGAACACTCCAAGAACTCAAAGAACAGCTAGAAGATCGCTTCACTGGATTACAGCAACAGCTACGAGTAGTACAAGATGGAAGTGAGTCAGTGCGAAGAGAAATGACTGATGTGACCACGAAGTTAGGACAACGCCTGATAGAAGTGGAGAAAGAACACACAAATCTTCAACAAGAGATGGAGGTGGTACGGGAGACGACACACAAAGAAATATTAGAAGTGCAGGGAAAGGTGAACCGTACTGAACAGGCAGTTTGTGACGTAAGTGACAGAGTGAAGGCCCTTGAAGACTGCTTGGCTGGAAACGGACAGCCAGTGCCTGCAGGGGCTAGTTGTACCCAAGATGCTTCTCCTACGCAAGTCCGGGGTAGTTTGAGCCCTGTTTCGCCTGAGTTTATCCCCGCAAGAAGTTCCGCCTGTTAGAAAGAAGCCTCAGGAGTTTGATGGCAAGGTCTCCTGGGAGGCTTACCGCGCTCAGTTTGAGCTGTTGGCAGCTCGGAACGGATGGGATGACCAAGAGTGCGCGGTACAGCTGGCCACTAGCCTGAAAGGGGCGGCGCTGGAGGTCCTTGCTCATCTCGACAATGCGACAAAGGGCAGCTACAGCGGGCTGGCACAGGCGCTGGAGCAACGATATGGGACCAAGCACCAGAACGAGCTCTTCAGGGTTAGGTTCAGAACCCGCAACAGGAGGCGCGGCGAGTCTCTTCAGGAACTCGCTCAGGACCTTGAGAGCATGGCGCACAAGGCATACCCAGGTGCCACCCCTGACCTGCTGACGGTTTTGCTGCGTGATCAATTCATCGATGCCCTGGACAGCCCTCAGCTGAAGATACAAGTGAACCAAGCTAAGCCAACATCAATGCAGTAAGCTCTGGCACGTGCCATGGAGTTTGAGTCCTTTGTTAGGTCTAGCTTGTCAAGCTTCAGGGACGACTCGACTTCTGGCTTTAGGGCACGAAAGGGCGCTGTCAGCGACACAGACAGGTTCCAAGGAACGTGCTGGTACTGCGAGAAGGTTGGGCACAAGGAGAACGAATGCTATAAGAGGAAGAAGGAATATGAAGGTGGCGCTAAGAAGAAGCCCAGAGAAGGACCCAAGTGCTGGACCTGTGGAGAAAAGGGGCACTGGAAGAATGAGTGTCGGAAAAATGTGCCCCCAACGAGGGACCACCACTCGGGAAACTAAGAAGGACTGGTTCACGGGGGCAACGACCAGTCTGTCCTGTACATGCCCCGAAGATATCAACTTGCAGGAGAACCACCATAACGAGCTGCCAAGTGGAGGGCAAGGTTGACGGAGTGTTGTGGCCTGTGGTCGTCGACACAGGCTCGGAACGCACATTGGTGCGGCCTGACGTGGTGAGTCATCGTCGGCTTCCTAAGACGTCGCATCGACTGTGCGGAGTCACTGGACACTATGCAGAGCTCAGAGGCCCAGTGGACGTGAAGTTTGAACTCGGAGGAAAGGAAGAGTTTCTCTCTGTGTACGTGGCTGACATGGATGACCCCTGCATCCTCGGTATGGATTATCTTGTCTCCCACAGGTGCGAGCTGGACTTCCGAGCTAAGCAGCTGACTGTAGGAGGAAGGAGGGTGCCACTGACGACTGTGAACAAGGAAGACCTGCCAGTGACGGTCAAGCGCACCACCATTATTCCTCCGAGGTCGGAGATGCTGTTACCCTGTCAAATTACGTGTGCCCCCCCGGCTAGCCTGTGTGTGGTAGAGAGTGGAAGTCGATGCCCGGTAGAAAACTGGGTGATTGTAGGCAGTACTTTGGTAGACCCTGCTGCAACGGAAGTGCCTGTCGTCGTGGTCAATGTCTCCTTCAGTCCAAAGAAAATAGAACAAGGGACCATGGTGGGGTTGTGCCAAGAGATCGAACAGGAACCAAGAACCTGTGTCTGCAGGAGAACCCTGACGAAGCCCCAGGAGGAGCTGCCCGACTACCTGCACGACCTGTTTAACAGGAGCTCCAAGTGTCTAGAGGAGCCCCAAGTGGAACAGCTCAGGTAGCTTCTCGTGAGGAATGCAGATGTGTTCTCCACAGGAGACCTGGACTTGGGGTGTACGGACCTGGTAGAGCACCACATCGACACAGGTAGCCACCGCCCAGTGAAGCAAGTTCCTCGAAGGATGGCACCAGCCCGTCGCAAGGAGATGGATGAGGTAATGAATGATCTCCGGCAACAGGGGTTAATTGAGCGGTCCAGCAGCCCGTGGGCGTCTGCTGTAGTGCTCGTCAGGAAAAAGGACGGTTCCCTCAGGTGCTGCGTGGACTACCGAGCCCTCAACGATCTCACCATCAAGGATTCATACCCACTCCCACGGATCGACGACACGCTCGATGCTTTGGTAGGCTCCAAGTGGTTTTCAATACTGGATATGAAGTCTGGGTATCACCAAGTCAAAATGGCGGAGCAGGACAAAGAGAAAACAACCTTCTCCTACGGTCAAGGCCTGTGGCAGTTTAAGGTCATGCCCTTTGGCCTGTGCAACGCGCCGGCCACGTTCGAGCGGCTGATGGAGAGGGTGCTGGAGGGACTTCACTGGAAGACGGCACTCATCTACCTCGACGACGTGATTGTCTTTGGCCAGACCTTCGAACAGGAGATGGAAAGGCTATCAGAGGTTTTCGCCCGGTTTAGAGCTGCACACCTTAATCTCAGCCCGAAGAAATGCTGCCACTTCCAAAAGGAGGTTCAATACTTGGGACACATCGTGAGCGAGGCTGGAGTACGCACTGATCCTGAGAAGGTGGCTGCGGTAAGGGACTGGCCGACACCCACCAACGTGAAGGAGCTGCGGAGCTTCCTCGGGTTGTGCTCATACTACCGCAGGTTTGTGAAAGGCTTCGCTACGATTGCTGCACCACTGCACCTCCTGACGAAGAAGGGGTGCAAGTTTGAGTGGACAGCGGAAACTCAGGTTGCCTTTGAGAAGCTCAAGGAGGCCCTCATCAGCTCGCCCGTACTCACCTACCCAGACCCCTCTAAGCCTTTTATACTGGATTGTGATGCCAGTGATGAGGGGATTGGTGTAGTGCTGTCCCAGGCATGTGCCGACATGGAACGGGTTGTGGCCTACTTCAGCAAGAAGCTCACCCCAGCCGAGAAAAACTATTGCGTGACCCGGAAAGAACTCCTGGCAGTAGTCAAGAGCCTTGACTTTTTCCATGCTTACCTGTACGGTGCATCTTTCACCATCCGCACGGATCACGCTGCATTGCGGTGGTTGAAGTCACTGAAAAACCCTGAGGGCCAGCTTGCTCGCTGGATAGGTAAACTAGAGCAGCATCACTACACTATTGTGCACCGATCTGGGCTAACACACGGTAACGCGGACAGCTTGAGCCGGCGCCCCTACCTACCTGAGTGTCAACATTACCTCCAGAGGGAAAGCGTCCAGAGTATGTGCCGCCGCACTACAGTGGAACAGACAGCGGAGGTGCCATAGGAAGACTTGGGAAAACTGCAGCGGGAGGACTGAGATCTGAGACCAGTTATGGAGTGGCTGAGTCAGTCGTCAACGCGACCTGGGTGGGAAGTCATCTCGAGAGAAAGCCCTACCACCAAGAATTACTGGACTCAGTGGGACACTCTTCGGATGGACGACGGGGTGTTGCAGCGACGCTGGGTCTCTCATGATGGTCTTGACCACTACTGGTCCACGGTGCTACCTGTGAAGTCCCGGGAAGGCGTCTTGAAAGAAATGCACGACAGCATCACCAGCGGACACCTTGGGGTAAAGAAGACACTGAGTCGCCTGCGCCAAAGGTTCTACTGGGTTGGCATGAGGAAGGACGTGGAAGAATGGTGTTACGCGTGTGAGGTGTGCTGTGCAAAGAAGGGCCCCAAGAAGCGTCACCGTGCCCCATTGCAACTATACCAGGTTGGAGCCCCCATGGAACGGGTGGCAGTGGATATAGCAGGACCCTTGCCTCTGACGACGAACGGAAATAGGTACATCTGCGTCACAATGGATTACTTCACCAAGTGGCCGGAAGCCTACGCCATCCCTGACCAGGAAGCCACTACCATCGCTAAGGTATTGGTGGAGGAGTTCTTCTGTCGCTTCGGTGTGCCTAACGAGCTCCATTCCGACCAGGGAAGGAATTTTGAGTCAACAGTCCTTGCTGAGTGCTGCAAGCTCCTGGGTATCAAGAAGACCCGGACCACCCCTCTGCACCCACAGTCAGATGGAATGGTGGAGAGGTTTAATTGGACGTTGGGCCAGGAGTTGGCCAAGCAGTGCAACAATGGGATCAGAAGCTGCCTGCGCTCCTCATGGCCTACAGGTCTGCCGCCCACGAGACTACGGGGTATTCACCGGCAAAGCTGATGTTTGGACGTGAGCTGCGATTGCCGTTGGACCTACTGACAGGAAGGCCTCCTGGGGAAAGCCTTGCAAGGGACGCCTCCAGTTTTGCCCGTCAACTAGAGGAACGGCTAGAAGAGGTGCACCATCAAGTCCGAGGTGCCTTGAAGTTCTCCGGGGTGGCCATGAAGCGCGGTTACAATATGAGGGCAAGCCACGTTGACTTCAAGGAAGGAGACCAAGTCTGGCTTTACAACCCGCAGAGGAAGAAAGGACAGTCTCCGAAATTACAGAGCCCCTGGGAAGGCCCTTACACTGTGCTAAAACGCCTCTCCGACGTGACTATATATATATATATATATATATATATATATATATATATATATATATATATATATATATATAGATATATATATATATATATATATATATATATATTTAACGGAAGGGTTAGGTTTGACATATCCAAATTTGCACAGTTTGCGTTCTTGGATATGTCAAACCTCACCCTTCCGTCATCAAAAATAGCATTTTTAATTATATATATATATATATATATATATATATATATATATATATATATATATATATATATATATATATATATATATATATATACTGGCTGGAGTAGGTAGGAAGACACCTACCGAACGGGCGCAGGCCACTCCCGGTGAGGTATACTATAGTGGAAGTGAGGAGGGTGCTGAGGCCCTCCAAAGACCCTTCCCATTATCTCACTAACCGTTTCCCTATTGTCTCATCTACGCCAGAGATTACTTCAGCATGCTCTCTAAAGAGAGATCCTCTTTCTTCCTACATCACACTACATTCACACAACACACACACCTTTTCCCAAAATTCAAAATTCAAAATGGCGTTCAACAACAGAGCCTCGGAGTACCCGCCTGGGGGGTGGACCATAAATTCCCCCAGGGAGGACTCCCCTTCTGGTTGGCCATCTGAGAGGTGCCTTGATAACTCCTCGAGCCTTTCTCTTCTCAATTTCTGCAACATTCGCGGTCTTAGTTCTAATTTTCATTCTGTGGAACACCATCTCTCCTCCTCTAAACCTCACCTTCTCTTTCTCCCCGAAACACAGGTTTCTGAAGCTACTGACTGCAATCTCTATTCTGTTCCCTCCTACAATATCTATCCTAAATTTCAATCCAAAGCTGGATGTTGCGTCTACGTGCGCAACGACATCACTTGTTCTGGTGCCCACGACCTTGACTCCTCTGAATTTTCCACCATCTGGCTAAGACTTCATTGTCATTCTATCACTAAATACAGCTGTGCTGTTTATTTCTCACTTAACTCTACTGACTATTGATGAAAGGAGGTGAAGGAAACACGGGCTAGGGAACGAGTGTTTACTCCTGACTAGTTTCGCCTTAGTGGGCTTCTTCAGAGGAATAAGGTTTATACATGGGTAAGCTGTCTTATATACAAAAATGAGGGCTCCCCTGGAATGCTTGGAGGGTGTTGCCTGACCTCGCTATCCGCCACTCCCTCTCTGGTCCTTGACGGCCACATGTGCTGCTGCTTCCGCCCACACTACGTCGCCTGTTCGTTTGTTATTGTTCTTTTTATTGAGGGTGATGAAAATAGATTCATAGACCTTCCTGTGTTGTCTTGAGATGTTTTCTTTTAGAATTTTAGCCTCGTTCCACTTCGGCAGGTGACCTTTTTCGTCTACATGGTTTACTAGAGCACTTTTTTCCCGGTGGTGTTTAAGGTCAGCTTTGTGCTCTTTCAGTCTTGTTGCGAGACCCCTGCTGGTTTCCCCGTAATATTTGTTGCCGCAACCGCTGCAGGGGATCTCATTTACAATGCTCTTATTATTCTTGGTGACCTCGGCCTTCTTGATCACTAAGTCTTTTACCTTTTTGCCCGCGGTTGTCACAACTTGTATGCTTGTACCGAATAGAGTTCTCCTGAGGTTGTCTGTCAGGTCCGAGTGCGGCACCACCAGGTATCTTGTGTTGTCATTTTGTTGTTTGCGGCGGATGATCTTGCGAGCTTTTTCTTCTGCGATGTAAAGAAGACCTTTGGGGTAGCCTGGCTTAGTGAAATTTTTTCTCATATATTCTAATTCCTCCGAAAGGAATTCGGGGCTGCAGATTCGTAGCGCTCTCAGGAAAAAGCCTATGATTACACCCGTTTTTGTTCTCTTGCTATGAGCGCTGAGGTAGTGTATGAAGTCGTTTTTATTGGTGGGTTTCCTGTACACTTTGAATTTTACGGGCTTCCCGATCTTATTATCAGTGTGTCCAGAAACGGAAGTTGTTTGTCTTTTTCCATTCCCACCGTGAATTGAATAATGTCGTTCACTCTGTTTAATTTCTGTAGCAGGCCGTCGATGCGTGTGTTGGAATGGGTGATTACTAGGATGTCATATACGTATCTAAATCACTTTGTGTTACTTGAAATTATGCGTAGGTAATTCTCTCGTTCCAACACTTCCATATATTGTGACGTCATCACTGCACTGAGAGGGGAACCCATCGCTAGGCCTTCGTGTTGTCTGTAATCCTCGCCGTTGAACCGGAAAGTACCAAATTTTACACACATATATATTAATTTTACGTAGTCACTTTCGCACACTGGTAATTTAACGTCACTGATCACCTCAAGTGCTTTCATCACAGCCTCCATGGCGCCATCGACCGGTACGTTGGTGAACAGCGATTTTACATCGAAACTCACTAGTCTTTTCCCTTTGAAGTCCACTTTCTGTAGTTTTTCCTGCAGATCTGATGAGTTTCTGAGGTGTGAGCTGCTTACTTTTCCTAGCGCAGCGGAAAGTGGAGCGGCCAGAACCGTAGCCAGTCGGTGCGGGGCGCTGCCGATCCCTGAGGTGATTGGACTGGGAGGAATGTTTGGCTTGTGGATTTTGGGTTAGCCTCGCATGGTTGGTGTTTTCGGAGCCTCCTCCAGTAGGTGAAGGAGCTTCTTCCCCTCCTCAGTTTTCCTCAGGATGCTTCTGGCTTCTTTGTTGAACTTTTCGGCCTCACTCTCCGATTGGCCAGGGGTCTGCTTGGTGTATGTGTTGTCGGCCAACAGTTCTTCCATTTTCTTGTTGTAGTCGTCGGTGTTCATGATTACGACGCCTCCCTCCTTGTCTGCTGTTGTGATGACGATCTCATTATTCAACCTGAGTTCCTGGAGCGCCTTGGTATATCTTCTCGGTATGGATGGCCTATTTGATGCTGCCGCCGCGGTACAACACATGATGATTCCTTGCTTCAGGCCTCTTTCTATGTCGTTGTCGTTCCAAAAGCTGTTTTTTACTGACCTTAGCTTACTGACCTTAAACACCACCGGGAAAAAAGTGCTCTAGTAAACCATGTAGACGAAAAAGGTCACCTGCCGCAGTGGAACGAGGCTAAAATTCTAAAAGAAAACATCTCAAGACAACACAGGAAGGCCTATGAATCTATTTTCATCACCCTCAATAAAAAGAACAATAACAAACGAACAGGCGACGTAGCGTGGGCGGAAGCAGCAGCACATGTGGCCGTCAAGGACCAGAGAGGGAGTGGCGGATAGTGAGGTCCGAGTCAGGCAACACCCTCAAAGCATCACAGGGGAGCCCTCATTTTTGTATATAACACAGCCTACCCATGTATAAACCTTATTCCTCTGAAGAAGCCCACTAAGGCGAAACTAGTCAGGAGTAAACACTCGTTCCCTAGTCCGTGTTTCCTTCACCACCTTTCATCACTTGTCATAATGTCTACACTTCTACTGACTATGTAAAATTCTTTGACTATATAAACTCTAAAGTGGAGCACATCTTGACCCACTCTCCCTTCGCTGAAATCTCCATCTTGGGAGATTTTAATGTTCACCACCAGCTTTGGCTTTCATCCTCTTTCACTGACCAGTTTGGTGAACAAGCCTACAACTTTGGTCTCCTCAACGATCTTGAGCAGTTGGTTCAGCTCCCTACACGTATCCCCGACCGGCCCAACATACTAGACCTCTTCCTTACCTCTAACCCTTATGCTTACTCCTTCAAACTGTTCTCTCCGTTGGGCTCCTCCGATCACAACATTATTTCTGTATCCTGTCATATCACTCCTGTACATCCTCTGGACCCACCGAAGAGGCGATGCTTCTGGCATTTTTCTTCAGCTCGGTGGGGCGACCTGAGGATGTTCTTTTCCGATTTCCCGTGAAATGATTACTGTTTCCAGGAGGGAGACCCACCTGTGTGTACCCAGCGCATCACAGAGGTGATTGTCTCTGGAATGGAGGCATACATTCCACGTTCTTTCTCTACTCCTCATGCTAAAAAGTCTTGGTTTAATCATGCTTGTTCTCGCGCTATTAAAGATAGAGGCAGCTCACAAAAGGTTCCAGAGCCTTCACACTCCTGCTAACCATCATCTTTATATTTCTGCCGGGAATCATGGCAAATCTATTCTCCGACTTACCAAAAACTCCTTCATTAATAGAAAATGCCAAAACCTTGCTTTTTCTAATTCTTCCCGTGACTTCTGGCA
This sequence comes from Eriocheir sinensis, assembly GCF_024679095.1. Taxonomy (NCBI): domain Eukaryota; kingdom Metazoa; phylum Arthropoda; class Malacostraca; order Decapoda; family Varunidae; genus Eriocheir; species Eriocheir sinensis. The sequence continues at coordinate 5,866,899 of NC_066517.1, read as the reverse complement.
TCTACCCAAAAATATATCCTCCAATTACACTTCTTCCTCTTTCCCTCCTGTCCATAACCCTGACGGCAGCACTGCCATCTCATCTGTCTCTAAGGCTGAACTCTTCGCTCAAACTTTCTGTAAGAACTCCACCCTTTACGATTCTGGGCATATTCCTCCTACTCTTCCTCCCTCTAACTTTTTTATGCCTATTATTAAGATTATTCCTAATGATGTTTTATATGCCCTCTCTGGCCTCAACTCTCAGAAGGCTTACGGGCCTGATGGAGTGCCTCCTATTGTCCTTAAAAACTGTGCTTCCACGCTGACACACTGCCTGGTCAAAGTCTTTCGTCTTTGCCTATCAATATCTACCTTTCCTTTCTGCTGGAAGTACTCCTTCGTACAGCCTATGCCTAAGAAGGGTGACCGTTCCAATCCCTCAAACTACCGCCCTATAGCTTTACTCTCCTGTCTATCTAAAGCTATTGAATCAACCCATAACCGGATGATTCAAAAGCACCTTTCCACTTCTAACATTCTATCTGATCACTAGTATGGGTTCCGTAAGGGGCGTTCTACTGGCGATCTTCTTGCTCTCTTGACTGACTCTTGGTCATCCTCTCTTAGCCGTTTCGGTGAAACTTTTTCATTTGCGCTAGACATATCGAAAGCCTTCGATTGAGTCTGGCACAAGTCTTTGCTTTCTAAACTGCCCTCTTTCGGATTATATCCCTCTCTCTGTTCCTTTATCTCCAGTTTCCTTTCCGGCCGTTCTATCTCTGCGGTGGTAGATGGTCACTGTTCTTCCCCTAAACCTATCAACAGTGGTGTTCCACAGGGCTCTGTCCTATCACCCACTCTCTTCCTGTTATTCATCAATGACCTTCTTTCCATAACAAACTGTCCTGTCCACTCATACGCCGACGACTCCACTCTGCATTATTCAACTTCTTTCAATAGAAGACCATCACAACAGGTAGTACATGACTCCAGACAGGAGGCTGCAGAACGCTTAACCTCAGACCTTGCTATCATTTCCGATTGGGGTAGAAGGAACCTTGTGTCCTTCAATGCCTCAAAAACTCAATTTCTCCACCTATCAACTCGACACAATCTTCCAAACACCTATCCCCTATTCTTCGACAACACTCAGCTGTCACCCTCTTCAACACTAAATATCCTCGGTCTATCCTTAACTCAAAATCTTAACTGGAAACTTCACATCTCCTCTCTCACTAAATCAGCTTCCTCGAGGTTGGGCGTTCTGTATCGTCTCCGCCAGTTCTCCCTCGCACAGTTGCTATCAATATACAAGGGCCTTGTGCGCCCTCGTATGGAGTATGCATCTCACGTTTGGGGGGGCTCCACTCACACAGCTCTTCTGGACAAAGTGAAGTCTAAGGCTCTTCGTCTCATCAGCTCTCCTCCTCTTACTGATAGTCTTCTACCTCTTAAATTCCGCCGCGATGTTGCCTCTCTTTCTATCTTCTATTGATATTTTCACGCTGACTGCTCTTCTGAACTTGCTAACTGCATGCCTCCCCCCCTCCTGCGGCTTCGCCTCACACGACTTTCTGATCAAGCTCATCCCTATACTGTCCAAACCCCTTATGCAAGAGTTAACCAGCATCTTCAACCTTTCATCCCTCACGCTGGTAAACTCTGGAACGATCTTCCCTGATCTGTATTTCCTCTTGCCTATGACTTGAACTATTTAAAGAGGAGGGTATCAGGACACCTCTCCTCCCGAAATTGATTTCCCTTTTTTCCCACTCCACTCTATTTAGGAGCAGTAAGTAACGGGCTTTTTTTATCATTATTTTTTTTTACGCCCTTGCACTCCTCTGTAATATATATATATATATATATATATATATATATATATATATATATATATATATATATATATATATATATATATATATATATATATCAACAAACCACTTGTGCCAGGAATCGAACCCGTGCTTCCTGAATAGAAATCAGGGCACATACCAACCATGCCACCTGATGAGCTAAAAGACTTTACGCCAGAGGTTGCATTTAAGCAGCCGCAACTGAGAAAGTTTCACCGAGACAGCTAAGAGAGGGTGACCAAGAGTCAATTAAGAGAGGAAGAAGATCGCCAGTAGAACGCTCTTTGCGGAACCCATACTGGCGATCAGATAGAAGGTCAGAAGTGGAAATGTGCTTTTGAATCTTCCGGTTAAGGATTGATTCAAAAGCTTTAGATAGACAGGAAAGTAAAGTTATAGGGCGGTAGTTTGAGTGATTGGATCGGTCACCCTTTTTAGGGAGAGGCTGTATGAAGGCCTGAGTCGGCGACCATAGACCGATTTGTCGGCGATGGGTTGGCTCGCGGTCCGCGATGGGCCGGCTCGCGGTCGGCGATGCGCCAGCTTTCGGTTGGCGGTCGGTCGGGATGCGGTTTCTGACAGTCTTGGCGTGCTCGAGGCCGGCTAAAGCCCCTGTCACACCATTACGACTAAAGCCCTATTCACACATAGGCGATTTTGGGACACAGCGCCACGAGCCTGGTTCGTTCTGGTATCGTCGGAATTTGGTGCACTTTAGCCCGTCCCACGGGGTGTGGATTATTTTGACACGACGCTTGTAGGAGTATTTCCCGAATGCTGAATGAAAGCTGCACAAACATAACGATGCCTGCCACACAGCTGCCCTGTATCTGAACGATCGACGACGATCAATCTTGGAGATTTGGATTTAAAGTGGTATGTGGTATGTGCCCCGCCCTTTCCCTAAACACTAATCCGTCGGTGCGGGAAATGGGAGCAGCATTGACGTTTGTTGCTACCCTGACCGACGCCACCCAGCACACACACACACACACACACACACACACACACACACACACACACACACACACACACATAGACACTTCACTTTTAGGTTAATTTTAAGTTTGTAATTTTCAGCTCTCGAGCTGTTTATTCCTCAATAAACCGTATATTATTATTATTATTACACACACACACACACACACACACACACACACACACACACACACACACACGCGCGCGCACGCACACACGCATGCACGCACGCACGCAATCTCACACACACGCACACACACACACACACACACACACACACACACACACACACACACACACACACACGAACACACACATTCACGCTGAAAAATTGCCAAAACACTCGCACGCTGATTCCATGTTTCTCCTTTCATGTTTAGCTGTTTTTATTCCGTCACTTGTTGAGAGGTTACTTCCCTCCCTTTGAAGATAACCCCTGGTCCGTCCACCGCAGCGTGAAGGAGATGAGTTAACCTGAATATCCTACTTGTGACCTGACTCATGAAATGTTCCAACCCCTCCTTGTCCCACCCCGCCCTCTCATGTTTATCCGTTATCCCTGTTTAAAATGATTTATGTACGAACATTTCTCACTGAATATGGTGGCTGTGTCCAATTTTTTTTTTGGGGGGGGGTAAATATGCATTTTTCCTCTCTTTCATCACTCTCACTTCACCTTCGGCAGAACCTCCTCCTCCCCCTTTCCAATTTTCCACCATGGACCACAGCAGGGTACAACAACAGTCTGAGGACCTATTTGCCTCTGAGTCCCAGGTAGCACAGATCTCGGCGAGGAATTTAAACGTTTTTTTTTTTTGTTGTTGTTGTTGTTGGCGACTGCACTCCGGCACACTCGAAGGCACGCCTTCTCGTCGCAGACTGCATGCCGACTGCACGCCGTTTTCGGGAACTGTGCGCGGACTGCGAACCGATTCCTGACAGAGTCGGGCCGCGCTACGAATTTTTGATGCATGCGCTAAAAATTCGGGGCACCTCCAGACACGGCCGAACCGCGTCAAGACTCGGTGGCATGCTGGCGAATTTGTTCGCCGACCATGACGAATGACTGTCGCGACTAAGTTGTGGAGCGTTTGCCGACCTCATCCGAGTAGGTGTGACAGGGGTTTAAGAATCGGGAGCAATCTGCGACAAAATCTTCGTCCGTTGCGATTCAGGTCTTGGCGCGTTCGCGCGCCGTCCTTGGTCGTGATGGTGTGACAGGGGCTCAGGCCACTGTCACAGTCACAATCTTGCCTTGCCAGACGTATGTTGAGACCATCGAAAACAGACTACGTCGAAACGACGTTGTTGAGACGTTGCTGAGATGAACATCCAACAGTCGTGGTTACTGCCGACGGGTGATAAATGACGGGGAGGGCGCCGAATGTTTTGAAATTTCCAAAAACTGTCAGGGCGTGGCCCGACGTCGGGAGACGCCGGGAGTCAAGTTTGTGACTGTGTGACACTAGTTAAGGCGGCGTCCAGCAAGACGCTTCCCCGTGCGGTGATGTAAAGAGCGGATATTGGGGCAAGGGATGGGCAGTACCGCGCGGTTCGAGCGACCCAGGCTGGAGGCATTTCAGCACGGGGCATTAGCGCCCCAGACGGCAGGCCACCAATAGCTGTTTGCTCTTATGTAAATGAGTTTTTTTGGGGGGCAGCATATGTCTCAATTTTTTCTCAGTAAATCATTAGGTGAATTGATAGTCATTTTCGTATAGTTCTTAAAGTATGTGTTTGAGTGAAACCTCCTCTCCCGCTACGTCTCAAGAGGCCCTGTTTGCATCATATATTACTCCTCTTTATTGGCATATTTTTTATAACACAACATAATGCTGCAATACTTCACAGTTGGTCTGCTCCGTGCCAACGTGCTCAATGCGACTGTAGTGGAAGCCGACTGACAGAGGTTCAGTTACCGCTCAAATCAGGCGAGATTATTAGCTGTCCTATCCTCCTCTCAAATGAGGCAAAAGGTGAAGCTTATCACACCTAGGTGACGGTTTCATCCTCTGAGATTGAGACTGACAGACGGATTGATTGAAAGGAAGAGGTGCTTGTTTCCCGTTGCTAAAATAGTTCTAGTCCGCGCTGCTACATTCATCACCATGGTGATGGTGAACGCGGTTAATTCCGGGCATTTTTGCATCACCCTAATATAATGACTACGAAAAAATAAACAGAGTTGCGAGGCATTCCCTAAAATGGCTTAGTTTCACATGAAATACAGTGCTACAATTCATTCTTCTCGATCTGCTATAGTTCCAAAAGAAATAGTTTTAGTGAAATATTATGAAACTATGCCTTAGAGTCCTATCCGTGGAGCAAGAGGAAGATATGGTCATTCCATCTATTCACAGCAGACAAGCATAGCTTCCCTCTACTTCCATGGAGTCTGAAAGTCCCCCCATTCAAGTGGCTATACTGTTGACAGTGCGCCCATTATTAATATACGCATATGCACTATTGTTTTAAGAAAAACAAACTTTCTCCAAACTTCTTTTATTCAACTTATATCATTATAAAAGAAAACCTTCTTGAGGATGGATCCGGTTTTCCTGATCCCTAATTCTCATACATTCGAAACGTGAGTAAAAATTACTCAAAGACGACAAAGGAAATGCTCGGCTCTCATGGATTCGCCGGCGTACAGTTTTCGGGCTACACTTGAGTCTAAGGAAGTGTATGATATCATGAGACGTCATTGGATACAGCGTTCTAGCGATACTAATTATTGCAAAGTCCTCCTCACGTGACGTCACCCGAGGTCTGCCACTGCGAGGTCTGCTCTCGACAGCTCCTTCACTTTTCCATCGACGGATCCATCTGTACACTGTGGTCGTGCTTGTTCCCGCATCTTTGGCAATGTCCTTCACTGGCTTTCCTTCCATCCATAACCAGACGAACTTTGCACGGTCAATCAAGTCGGTTGGTCTAACCTCCCTTTGACAGAACATGATCCCAAACTGTCGAAAGTTGACTTCTTGAATGCTCGAGTAGTCACGTTCATCATCCAACCAAACGATCCGCCAGTCACATGCTACATGTTGTGTCCATCATTGATGGCCGATGCATTCCTATATTGAGAAAATGTGAAAAATAAGAACACATTATTGATGCCTGTAAGGCAAATGATACATCATTTGCAAGTTCAAAAGTTTTTTTAATGTGTTTTGATACAATGGAAAGTAGAAATCGATGAAAATAACTAATGTGGGTTGTCTGACCCTTGAGATACATTCTCATTATTATTATTATTATTATTATTATTATTATTATTATTATTATTATTATTATTATTATTATTACTATTATTATTATTATTATTATTATTATTATTATTATTATTATTATTATTAATATTATTATAATTATTATTATGGTTGTTATTATTACTTTAGTTATATTATTATTATTATTATTATTATTATTATTATTATTATTATTATTATTATTATTATTATATTATTATTATTATCATTATTATTATTATTATTATTATTATTATTATTATTATTATTATTATTAGTGGTAGTAATAGTAGTAGTAGTAGTAGTAGTATAGTATTCCAACGAGAAACTGGCGGGCGGGATGTGGCGGCTGGGGGGTCAGCCAAGGTCAGCACCATGCCACACACTCTCAACACCTCCCTCTTCCTCTCATATGTCAGCTATTTACTACCTTTAAATGAATTTAATTAAATAACTAAATAACCGAATAAGGCAGTGACATCTCAAGTAATGGACGGCGGACTCTTTTGATTTTGCGGCGCCCTTGTCATTAAGCCGCGAATTTTGGAAAATCAGCCGCTTTGGTGCGAATCGCCATAACCCCCTTATTTCTAGGGCTACAGAAATATTTTTGGTATCAATCGACGGCAAAATGAAAGGGCTATATTTTGTAATAAGCGACCGAGCTCTAAACCGCTTCGAATGGGTAAAAAATCGAATAAATTCGCAAAAAACGACTCTGAAAAAAAAAAAAAAATTTAGAGTTCCCAACCTTGAAACTCACTCATTTTTTTGAGAATTAATTTTTTTTTATTTAACACATAACTTAGCTCTACCAATGGGCTTTCCAATATCATGCATAACAATTCCCTACTCCCAGTAGTTTCATCGCTAGAGCTCGAAATGTAAACCCTTTTGAGAGCGATTTTGAAAAACTCCAGACACTTTGCCGTTTTTGTTTAGTGTGGCATTGCTGTTGCATCTAGAAGGCTGTAATTTGGCATGTAGCCCCTCTTGGCAATGGAGTTTGACCAGCTCGAAGGAGTTATTAATAGCTCGATTCCAAGTTTGTCGTCGAGCCGTCACAAAATAGCCTGTTTTTCGGCCCTTTGCCGCGATTTGGAAAAGTCCTATTTTTTTGCCTATAACTTTTTTTTATTTATTTAGTGCTTTCATATTTTGTTTCTGATTATTAATCTGTATTAATAGAGTTTTCATTTGCCACCAAGCACGCCTTCCTAGCTTCAGTAGTTGTTGCTCGAGCTTGACCAGAATTTGCGACGAAAATTCGCCAAATCTGACTCATTTCACGCG
>NC_066517.1:5839539-5854539 GCF_024679095.1 Eriocheir sinensis | reverse complement strand
CTTGACTTGCTGCGCACTGACGATAACCAAGACCAAGACCGAAGTAAAAGCAATGAACGCGCTATTACCAAGGAACCGAATTTTTCCAGTAACAAACACTTCTTTATTTTCATCAAGCTCTAAGGTTTCGACTAATTTAGAAATGCTGTCACCGACTTTTCTTCCTACCACACGAACTTATTAACAGTATCAACCACGAATCAAGACTAACACCGAAACAAAAACAATTGACACCGATAAATACGGTACCGTACACTGCCACTAAGCAACTGCATTCTTCTAGTAACGACCACGCCTTTTTGATCAACTTCAAGTTCTAAGGTTTTGGCTAATTTATAAATGCTGTCACCGACTGTTGCGCGAGTAGTGCTTACAGCGTGAGCTCCATAACCAGCGTATGTGAGTTGGGGGAGAAGCGGCGACACGGTGGAGTAAGAGGCGCGGGAACACTGTGTAAGCAAACATCTTCTCTATCCGCTACTGGATATTTAAAGTGTCGACTCATTACAATGCATTACCCATCTCACTGGCCTCACCCTAGGTGTGAGCGGTCGTAAGTTGCATTCATAATGATACAAGGTGTATCTGAACTTCTTTTTCATACAATCATATTCCGTATGGTTAGCGTGGGTCCGAGTTCGAATCCCGGTCCGGGCAGTCGGCGTACAACTCACGTAATTGGTCATTTTACCTTGCGGGGTGGTCGATAAATGGTTACGTGGAGACACTTGGGGAACGTAAACTGTGGTAACCCGGAAGTTATACTGGCCCAGTGTCCCGGGAAAAAGAGGAAAATGAGCCAACACAGGCTCAAAGGGATAATGTGACGAAAATGAGGACCGCGGCCACGCGCAACTGTAGCTTATGCCTCCAATTTTACCTTTAACTTTATATTTTGCGTCACTAGTGTGTCCTGAAGTTTCAACCAATAGAGAGGTTGCAGGTCAGCTGGCAATTCGAAGTGCTTGCTTCATCCGTTCAGCAAATTTTACAGCTTCCCGGATAAGCTTAATCTAGGTTTGTTATGGAAAGAAGATCATTGGTGAATAACAGGAAGAGAGTGGGTGATAGGACAGAGCCCTGTGGAACACCACTGTTGATAGGTTTAGGGGAAAAACAGTGACCGTCTACCACAGCAGAAACAGAACGGCCGAAAAGGAAACTGTAGATAAAGGAAGAGAAAGAAAGTAGAATCCGAAAGAGGGCTGTTTAGAAAGCAAAGACTTGTGCCGGACTCTATCGAAAGCTTTCGATACGTCTAGCGCAACTGAGAAAGTTTCACCAAAACCGCTAAGAGAGGAGGACCAAAAATCAGTTAAGAGAGCAAAAAGATCGCCCTTAGAACGCCTCTTGCGGAACCCATACTGGCGATCAAATAGAAGCTCAGAAGTTGTTGTTTTTTTGTCTTTTTTGCAGCTAAGGAGACAGTTCAAGGGCGTAAAGGAAAAAAAAAACCCAGCTTCTTACTACTCCTCCATAGAGGTCAAAGGAGTGTCCAAAAACAGAGGTCAATTTCGGGAGGAGAGGTGTCCTGATACCCTCCTCTTGAAAGAGAAGTCGTAGGCAGGAGGAAATACAGACGAAAGAAGATTGTTCCATAGTTTACCAGCGTGAGGGATGAAAGAGTGAAGATGCTGGTTGACTCTTGCATAAGGGGTTTGGACAGCATAGGGATGAGCATGAGTAGAAAATCGTGTGCAGCGGGGCCGCGGGAGGGGGGGAGGCATCCAGTTAGCAAGTTCAGAAGAGCAGTCAACATGAAAATATCGATAGAAGATAGAAAGAGAGGCAACATGGCGGCGGAAGAGAGTGGAAAGGTGCTTTTGAATCTTCCGGTTAAGGATTGAATCAAAAGCTTTAGATAGACAGGAAAGTAAAGCTTAAGGGTGCGTTCCCACCAAACCATTCAATTCAATTCCATTCCATTCAATTCACGTCATTCAATTCTTTTTGAATGAACACCGTTCCAACCAACGCCATCAGCTTACTTTTCATTCAGGTCATCTAGTATGCAATAAGCCTTCGTGCGAGATGGACGTCAGTGACCTAGCAAGAATAACATTGTTGTTGTTGCAGCGGCGTAGAAGGCGTAGGAAACAAAGGAATATGTGGATGCATCCCATTAATAGCAGGAGAGCACAATTTGGGACATTTGCACATTTGTTCCCAGATTTGCTCAATAATCCAGATAAATTTCATGATTTCTTCAGGATTGACAAGGAGAAATTTAAGCAGTTGGTCGAGTTACTGAGGCTCTCCATTCAGAAGCAAAATACTAATTACCGTCGTGCTGGCAACGACAACTGAACACGTTCAATACGAGAACCAAACACGTAATAGACCTGTAATTAATATAGATAATTGCAGATTGTTTCTTACACGAATATTAAGTTATGAAAATTAGCAGAAAAATATAAATATTAGACAATATACATGGCGCTACCTGCAAAATTATTATATATTATAGTCGAATGATTGTCATTCAAGAGAGAAAAATGGAACCAGATGCATCATTGAATGAGAATGGCCAGGAATTGAATGGAATGGAATTGAATTGAATGACCCGGTGGGAACGCTTACATAGGAATTAACGTGATCCATCATAGCCACTCATGAATGACAATGAATTGAATGGAATGGAATTGAATTGAATGGTTTGGTGGGAACGCACCCATAGGGCGGTATTTTGAGGGATTGGAACTGTCACTCTTATTTAGCAAAGGCTGTATGAAGGCGTACTTCCAGCAGGAAGGAAAGGTAAATGTTTACAGGCAGAGGCGAAAGAGTTTGACCAGGCAAGGTGTCAGCACGGAAGCACAGTTTTTAAGGACAATAGGAGGCACTCCATCAGGTCCATAAGCCTTCTGAGAGTTGAGGCCAGAGAGGGCATATATAACATCATTCTTAAGAATCATAATAACAGGCATAAAGGAGTCAGAGGGGGGATGAGTAGGAGGAATGTGCCTAGAATCGTCCAGAGTGGAGTTGTTACAGAAAGTTTGAGAGAAGAGTTCAGCCTTAAAGATAGATAAGACGGCGGTGCCGCCGTCAAGGTTAAGGAGAGGATGAAAATATGAAGAAGTGAAATTTGAGGAGATATTTTTGGCTAGGTGCCAGAAGTCTCAGGAAGGATTAGAAAAAGCAAGATTTTTATATTTCCTATTGATGAAAGAGCTTTTGGTGAGTCGAAGAATAGATTTGGCACGATTCCGGGCAGATTTGTAAAGATCATGGTTAAATGGAGTGCGAAGGATCTGGTACTTTTTGTGAGCTGCCTCTCTATCTTTGATAGCACGAGAACAAGCGTGATTAAACTAAGGCTTTTTAGCAGAGTAGAGAAAGTACGTGGAATGTGTGCCTCCATTCCAGAGAAAATTACCTCTGTGATGCACTGGACACACACAGAGGGGTCTCTCTCCTGGAAGCAGTAATCATTCCACGGGAAATCGGAAAAAGTACATGCACAGGTCGTCCCACCGAGCTGAAGCAAAATGCCAGAAGCATCGCCTCTTCGATGTGTCCAGAGGGTGTACAGGAGCGATAGGAGAGGATACAGAAATAAGGTTGTGATCGGAGGAGCCCAATGGAGAGAACACTTTAACAGAGTAGGTAGAAGGGTTAGAGGTAAGGAAGAGGTCTAGTATGTTGGGTCTGTCTCCAAGACGGTCGGGAATACGTGTACGGTGCTGAACCAACTGCTCTAGATCGTTGAGGAGAGCAAAGTTGTAGGCTTGTTCACCAGGCTGAGGAGTGAAAGAGGATGAAAGCCAAAGCTGGTGGTGAACATTGAAATATCCTAGGATGGAGATTTCATCGAGGGGAAAGTAGGGCAAGATATGCTCCACTTAGAGTTGAAATAATCAAAGAATTTTACATAGTTGGTAGAGTTAGGTGAGAGATAAACAGCACATATGTATTAAGTAATAGAGTGACAATGAAGTCTTAGCCAGATGGTGGAAAATTCAGAAGAGTCAGAGTCGTGGGCACGAGATGAAGTGATGTCGTTGCGCACATAAGCGCAACATCCAGCTTTGGATTGAAATTTAAAATAGAGATAGTAGGAGGGAACATAGTAGAGATTGTTGTCAATAGCCGCCGAGACCTGTGTTTCGGTGAGGAAGAGAAGGTGAAATTTAGAGGAGAGATGGTGCTCCACAGATTATATATATATATATATATATATATATATATATATATATATATATATATATATATATATATATATATATATATATATATATATATATATATATCGAGAGAGAGAGAGAGAGAGAGAGAGAGAGAGAGAGAGAGCTGGGCACTTCCGATCATCAGTCCGATCGTCCGATCTTCCAATCTGATCGGAACAACAATTGGCGATCGGAATGCAAAGATTGGATCATCTTTGGAGATCGGAATTTCATTAACTAACTTCCGATCACCGATCACAGAAAAAAAAAATGTGGCTAACGTTGTCATGGCAACAAGTGACTCCGGACATTTTTAAAACCTCACGACTCACTTCTTACAATTATCTTTATACACGTACCTAAATAGTTACTTTAATAAGCGCCTTTATTTATAATATCAAGTGATAATTATTGATCGTTAATTTATTTAATCCTGGTAAGGAATCGTGAACGAGGCGCGCAGGCGCAAAGTCGCTTTATTTGCTTGTCACACGACGCCATGACAGTGTGGTATGGGTTGCAGTAGTGGGCACTCCGCTCACTCCAGTAACCGAGTCCCCTGCCTCAGTTGCCAGTTATGCATTTTCTGCTGCAGTGTTACCACCCTCTAATGGCGGAAGCGTCAGTTCCTTTTCGAGAAACCAAGGAGACCAAAGCTAAAAGGGAGGGCTTCGTCCCACTTCGACATCCCCCCACATTCTTAACCGGGGGAGGGGGGCTTTGCCTCCCCTCGAAGGAGGTCTCGTGAGACGGCGCAACATGCCGCCCAGAACACGGCACCAAACTTACGCCACATACCCCTCCCATCCAAGAACTTATCTAACCTCTAAGTCTATATATACCAAGTCAAGTCACTCTGCTTCAAAACTACGGAGCAGCGGGATGACGTCACTTGGAGCCCCCCCCAAAAATACCCGCCAGTTCAGGGGTGAGTAAAGTTGGGGCCGTATGTGCACTCTGGATGTGCATTCTCGCCTTCTTTCACAGCGCGTTCAGGCAAGCCACTGACGAAAAAAAATGTCTTTTTATTGTGCTATTGCGTGACTGTAATTTCAATGACTACAAACGGCGGTGTGGGGTGTGAGGGAGGGCATGTTCACGTGATTGATTTAAATTAGTACGCCTTTTCTCGTTTTCTCTAAATCCCTGTTTCTACATTCTCTAGTTTGGCTCCAAGCAGTGTCACGCATGAACCACGCCTCGGCCGTGTCTCCTCCCACAAATCTGCGTATGACTTGACTTGGTGTATATAGGCTTAGTCTAACCTCTTCTTGAATGTATCTATCGTGTTGGCGCTCACCACAGGATTTCTACTTCTGTTCCACTCATCCACCACTGTTGGTAAACCAATTCTTGCCTATATCTTTGTTGAACCTGAAGTTATTCAGCTTAAACCCATTGCTACGTGTCCTACCCGGTGTTTCGTCATCTGCCATCCACGTATCCGAAGACATCCCATCCGATCTTCGCATGCGCGGGTTTTGTTTCCAAACAGTAGGTGGATGAATTGCGACACGTATCGCGATACGTCCCACCTAAGTTTATCTTTTTATCTTTTTAAAAGTAAATGATGACGTATGTTTGGAATTTGAAAATTTCTTGAAATATGAAAGTTTCTTTCTGCACCCTTTATATGTCAGTAAATGTGGTAAATGAGATACCCTACACTCCTTGTATGTCGGTAACTGTGATAAATGAGGTAACTTGCACCCCTTTTATGTCAATAAATGTGATAAATGAGACAGCCTGCTCCCCTTGTATGTCGGTAAAAGTGATAAATGGGGTAACCTGAATCCTGGTATGTCAGTAAATGTGATAAATGAGATAACCTGCACCCCTTGTATGTCGGTAAATGTGATTAATGAGGCAACCTACACCCCTTATATGTCGGTAAATGGGATAGATGAGATAACCTGCACCCTTTGTATGTCGGTAAATGGGATTAATGAGATGCCCTACACCCCTTGAATGTCGGTAAATGTGTTAAATGAGGTACCCTACACACCGTGTATGTCGGTAAATGTGATAAATGAGGCAACTTTTTCTTTTTGTTTACATCTCAGCCTATAGCGCCGACAGGCTTTCTTCAGGGGCCTGGTGGTCGGCCCAAGCCCGTCATGGCGCAGGCAATTTTTATTGTGGCGCTTTATAGTTATGCTTGGCTCATGCTGCCTTCCAGAACTCATTTTTGATTCGCTTGGACGGTTTCTTCTAGAGTCCGGATTAATGGGCGGTCTTCTGGTCAGCATGTGGGTAGTCTTAAGCCACTCGGCGGTGACAAAAAAAAATCCCAGGTAGTAGCGTGGGGATTCGAATCGACGTTGTCCCTTGCGTGAGGAATGCTGGCCCCGCACGCTAATCATTCAGCCACTGCCTACCCTTGTACGTCAGTAATTGTGAAAAATGAGATAAGCTACACCCCTTGTATGTCGGTAAATGTGATAAATGAGGTAACCTGAAACCTTGTATGTCAGTAAATATGATAAATGAGATAACCTACACTCTCTTTGATTGATGGTCATGTTTCTCGGATTCTCTCCATTTAATGGCAGGCTATCTGAATTATGGGATCCATGTCATCCTTGAATTTGGCCAATTTCCCATAAAAGCTGCCATGCTGTCTTGCCGCCATCTTGCCTGGACAAACTACGATATCAACACTCTGTGTTTGTCTGCATCGGGTTCCGCGCATGCGCAGATCAGGGTGGGATGTCTTAGGATACGTAGATGGCAGATGACACAACACCGGCTCACTTATAATCAAAACCTTATTTTTTTATTTTTTTATTTTTTTTTTACGTCGCGGCCTATAGCGCCGGTAGGCTTCTTCCTGGTGGGGCCTGATGGTCGGCCCAAGGCTTCTTCCCGGTGGGTCCTGACGGTCGTCCCAGCCCGTTCTGGCGCAGGCGAGTGTTTATAGTGGCGCCATCTTGCATTGGCTCATGCTGCCCTCCCGGAGCTCATCTTTAATCCTAGAATCTAGAGTCCGGGTGTATAGGTGGTCTTCTGGACAGCATGTGGGTAGTTTTAAGCCACTCGGCGGCGGCTGAAAAATCCCAGCTTGGTGGCACCGGGCGGGGATTGAACTCGCGTCCTCCTGAACGCGGTGCTGTTACTCTGTCGATTCAGCCACCGCCTCTGCTTATGTTCTTCTTGTAACTAACTTATTTATGGACCAATATCTTTTATTCAAAAATCTATTTAATCAGGATGTACAGGAGATTTAATGCTCACTATCGTTCGTTTTTCTATAGAATAGTAAAACATATTTCCTAAATATCGATAAAATATTAAAAAAATGACAAATATTTGTCAAAAATCTAAATCAGCTTCAAACAATAGTTAAAATAGCGAACACAATTCCTTTTTCATACTTTCAGAAACTGAATAAAAAGGGTAGACTTAAATAAATGCCTAAAATAAGAAGTTAAGTTAACTTTTTTTCTATATCATGTCCTATATACCAAAAGAAAGAGGAAAAATAAAGATATTTATAAGCAAATAATTAAGTTATTGCTTATTTGAAATTATTACTTAAAGAACACCTAGAATAGGTGTTTCTTGTAATTATTATTTTAAAAAATAACAATAATTATTAAAAGTTTTAATGATCGGATGATCGGAATGGTGATCGGAAAAGCAGTACTTAAAAAAATGATCGAATGATCGTAATCGGATCAGTTGCCCAAGGTGATAGGATGATCGGGGATCGGAATATATATATATATATATATATATATATATATATATATATATATATATATATATATATATATATATATATAGATATGTATTTTTTTTTTACGTGCCAGCTTATAGCGCCGGAGGCTTTCTTGTGGGGTCTCGATGGTAGTCGGCCCCAGCCCGTCATGGCGCAGGCAAGTGTTTATAGTGATGCCATCTTTTCTAGGCTCATGCTGTCCCCCGGAGCTCGTTCTTGATTCACTTGGACAGTTTCCTCAAGAGTCCGGGTTGATGGGGGTTCTTAAGGACAGCATGTGGGTATATATAATTGATTGTATTTATATATATATATATATATATATATATATATATATATATATATATATATATATATATATATATATATATATATATATATGTGTGTGTGTGTGTGTGTGTGTGTGTGTGTGTGTGTGTGTATATATATATATATATATATATATATATATATATATATATATATATATATATATATATATATATATATATATATATATATATATATATATATATATATATATATATATATATATATATATATATATATATATATATATATATATATATATATATATATATGTGTGTGTATATATATATATATATATATATATATATATATATATATATATGTGTGTGTGTATATATATATATATATATATATATATATATATATATATATATATATATATATATATATATATATATATATATATATATATATATATATATATATATTAAGGTGTCTCAAAAGTATGAATGTAGGATTTTGGGTCAGGGCAACTCTTGCCCAAATTACACCTTTAAAAAGAATTGTTCACATAAAATTTGACAGCTGTAGGTGGATTTTTAGGGGTCACTTAAGTTGACCACTTTTGTTTCACTTATACCGTAATTTATTCTTTTTCGCAAGTGATGGCTACCAGAAAAAAAAAACAGTTGTGGTTGCTGGACAATGCCCCAGCTGCAGAGATTGTTTGTCCGCGACTTCCATCGAAGGAGCAATCTCTGCTCCTTTACTTCCACCACCACAAAGAGGGACGGAAAACCAAGTCGGAGAGCATTCACCTGGTGGTCCATGGAAGCCATCTGGCCCATCTGGGAGAAGGCCAGTATACCAACTACCACGAAAACGTATGCAGGGGAGAATCTGGCGAAGTTGATCGGCACCTACGACGTTCTCAAGAAAACCAGGACAAAGCCGCAAAAGTGTTACCGCTGCAAGGAGGGGATGTTCAAGTCGGATTTGGAAGACGTATTTGATGTGGCTCACTCCACCGTATTATCCTCTTCCATCATTGGACAGGGATTCGACACCACAGCTGTGAATGCTGGAATGATATATAAGTCCATCCTCTTCCCCTGACATTCTCCTCTTCAAAGGATTTCAGAGGCGTGGGCCTTAATCAACCAAGGGTCATTCTTGTCCATCAGTGATGAAAATGATCACCCAACAGCTGACAACTGGGCAAATTAAGTGTCTTCCATGAAGGAATACCTGCAGCAGACGCTTTTCCAAGGCACACATCTCCGAGAAGACTACCATGAACTCTTCGTCCTTTCCTACTGCCTCCTTGGAGGTCAAATCCAGTGGGGATTTCGTCAGCCCGGGGCCTATCACCACGCCAGATGGATGGCCAAACCTATCTATGCACTCATGATTTTTATGTTCCGTCACCAATTGGGCCTGACCACCAGAGAAGAAAGAGGACTTCGGCGGCTGTGTTTGTTTATTTCACTTGTTTACGTGAAGCAGTGCAATGGTCTCGAATCGAGCTCCACTGAACGACCTGGAGTTCCTCCGCCACACGGTATCCTCGGCCTTGAAAAGGCACCTGTGGTACCTCTCAGAGGATCTTGTAGGACTTGGTTTCTTTGATGACCGCATTCCGAAAGACACAAAGCTCAAGATGCTCCAACGACTTCAATCCCCCACCACGAAGAAGGGACTCAAAAGGCTTAATATAAATAACTTCAATCCACTGCAACCCATCGAGAGCTTTGTCACCCAGAGAACCAAAGAAATCTTCTTCAGAGCGATCATTAAAAAATCGGAGTCTCCCACCTTCCTCCAGAAAGATCCAGAGGATTGGATGAATGACCAAGATTGGATCACGGCGCAAAAGAGGGTGAAAGCCCTGAAAGTGGTTAATGACTCAGCCAAGCGGGGCATCGCTTAGATGAAGAGATTCAATCCCAGCATCACGAGTGATGAGAAGCAGAAGCAATTCCTCCTCAAGGTAGTTTTGGCCCACCGGAAATTGATCCCCATCAAGACGAAGGAGACTTGGAAAAATAAATTCAAGCAGTGTAGGATAGATTGGTGAGTAAAATAATCCAATTGCACCTCTACTTATTTCAATTAATAAAATATGCATTGCATTTTGGTTAAGAAATAAAGTGAATAAGAGGAGATTGAGATAAATTTTGTTTTGTTTTCCTCAAAACATGTAAGTGTTAAACTTGAGCGACCTCTAAATATTGCCGGATTCTCACCAATTATCGATTTTTAGAACCTCTTTCCCATTTGAAATCGGGACAGCATTAGCCAGCAAAAGAAAATCGAAGAATATTTTTTGTTAAGTAATTATGAGACACCCTAATATATACTATATATATATATATATATATATATATATATATATATATATATATATATATATATATATATATATATATACACACACACACACACACACACACACACACACACACACATATATATATATATATATATATATATATATATATATATATATATATATATATATATATATATATATATATTTTTTTAACGTTGCTGCCTATTGCCCTGGTAGGCATCTTCCCAGTGGGGCCTGATGGTCGGCCCAAGGCTTCTTCCAGGTGGGGCCTGATGATCGGCCCAGCCTGTTCTTGCGCAGGCAGTGTTTATAGTGGCGCCATCTTGCATTATATATATATATATATATATATATATATATATATATATATATATATATATATATATATATATATATATATATATATATATATATATACACACACACACACACACACATATATATATATATATATATATATATATATATATATATATATATATATATATATATATATATATATATATATATACACACACACACACACACACACACACACACACACACACACACATATATATATATATATATATATATATATATATATATATATATATATATATATATATATATATATAACACACACACACACACACACACACCATTTTTTTATATATATATATATATATATATATATATATATATATATATATATATATATATATATATATATATATATATATATATATAAACAGTTCAACACCGAGCAGGCAAACAAATATTTCCAAGATGTCACGGTTGACTCGCTTGGCATCAAAGCCTAATAAGCTGTTAATTGGTATGAATATAAAAATCACAATCGTTCCCTGAAATGCTAACAAGAACTTTCGTTTATTCTTCGATCTGCAGTAACTTCGTACTGAAATCACCCTCACCTTCATCATGGAACAGTCTACCACAATGACCGATGCAGGTGCACTCAATTACTTGAGGTAATCTTGTAAGAACACATATACGTATGTTACTAAATGCACGTCCTTGACGGGTGATTAACATGATTCTTGTAGGAATAAAATGTTTGATAATTAATTATACTGATAATAACTGCGATGTTGATATAAATTGAATAATGACAATAATAATAAAAATAATAGTACTACTACTACTACTACTACTACTACTACTACTACTACTACTACTACTGCTACTACTACTACAACTACTATTACTACTACTGCTACTACTACTACTACTACTAATAATAATAATAATAATAATAATAATAATAATAATAATAACAATAATAATAGCAATAATTATATGATAGTAATAATAGTAATAATAATAATAATAATAATAATAATAATAATAATAATAATGATAATAATAATAATAATAATAATAATAATAATAATAATAATAATTATTATTATAATAATAACAATAATAATAGTATTTATAATAATAACAAAACTCATAATTATGTTAATAACACCAGTAATGATAATGATAATAATAATAATAATAATAAAAATAGTATCCGAAGTCCGAACCGTTTAATTAAGCGGCCTCAATCTTTACCTCACCCAGACGGGTGTCTAGAAGGGAGAGGCTCACCCTGCCCCATCACACTGCATGAGACCCGGTGCCTGGATGGACCGAAGTCATGGACACACCTCATGGGATTTGAAGCTATAATTATAGGTGAGCTTTAGTAAGGGACGTATGAGCGAGGATGAGTTAGCGGATGTTAGCCTATTTCAAGATTAAGGAGTAGAAATGCAACTGGTATTTGTGATCAGTGCAAAGCTGCTCAAAGCTCAATGGTGAGAACGTGACCAGTGGGTTGCATGCGGTCTTGACTTTCATATGGCACTCTGCGACTATTCCTCCTGCCTAAAAGAGGGGGCTGGTAATTCCAATATGGAAAGTGAAAGGGGATCGTCTATCTCGTGGTATTACACTGATTGGTGTACCAGACTAGGTTCTTGCCTATTTATTGCTCATGCGGATTCGCAACCAGCTGCTGAAGCTGTAAAGACCTCAACAATATGGTAGATCGATTTTACACTTTTTTCGATTTCCCTATTCTAATAATGACAAAAACTTGCACATGGATGAGAAAATAGCCCCTGGAAAATCTTAGCTTAATTGGTAATCATCTTCTGCCTCCGGCAGAGCGATGAAAATCATACTTTAGTGGTAAAAACGTCTTTTTCGATAAATTTTAAAAATATTTCAAAATGCATCAAAATTATTTCAAATAGCTACGAAATTGATGAAAAAGAACTCATCTGGTCGTTTTTCCAAGAACGTTGTCCTACGTTAATATCTTATGCCCCGGCAACAACGTCAAATGTGGAAAAAAATAGGTAATTTTTGTAATTTCCAGATCAACTCTGGCTTAAATAATGTATTTATATATTTCCCACAACATTAATATTGTTGCATAGGCATGAGAATATATGCGAGTACGTCGAGCTTCACCTTATACAGCCCCAACCATTACCATTCTTTGGGCAACATTCTAAAGAGGTGACCTTGAAACGCAAGCACTCAGCTGCGCTCCTTCAGTTGCCCTTTGATTACGTTGGAAGCAGATGGGTGATTTTCAGCTGTCTCCTTGAGTATTTAGAGTGCATGTGTGTGTGTGTGTGTGTGTGTGTGTGTGTGTGTGTGTGTGTGTGTGTGTGTGTGTGTGTGTTCATTGGCTCAATCTCTCTGCTTAAATCTTCGTTTGTTTTCTCATAACTCTTGTTTTATTAGGTTACGTAGCAGAATAATACATTATATCTTAATCTTTACAGGATGGCTACCGCTACAACTAGGACATCGCTTACATGTCCAATATTTGGAACAGGAAAAGGTTTGCAATTGCGATCTTTTCCCACATGTGAAGATGTGATGCAATACTACCATCATGTGAGAACTGAGTTGAGATCATCAAAAAAGGAACCTACATTCAAAGACATCGCCGCTGTGGTCACGGAGAGACTGGAATACTTGTGGAAATTAGCTTCCATTCCAGCACTTTCGACAGCACGGATAAATCAAATGTTGAAAAGTTATCTTTTTTTCTGGCTCTTCTTATTTTATTTCGACGAATCACTGCGCTGATATCATCTTCTTGTATCGACCCAACATCCTCTAACACAGAAGAAGCAATAAATGAAGCAGCTCTGTCTGAGACACCCGTACGATCACAAACTTCAGCAAGTACAGGGAGTTTTTCTCTTCATGTCTTGTTTTTCTCCCAGTGTTAGCTCATAAGATGAGGATGATTCTATAGATGCGTCATCACTTTCGCTAGACGCTGACGAAGAAGGTTGTTCTTGAAAAGTTTCTTGTTTGCTAGTCGAAGGCTTTTGATGGTCTGTTTTTCCTTCTTGTTTAGATGCTGTCAATCTTCTTGCAAGAGTCATCTTGTTTTTATTTGTTGTTTTAACGTCTAGGAAAGTTCATATAACCATTTTTCGATTACGTATCTGGTTGAGTAAGAACTGTTGCTCATACTGTGGTACCTGTCGTTCAGAGGGAAGCTGCATTTTCTCAAGTTAGGGCACTTACAGGCCGATATGTCGAATAAGGTGGTGTGAGTTGATATTTTGAATGCCTCGAGGTTTTTCTGTAACTATGCATTCTTCTTTTTCGCGTTTATTGATTTGATGATGTTAGCCATTTTATTACGCTAACTTTTTAACATTTGATTTATCCGTGCTGTCGAAAGTGCTGGAATGGAACCTAATTTCCACAAGTATTCCAGTCTCTCCGTGACCACAGCGGCGATGTCTTGAATGTAGGTTAATTTTTAGATGATCTCAACTCAGTTCTCACATGATGGTAGTATTGCATCACATCTTCATATATGGGAAAAGATCGCAATCGCAAATCCTTTCCTGTTCCAAATATTGGACATGTAACGGATGTCCTAGTTGTACCGGTAGCCACCCTGTAAAGATTAAGATATAATGTTTTATTCTGCTCCGTAGCAAAATAAAATAAAGATTTATGAGAAAAAACAAACGAAGATATGAGCAGAGATTGAGCCAATGAACGCACACACACACACATACATAGACATGCACTCAAGAAGACAGCTGTAAATCACCCACCTGCTTCCAACGTAGTCAAAGGGTAACTGAAGGGGCGCAGCTCAGTGCGTGCGTTACAAGGTCACCTCTTCTGAATGCTGCCAAAAGAATGGTGGTGGTTGGGGCTGTATGAAGCTCGACGTACACGCATATATTCTCATGCCTATGCAACAATATTAATGCTGTGGGAAATAGATAAATGCTTTATTTAAGCCAAAGAGTGTATCTGAAAATTACAAAAATTACCTATTTTTTTCCACATTTGACGTTGTTGCCGGGGACATAAGATATTAACGTAGGACAACGTGCTTGGAAAAACGATCATATGAGTTTTTTTTCATCAGTTCCGTAGCTATTAGAAATAATTTTGATACATTTTGAAATATTTTTGAAATTTAAAGATGAAGACGTTTTTACTACTAAAGTATGATTTTCATC
>NC_066517.1:5782039-5834539 GCF_024679095.1 Eriocheir sinensis | reverse complement strand
GCAGCGGGACGGGGGGAAGCATGCAGTTAGCAAGTTCAGAAGAGCAGTTAGCATGAACATATCGATAGAAGATAGAAAGAGAGGCAACATGGCGGCGGAGTTTAAGAGGTAGAACACTATCAGTAAGAGGAGGAGAGCTGATGAGACGAAGAGCCTTAGACTCAACTCTGTCTATGAAAGCTGTGTTAGTGAAGCCACCCCCACACGTGAGATGCATACTCCATACGAGGGCGGACAAGGCCCCTATAAATGGGAAAGGATCTGTGCAGGGGAGAAGAACTGGCGGAGACGATACAAAACGCCCAGCCTCGAGGAAGCTGATTTAGTAAGAGAAGAGATATGAAGTTTCCAGTTTAGATTTTGAGTTAAGGATAGACCGAGGATGTTTAGTGTTGAAGATGGTGATAGCTGAGTGTTGTCGAAGAATAGGGGATAGATATCTGGAAGATTGTGTCGAGTGGATAGGTGGATAAACTGTGTTTTTGAGGCGTTGAAGGACACCAGGCTCTTCTTGCCCCAATCAGAAATAATAATAAGGTCTGAGGCTAAGCGTTCTGCAGCCTCCAGCCTTGAATCGTTTAGTTCCTGTAGGGTGGGTCTTCTATTAAAAGAAGTTGAGTAATGCAGAGTGGCGTCATCGGCGTAAGAATCGATAGGACAGTTCGTTTTGGAAAGATCATTGATGAACAACAGAAAGAGAGTGGGAGATAAGACAGAGCCCTGCGGGACACCACTGTTAATAGGTTTAGGGGAAGAACAGTGACCGTCTACCACAGCAGAAATAGAACGGTCAGAAAGGAAACTGGAGATAAATGTACAGATAGAAGGATAAAAACCGTAGGAGGGTAGTTTGGAAAGCAAAGATTTGTGCCAGACCCTATCAAAGGCTTTTGATATGTCCAGCGCAATAGCAAAAGTTTCACCGAAACGGCTAAGAGAGGATGACCAAGAGTCAGTTAGGATGGCAAGGAGATCACCAGTAGAACGCCCCTTGCGGAACCCATACTGGCAATTCAAAAGCTGTAGATAGACAAGAAAGTAAAGCTATAGGACGGTAGTTTGAGGGATGCTTGGATCTATGCCTATGGTAATGGTCCGCAGAATTGTTTCACCTGCTCGGCTGGACCGTGGCTTTGAAAAGGTTGGGAACCACTTCTCTAGACTATCTCTCCAAAGAGAGGCTCAAAGATGAGCTCCTGGGGGCAGCATGAACCAAAACAAGACGATGTCTCTATAAACACTCGCCTGCGCCAGAACGGGTTGGACCGACCACCAGGCCGCACCAGGGAAAAACCTAACGGCGTAATAGGCCACGACGTAAAAAAAATAATGGTTATACAAAAGATAGATTAGATATAGGTATTTATTATGTATGAGTAAGAAATTTCTAGCATTAGTATAGTGAAATATGGAATGTAAGTAAATGGAATAAATATGGAATGTATGTAAATGGAATGAATATGGGTTGTATGTAAATGGAAGTATGAGTGCTTATCGATTTTATTTTACTCCCCATCCTCCATTTTGTGTCGTTACATTTTTCTTTATCTTTCTTTAACTAATAACCTCAAGATAATGTGAGTCATACAGGCAATAGATAAAGTATTCGCGTATATTGTGTATGAATGATATATTTGGTATATATATGAAAGGTAAAAATGTAGAAAAGCAAAAGTGGGTGTGAAAGTTTTCTCTCTTGTGTATTATCAATCAATCAATGGGGGCATACGCTGGTGGTCGCGTCGCCTCTCCCACCCTCCGACGCCAAGCCCGGGGGTCCCTCCGAGTCTCCATGCAGGCCCCCTTCCCATCCTGAGTACCTCCCGGCAGGATCTATCGATTTGTTCAAGCCACGAACTCCGTGGGCGTCCCGTTGGCTACCTCCACTCAGGATTGTCTCTTACAGAGACAACCCGATGAGTAGGATCAGCTTCAGGCTAACGTGCCACGTGCCCGTACAGCCGGAGTTGGGGTTGATGAACTATGCAGGTAATATATGTCGAATCAGTCTCACGGAGTAGTCACCAGTTTGACACAAAGTCATTCCAGCGAAATCCCACGATTCTGCGTAGACATTTATTACCAAAGTCCCCATTTAGTGTCCATGTCTCAAAACCAAAGAGTAAGACAGGGATCTTTGTCCTTCTGCACAGGTATCTTTTTTTTTTTTTTTTACAACAAAGGAGGCAGCTTAAGGGCACACAAAAAAAGAAAACAATAATAAAAAAAAAAGCCCGCTACTCGCTGCTCCTAAAAAAGAAACAAAAGAGGTGGCCGAAAGCAAGATCAAATACGGGAGGAGAGATGACCTGATACCCTCCTCTTGAAAGAGTTCAAGTCGTAGGCAGGAGGAAATACAGATGAAGGAAGATTGTTACAGAGTTTACCAGCGTGAGGGATGAAAGAGTGAAGATGCTGGTTAACTCTTGCATAAGGGATTTGGACAGTAAAGGGATGAGGTTGAGTAGCAAGGCGTGTGCGGCGAGGCCGCGGGAAGGGGGGAGAAATGCAGTTAGCAAGTTATGAGGAGCAGTCAGCGTGAATATATCGATAGAAGATAGAAAGAGGTAACATGGCGGCGGAATTTAAGAGGTAGAAGACTATCAGTAAGAGGAGGAGAGCTGATGAGACGAAGAGCCTTAGCCTCCACTCTGTCCAGAAGAGCTGTGTGAGTGGAGCCCCCCCACACATGAGATGCATACTCCATACGAGGGCGGACAAAGCCCCTGTATATGGACAGCAACTGTGCAGGGGAGAAGAACTGGCCTCGAGGAAGCTGATTTAGTAAGAGATGAGATATGAAGTTTCCAGTTAAGATTTTGAGTTAAGGATAGACCGAGGATGTTTAGTGTTGAGGAAGGTGATAGCTGGGTGTTGTCAAAGAATAGGGGATAATTGTTTGGAAGATTGTGTCGAGTGGATAGGTGGAGAAACTGTGTTTTTGAGGCGTTGAAGGACACCAGGTTCTTCTTGCCCCAATCGGAAATAATAGTAAGGGCTGAGGCTAAGCGTTCTGCAGCCTCCAGCCTTGAGTCGTTAAGTTCCTGTAGGGTGGGTCTTCTATTAAAAGAAGTTGAGTAATGCAGAGTGGAATCATCGGCATAGGAATGGATAGGACATTTCGTTTTGGAAAGATCATCAATGAACAACAGAAAAAGAGTGGGAGATAGGACAGAACCCTGTGGGACACCACTGTTAATAGATTTAGGGCAGTGTTTCTTAAACTTTTTTGTGCAGCGGACCCCTTTTATTAAAATTACTCATGTAGCGGACCCTTTATTATTATAATTTTCCTCTTGAGTTTGAAAGTGTTTGCAGGTCATATTATACTGAAATTACAACTGAATTATTTATTACTGGCTTATCTTCAAAATAAATGTTTATATTTTGCTTAACATAATTTCCACAACATCAGGATTTGGTGCTACAAAAATAGGAATTTATGACGTTTTGGCCGAAAATTTGACTGAAATCGATATTAAAAATTATCCTGCGGACCCCTTGGAACATTCCACGGACCCCTGGGGGTCCGCGGACCACACTTTAAGAAACATTGATTTAGGGGAAGAACAGTGACCGTCTACCACGGCAGAAATAGAACGGTCAGAAAGGAAACTGGAGATAAAGGTACAGAGAGAAGGATAAAAACCGTAGGAGGGTAGTTTGGAAAGCAAAGATTTGTGCCAGACCCTATCAAAAGCTTTTGATATGTCCAGCGCAATAGGAAAAGTTTCACCGAAACGGCTAAGAGAGGATGACCAAGAGTCAGTTAAGAAGGCTAGGAGATCACCAGTAGAACGCCCCTTGCAGAACCCATACTGGCGATCAGATAGAAGGTCAGAAGTGGAAAGGTGCTTTTGAATCTTCCGGTTAAGGATTGATTCAAAAGCTTTAGATAGACAAGAAAGTAAAGCTATAGGACGGTAGTTTGAGGGATTGGAGCGGTCACCCTTCTTAGGCACAGGCTGTATAAAGGCATACTTCCAGCAAGAAGGAAAGGTAGATGTTGACAGGCAGAGGCGAAAGAGTTTGACCAGGCAGGGTGACAGCACGGAGGCACAGTTTTTAAGGACAATAGGAGGCACTCCATCAGGTCCATAAGCCTTCTGAGGATTGAGGCCAGAGAGGGCATAGAAAACATCATTTTGAAGAATCTTTATAACAGGCATAAAGGAGTCAGAGGGGGGATGAGTAGGAGGAATATGCCCAGAATCGTCCAGAGTGGAGTTTTTAGAAAAAGTTTGAGAGAAGAGTTCAGCCTTAGAGATAGATGAGATGGCAGTGTTGCCGTCAGGACTGAGGAGTGGAGGGAAAGATGAAGAAGTGAAGTTGGAGGAGATGTTTTTGGCTAGATGCCAAAAGTCACGGGAAGAGTTAAGGAAAGCAATGTTTTGGCATTTTCTATTAATGAAAGAATTTTTGGTTAGTCGGAGAATAGATTTGGCATGATTTCGGGGAGAAATGTAAAGTTCATAATTAGCATTAGTTTGAAGGCTCTGGTACCTTTTGTGAGCTACCTCTCTATCATTAACAGCACGAGAACAAGCGTGATTAAACCAAGGCTTTTTAGCGTGAGGAGTAGAGAAAGAACGAGGAATGTATGCCTCCATTCCAGAGACAATCACCTCTGTGATGCGCTGAGCACACACAGAGGGGTCTCTATCCTGGAAGCAATAATCATTCCACGGGAAATCGGAAAAGTATATCCTCAGGTCGTCCCACCGAGCTGAAGCAAAATGCCAGAAGCATCGCCTCTTCGGTGGGTCCAGAGGGTGTACAGGAGCGATAGGACAGGATGCAGAAATAAGATTGTGATCGGAGGAGCCCAACGGAGAGAACAGTTTGACAGAATAAGCAGAAGGGTTTGAGGTAAGGAAGAGGTCTAGAATGTTGGGCCGGTCTCCAAGACGGTCGGGAATACGTGTAGGGTGCTGGACCAACTGCTCTAGGTCGTTGAGGATAGCAAAGTTGTAGGCTTGTTCACCAGGCTGGTCAGTGAAAGAGGATGAAAGCCAAAGCTGGTGGTGAACATTGAAATCTCCTAGGATGGAGATTTCAGCGAAGGGAGAGTGGTTCAAGATGTGCTCTACTTTAGAATTCAAATAGTTAAAGAATTTTACATAGTTGGTAGAGTTAGGTGAGAGATAAACAGCACAGATGTATTTAGTAATAGAATGACAATGAAGTCTTAGCCAGATGGTGGAAAATTGAGAAGAGTCAAGGTCGAGGGGACGAGAGCAAGTGATGTCGTTGCGCACGTAGGCGCAACATCCAGCTTTGGATTGAAATTTAGGATAGAGATAGTAGGAGGGAACAGAGTAGAGATTGCTGTCAGTAGCCTCAGAAACCTGTGTTTCGGTAAGGAAGAGAAGGTGAGGCTTAGAGGAGGAGAGATGATGTTCCACAGAATGAAAATTAGAGCGAAGACCGCGAATGTTGCAGATATTGAGAAGAAAGAGGTTCGAGGAGTTATCAAGACACCTCTCGGGTCGGCAGCCAGAAGGGGAGTCCTCCCTGGGGGAATTTGTGGTCCCCCCCCCAGGCGGGGACTCCGAGGCTTGGTGTAGGTGCGCCATTTTGAAATTTTAATTTTGGGAAAAGGTGTATATGTTGTGTGAATGTAGTGTGGTGTGGATAAAGAGAGGATCTGTCTTTAGAGAGCATGCTGAGTTACTCTCCGGTGTTGGTGAGACAATAGGGAAACGGTTAGTGAGGACATGGGAAGGGTCTTTGGAGGGCTTCAGCTCCCTTCTCACCTCCCATATATACCTCACCGGGAGTGGCTTACGCTCGTTCGGTAGGTGTCTTCCTACCTACTCCAGCCAAATACTCATGTTGAGCGAGTCCATAACACCGTGGGCCAGGCCAATCCGCCGCAAGACTTCCTGGCGAGACTCACCGTTTTTGTGAACTACGCCATCAAGATACGTGAAACTTTCGGAGATCTCAACGTCCTCGTCACACGCATGAACAGACTGTACTGTTTCATCTATCAATCATCCAAACACCTATACCTTGGTCATGGCCCAAGAAACCTGAAGTCCCAAGGGCTTCGCCTCCTCCTGCAGTGCCTCGAGAGCCATCACCAAAGCCTCCAGCGACTCCACCAGGATTACTGCATCATTGCCAAAAAACAAGATCATTGACCCTGTTATTGTGCCAATGGATGCTCCGCAATGACTCTGGTCCACAACTCTACCCAGTACCCAGTCCATACAAGTGTCGAAATGCGATGGGGCAAGGACACAGCTCTGCCTCACTCCCACATTCACGGGAAAGAAGCTGGACAAGCCCCTCTCTCACACACACACTTCACAGCACTCTCAGTCCCAGAATACAGGCCAGTTAGCAAACCAATATTCTTCGCAGGCATCCCACGCAGTCGCAGAAGATCACAGAATGCCTCGCGATGCACTGAGTCAAAAGTCTTCTTGAGATCGACATAGGCTGCAACCATTCCCTGTCGAAACTCACGTCGGCACTCCACGCGAAGCGCTAGGATACGGTCAGTTGTTGACTTACCAGGCGAACTGTTCAGGTCTCTCTAGCTTCAGCAGTTGGCTCCGAATTCGCATCAGCAATAGATGGGCAAGCACCTTGCCTGGCATACTGAGCAGTGTAATACCACGATAATTGTTGCAGTCCTGTCGGTCCCCTTTCCCTTTCCAAATAGGGACGACCAGCCACTCTTCCAGTCAGGAGGAATGGTACCGGACTGCCATACGTGCAGTCAAGACCGTGTGGCGGCCTTCACCACAAACCCAATCACGAGACGCGAGACGGGAGTCTAAGCGCTAGATCCAAGACGGCCGACAGCGAATACTCACGAGGCGCGGAGTGGTAGCCACGCTGGTAGCTGATTGGCTGTCAAGGATTATATACTATAAGGATAGCTCACTAAGCATTTGTTTTACCCACAGTGCACCACGTATGCAATCTGGTTCACTCTCTCCATATAAAGTGTGTTGGGGGGCCATTACTTATTGATCTTGTCACTCATTGATAGTCAGATTTTGCGCTTTTTTTGGTTGCTGGGGATATGTGGTTGAATTGGGCAGCTGTTGAGTTGGCCAGTGGTGTGCAGTGGTGGAGATATTTGAGAAATATGTTTTATGGGGGTTGCTGGGAGATGTTGCTGTCTGCCATGTATCGCTGCTTGCGTTTTCTCAAGTTTCGTTAACGTTCGTTTTCTGCAACTTTGCAGGGGTAACTAATCCTGTCATCAAAATAGCTAACATAGATATATATTAATTTAAGTATTACTGTTTGATCAGGAAAATTATATCAAATGGTTAATATAAATAATGTATAAAGGGATCAATGTATATGTAAGAATACACAAAGACTATACCAACTTCTATATTATCTATAACGATATTGATGACAGGATTGGTTACCCCTGTAAAGTTGTAGAGGGTGGGTGTTGGTGAAATTTGAGAGAACGTAAGCGTCGATGTGTGGTGGACAGCAGTGTTTCTCGGTACCTTTTTCTAACATATTTCTCAAATGATTCTGTTGCTGTGTACTGTTTGCCAACTCAACAGCTGCCTAATTTGATTTCATATCCTTAGCAATCAAAAAAGCGCAAAATCTGACCATGAATAAGAATAAATAAGGGTTTTCTAGTACATTTTATACCGTGAGAGCAGAGTGAGAGTGAACCAGATGCCATACCGCAGTCATGACGTCATCGATGACGTTGCAGTGAGCTATCCTTATAGTATATAATCCTTGATTGGCTGTGGAACTGTGGTTGATCCTGTAGCGCCCTATAAATAGCTGTGTCTCTCGCTAATAAATCAGTTGATGTCAGACCATAGCAGTGTTTCATTCTTCCTTCCCTGAACTAAGAAATCAGACACCCGGAGTGACGCAAGCTGCTCCCTCACCTCTCAACACAATGGACACGCTCTCCACCAACTCTCCGTTCACCACTCCCGCAGACCCCCACCCAGCCGCAGCCGCACAGGTCAAGCTCCCGACCTTCTCTACGATCGACGCACATACGTGGTTCCGGCGAGGAGAGGTGCAATTCCGTCTCAAAAGAGTGAGCAGCCCACCCTCACGGGCCGACCACGTCTTAAGCCCCAAATACACTGCCGAATTTTGCTTCACGAATGTGCGCGAATATGCAAGTCATCCTGTGTCGTGGACAAGTTCGGCATCTTTCTTGCCTGTTCTTGGCCATTCGGGGACATGTCTGCGTCCACTGCGCGACTTTTGACAGTTGGTCACGACCGCCACGAAAGTTTCATGTTGCATGAAAAATTCGCGGCCATTCGCCGAATGTGCACGAATGCTAATTGGGCGCCGAATTGTCGCCGAAATGTCGCCGACATGTCCCAGACAATTCGGCGTCCAATTTGCGGTGTTGGGCGAATTGTCGCCGAATTTTGACCGTTGAAATTTTAATTTTGTTGGCGAATTTGTCACCGACATGTCGCCGACTATTCGGGGACATGTCGCCGAATGGCCAAGACTATTCGGGGACATGTCCCCGAATATTCGGCGAACATTCGGCGAATTAATCAAGACACGGCAATTGGGTCGCAGTGGGAGGTGTACACGGGGGTCTATCTATCTACACTATCTATCTATCTATCTATCTATCTGTCTGTCTGTCTGTCTATCTATCTATATCTATATCTATCTATATATCTATCTATCTCTATCTATCTATCTATCTATCTATCTCTCTATCTATCTCTGTCTGTGTATATATATATATTATTATATATAGTATTATATATATATATATATATATATATATATATATATATATATATATATATATATATATATATATATATGGAATAAAATAATATAATAATAAGTAGTAAACAAGAAAATATGAAAACAAGAAGAATCATGAACTTATAAAATAGGTATGAAACAAACATTTTCATTTATTTGATAATTTATTTATTATTCATTACTTTATTTATTTCTTAATATCATTATTCTGCCATTATTTAACCTTTGTTTCATTTTTCAGTTATTTAGATTCATTTCTTCTTTCAGTTAATGGTTTGTTTATTAATATTACGTAAACATTCATTCATTCTAAAATATTTATAGGAGGGCAAAACAAAAACAAGTCTCATTTATACATTTTATTACACATACTATCATACATATTACCACATATTATCACACACGGTATTTACTCGCCCACAACAAGTTGCGAGAGACGAGGTGGGCTCTTCAGCTGCCGGTGAAGAAGTGTGTTGCACCCCGGATTCCCGTGCTTTTATATGTCACATGGGCATCAGATGATCAGCTGTCAGAAATCTTGGCACTGTCGGGGAATTGTCCCCAACATGTCGCCGACATTTCGGGGACATACGAAGACAATTCGGAGACTTGTCGCCAATTATTCCGCGACAAAAAAGCCGTTAAAATTTCAGATTTTGAACTCGGCGACATGGACGCCGAATAGTCGGCGACATGTCTCCGAATTGTCCCCGAATTGTCTTGAGCATTCGCCGACATGTCGCCGAATGGTCACAAACTGTAAGAATCTTGGTCATGTCGGCGAACCGGTCGCCGAATTTTTTCACGAATTGATTCGGCGACAAGTTCGTGGCCAAAATTCGGCAGTGTATTTGGGGCTTTAGCAGCTCTCCCAGACGAACTTTTTCCACGCATTTTGGAATGGTTCGAAGCCAAGGGCGACACCGCCATCGAATACGACGACCTGAAAACCTACCTACTTCAGCGTTTTACGCCTTCCCCAGCAGCGCGAGTGTCACAGCTCCTCCAGCTCTCACAACAACCCCTTGGCGAACAGAAACCTTCCGACACCCTCCTCGAGATGAGGGCACTGACAAGACTCCCTTCAGCCACCGACGGAACGTCTCGACATCTAAACCTGCTTCGGGCACTGTGGCTCCTCCGCCTCCCCGAATCCATCCGCGCTGCCATTCCCAACGCAGAGGAAATCGCCGAGGGTAACCTGCATCAATAAGCAGACTGCCTAGTCGACGCACTCACGGCTTCAACCCGCCGCATCAACGCCGTGCCTTCCAACACCCCACCATCATTTCAGGATGACGAGGTCGACATCGCAGAAGCACACCGCCTCCCACAGCGAGCCCGACAAGCACCTGCGCAACAGTACCACGCCCAGCGGCCACGATCAAACCAGCAAGGGACCAAGAAGAAGTTCACGGAGCAGCTCTGCTACTACCACGCCAAATTCAGCCCCAAGGCAAGAACCTGCCAACCAGAATGTTCGTGGCCAAAAAACGAGTTCGGCGGCCGGCGTGCATCGCGGCGGCCCCCACCGGTGTTAACGCCTTCTTCCTCTCCGATCCTGCAACGGGGGTGCGTTTCCTGGTCGACACTGGCGCTGCCCGTTCCCTCCTCCCAGCTGCACGATGGAAGAAGCCCCATCAACCAGCATCCAACGTCCAACTCGCCGCGGCCAATAGCACACCTATACCAACGTACGGCCATCAGCACGTCGATATCAGGGTCGGAGGCCGCACATTCGGATGGAGTTTCATAGTGGCAGACGTCACCCTTCCCCTACTTGGGGCAGATTTTATGGCCCACTACTAGCTCCTCGTGGACGTTGCCGGATGTCGGCTGGTGGACGCAGCCTCTCTCACGCCCACCCCCATCGCCGCACCGCCCACCGAATTTGCCCTACAGGTAGTCGAGGTGACAGACGGCTTCGCTCACCTCCGCAACACCTACCCCGATGTTTTCAAGCCAGAACTCCGAGAACAGCCAAAACATCCGGCAAAACATGGAATCTACCACCATATAAAGACATCAGGCCTCCCGGTGTTCTCCAAATTTCGTCGTCTGGCCCCTGACAAGCTCGCCGCAGCAAAACATACCTTCACCGAGCTCTAGCGTCTGGGCATCTGCCAGAAGGGGCCAAGCCCCTAGGTGTCACCACTTCACATCGTGACGAAGAAGGACGGCTCACTCCGCCCCTGCGGGGACTATAGGCGCCTCAACACTAAAACAGAGCCAGACAGTACTGCCCCATATCGCCGACATCACCTCCTTCTTCCATGGCGATAAAATCTTCTCAAAATTGGACCTACTGAAGGGCTACTACCAGGTCCCAATGCACCCGGAGGACATCCCGAAGACCGCCATCACCTCGCCCTTCAGCACCTTCACATTTAATTACAGCTGTTTTGGTCTGCGAAACTCTGGCGCCACCTTTCAACGGATGATGGACGGAATCCTCGGTGACTTACCCTTCTGCGCCTCCTACATCGACGACATCCTCGTATTTTCATCATCGAAGGAAGGACACCTACGACATCTCTCCGAAGTACTGGGGCGCCTTCAGCAGAACGGCCTGGTGGTACGGTACGACAAGTGTGCGTTCGGCGTCAGAGAGGTGGACTTCTTAGGGCACCATCTCACTCCTGCAAGCGTTTCACCCCTACCAGAAAGGGGACCACCATCCAAGGATTCCCCACGCCCACCACAGTCAAGGCCCTCCAGGAATTCGTGGGAATGGTCAACTATTACCACCGCTTCCTGCCCAGGATCGCTTCCACCATGACGCCACTATTTTTTTTTACGTGTCGGCCTTTAGCACCAGTAGGCTTTCTTGAGGGGCCTGGATGGTGGTCGGCCCCAGCTCGTCATGGTGCAGGCAAGTGTTTTATAGTGGCGCCAGTACTAGCAGGCAAACCCAAGGACCTGATGTAGGGCCCCTCTCAAGCAGATGCTTTCCAGAAAGCGAAAGACGCCCTCGCCGCAGCAGCCCTCCTTGCTTTTCCAGTTCCCGGGAAGCCTCTCATCGTCACCACGGACGCCAGCAACATCGACATTGGCGCTGTTTTGGAACAAATCACCCACGAACAGCCAAGGCCTTTGCGTTTCTTCAGCCGCAAACTCCTTAAGGCTGAAAGGAACTCCTCCGCCCTCGACAGAGAACATCTCGCCGTCCTCCAAGCCGTCCGCCATTTTCGCCACTTCCTGGAGGGTGTAACCTTCACCATCCAGACCGACCAAATTCCCTTGGTTTACGCCTTTACTAGACAGACGGACGCCTGGTCCCTACGACATCGCGACACCTCTCAGCCATCTCCGAGTTTAACTGCACCTTCAAACACCTGCCAGGCAGGAAGAACCCCGTAGCCGACGCCCTCTCCAGAGTCGAGATAGACGCAATTTAACTGGGATTCGACTACAACCCCCTTGCCAAGGAACAGCAACGAGACCCCGAGACGACAGCAGCGAGAACATCGCTCACAACCTTACAGTGGAAGGACGTTTCCCTGAGCGATTCCGGCACCACCATCCTCTGCCATGTCAGCACCGGGCGACCACACCCATGGATACCAGTATCCCTTCTCCGTCACGTTTTCGACCTCGTCCACGACCTGTCACATCCTTCACGATGAGCAACAACACGACTGCTAACACAAAAGTTCGTGTGGCACGGCATCTCTCGCGACGCAGGGAACTGGGTTCGGTCCTGCTCTTCCTGCCAGAAATCCAAAGTCCACCGACACACAGAGACGGGCCCCGGATCCTTTCACCAAACTCAGAGACGGTTCACCCACATCCACGTGGGCGTAGTGGGTCCCCTTCCTCCGTCACCAGGACACCGTTATATTTTCACTATCGTAGACTGCTCTACCAGATGGTATGAACCCGTACCAATGCCCGACGCCACTTCAGCCTCTTGCACTGCAGCCCTACTCAAATGAAGGATCGCCAGATTCGGCATTCCAGAGAACATCACGTCCGACCGCGGCACCACCTTCACGTCGCAGTTATAGACGTCCATGGGACAGCTGTTGGGCACAGCAGTCCAACACACAACACCCTACAACCCGGAAGCTAACGGCATGGTGGAGCGATTTCACAGGACCCTCAAGGAAGCATTGATGTCACGATGCAACAACTCAACATGGTTCTCACACCTACCCTGGGTCCTCCTCGACCTTCGTACTACCCCAAAGGAGGGCCTCGACGTCTCCCCGGCCGAGATGGTCTTCGGCGACCCCCTCGTTGTACCCGGCGAATTCTCCCCTGACGCCCCTACGAGCAACATCAACCGCCTCAGGAGTATCGTCGGGAAATACAAGACGCCACACTCTCAGAAGAAAAGGGTAGCAGAGGGATAGAACAAGGGTATTTTTAATGATGAAGCAGCCCTACCCATTTACAACCGTTACAAATCTACCCTTTCAAGAGCTAGACAAATCTACCTTTTTTCAACCCGTACCCCCAAAACAGATCTACCCATTTGATACCCCTTGTCACCCTTCATTCCTGCCTCTCCATCCCCTCCCCTCCCTAGTACCCCTACCCCCACCCCCTCTCTAGTAACCCTACCTCCACCCACTGTCCCACTCCCTGCAACACCAACCTCCACCCCGCGGACAGCGGACAGCTAGAGGGTAGGCCCGAGCAGACAGGCGTCTTCTCCTGGCCACCCGACTGAACATAATGAGGGGTAGGGGTGGGCAGGTACCGGTACCAGTACCGGTACTAACGGTACCAGCTAAACGGTACGGTACCGGTGCCAGATTGCTCGGTACCGGTACCAGATTGCTCGGATTTATTTATTGGATTTATTGATAATTCTTCATCTCCGATTTTTTTTTAGGTTGCTAATAAATACTGTTATTGTTATTAGACTATGATCGAGTACATCCATGATAAATATACATGCTATTTTTTTTTCGAAAAAATAAATATTCACTTCATTCAGAGAGAGAGAGAGAGAGAGAGAGAGAGAGAGAGAGAGAGAGAGAGAGTTTTCTTCACAGGAAATTTATTTGGGAATTTCAGCAGAAGTCATAGAGATACAAAAAAATACTCCTTCGAGTACCGGTACCGGTACCAGTATTAACGGTACCTGAGTTTTCGGTACCGGTACTACCGGTACTCAAATTAACGGTACTTGCCCATCCCTAATGAGGGGCTCAGGGGCGAGGCGCGAGGGCGCGCACGCAAGCTTGCGCAACCACTGGCATTCAAACTGTTGAAGGAATGTCCGTCTCCTCCTCATCCTCCTCCTCCTCCTCTAAAGAAGGTATTACAGCCATTATCAACTTGGAAGACAATATGAGATAGACTTTTACTATCACAAGATAGTATCGTATTATACCACATACTGTTTCGATAACGTTGCTTTTTTTCTGTATACACATTAGAAGTAACAATTCACAAGTGTACCATTGCCAGACATCAGCTGAGAGCAAGTGAATCATTGCCAGATATCAGCTGAGTAATAATATTTATTTTCATTCGATAACATCAACATAGATTGTTTTATCGTCTTATTTAAAGTTAATTTATACTCAGAAAAATATCCCAAACAATGAATAAATAAAAGTTTTTCCTTTAATTGCAATTTGGATTATAATATTTTTTCTTACTGTGAACAAATCTACCCTTTATCTACCCTTCTGTGTGATAAAACGGGTATATTGCGCTCAAGTATACCCTTCCTCAGAAGGCTAGGGTAGAAAAAGGGTAGATATATAACAATATCATCTCGCATTGCAAATATACCCTTTATATACCTACCATTTCTGAGACTGCAAATCACCGATACGTCCCCCGAGATCTACATTCTTCAAAGCATGTCTTTCTTTGCACCGACGCCCACACACCACTCACACACATCTACTAAGTCATCCAAAGAGAGAATAAAGCTTTCTTACTACGTATAAAGGGCAGCGACGACTGGGTCTCCATCGACCGACTCAAGCCAGCGTACCTTAGAGACGACGACCCCCTCATGTACGACTCTAAAGGGCGGGCCGTCCCCTCTTACGCGCAATGGGACGTTTTCGCTGAGGGGGGAGTATTGTGGCGGCCTTCGCCACAAACCCAATCACGAGGCGCAGGACGGGAGTCTAAGCGCTAGATCCAAGATGGCCGACAGCGAATACACACGAGGCGCGGGGTGGCAGCCACCCTGGTAGCTGATTGGCTGCGGAACTGTTCTTGATCCTGTAGCGCCCTATAAATAGCTGTGTCTCTCGCTAATAAACCAGTTGCTGTCAGACCATCACAGTTTCATTCTTCCTTCCCTGAAATAAGATATTAGACTGCCTGAAGTAGCACCCGCTACAACCGTATGCAACCCACGGATCATGCCTCACCTCCAGCTTTGAGCAGCTCCACAATGATGTTACATGTGCCAGGTGCCGTTCCACCCCTCAACTGTGCTACAGCATCTCTGACCTCAACCAGAGAGGGTGGGCATTCGTCGAAGGGTGGATAAGCATCCGCCACCTGCAACCCAGCAACTGGAAGCTGCTCACGTGGAGGGTACTCAAAGTGCCCTCTGCCCATCCATGTCCGACACGAGGCAGTTATCAGCTGTTCGGATAGCGCTCACTAGAGAGGGAGACTTGTAGCGGAGCTTCTTCAGGGCTCGGTAAGCAGGTCGGAGGTCATTCGCATTTAAATAGCCCTTGACTTCCTCAGCGAGACCCCTGACATACCTCCCCTTGTCTCTCCTCGGGAGAGCTCTATTCCTAGGCGACAGAGCCCTGTATTGGTCGTGATTCCCAGCAAGTCTGGCAGCGCGACTCTCAATATTATCCAGCGTCTCCACCGTGGCAAAGCCACTCCTAGATCTCGGGCGCTCTCCAATGCACTCCTTGGCAGCTTGCAGAGTCTCACGTTTGAAGGTATCCCACAGTTCTACAGGGTCCTCCAGGGTGCTGAGCACATTGAACCGATTTGAGACTGTCACTGCATACTCCTGAGCACATGCCAGGTCCTTCAGCCTCTCGAGATGTGTATTAGCCTATTATTATTATTATTATTATTATTATTATTATTATTATTATTATTATTAATATTATTATTATTGTTATTATTATTATTATTATTATTATTATTATTATTATTATTATTATTATTATCGTTATTATTATTATTATTATTATTATTATTATTATTATTATTATTATTATTATTATTATTGTTATTATTATTATTATTATTATTATTATTGGTGGTGGTGGTGTTTTACTTATTTACACATTTCCCCATCCTGTTTTCCTTTCCCAGGCTTTCATAAATTCAAATCTCATCATCTTCAGTTCAAATCCTGTCGTCTCGTAGCTCAAACACCTGTTCATCCTCCCTTTCGGGCTTCTCGATATATGGGTACCTGGGAAACCTGAAGAAGGTAAAATTAATAACCTGGATGTCCCACCTGTACTGTTTTCTTGAGTAATTTATTCTTTCTCTTAAAGTTTCAATAGCCTATGGGACAGATATGATGGTGCTTTGCGTATGCCTCAAACTCTATTTTGCCTTCACGTCAAGCAGATTTTTTTTTTTTTTCAGATTTTCCCGCAATACTGTTTTATATTTTGGGGATTTTATGTCAAAGACTGTAAGAGGCTGAGGAGGTTGTCACGGTCAAAAAGAAGGTTGCAAACATAGAGGGTGGGTGTGGTGGACAAGTTGGAGGTAATGCGGGTTGAATAGGAAGGAAGTAGGGGCTGTGGAGTTGTTGGATTATAGAGGAGGTTGTGGAGAAGGAGTTGTGTGGGCTGGTCAATAAATGGGCACCTTGAGAAACCTAAAGAATGTAAACTAGTAATTCGTATGTCACACCGGTCCTGTGTCTCAGGGTAATGAGTCCTTACACACCACAGGAACAGTTGGCAGTGGGATAGAGATGGATACCAAGGTCACGGACATCTATGGAGCATGATCTTTACTACATTCACTCCCCACTTCCTCTGGAACCCTCAACTCTCTCTCTTCTACTTCTTCATATTCTTTCATCTCTTGCTTCCTCCTATTTTCTATATTGTTAACTAAAAAAAAAAGGCTGTTCACTTAACTCTGAGCCGTGGAGCCGAGCCTCATTTGTAACGAGGCCGCTGATTGGCTGGCTGGCTCTCTCGCTCACCCTGTGTTGAAAGGCTGCATAATGAATGCTCGCGTGGCACATGTCTATGTTTTATTCGTTATATCTTGTCTCATACACATAACAGACCATTTTTGTTGGTACCGTTGCACTCAGCAGTGAATGCAGAAGCTTCGATACTCAGGGAAAAACTATTACTAAGCAATAATAAAGAAGTTTTAGCGAGTTGAAGCGGAAATTTTCTTGCGATATCTTTATAACACTGTTTATTTATTATCATTTCCTGTGTAAATATTTAAAGGAATGCTGTTATAAACGATTGCGTTTCATAAAAGAATGTC
This sequence comes from Eriocheir sinensis, assembly GCF_024679095.1. NCBI lineage: Eukaryota > Metazoa > Arthropoda > Malacostraca > Decapoda > Varunidae > Eriocheir > Eriocheir sinensis. The sequence continues at coordinate 5,817,364 of NC_066517.1, read as the reverse complement.
TCCTGAACGGAATGCAATCATCAAATTATAGTTAGATGATAATATAAGCGGATTACTGAATTATTTATGAGCATGTGTCACTCGCCGGGAAGAGGGAGCAGCGAGGCACGACACAAGGCTGTGTAGGGAGGTGAGGACGGGGTAAGGAGAGCGCTGATTATTGGCGGCCTCTCTCACTCACCGTGTTGAGAGGCAGTGTATAATGGTATATGTTTATGTTTTATTCGTTATATCTTGTCTCATGTACGTGACAGATAATTTCTGTTGGTACCTTTAGACTCGGCAATGAATGGGAACTTTCGATACTCAGGAAAAGATAGCAATAAGCAACTATAAAGAAATTTTGGCGAGTTGAAGTGAAAGCTTTCTTCCGATATCTTTATAACGCTGTTTATTTATCATCATTTCCTGAATAAATATTCAAAGGTATGATGCTATAAACTATTGCATTTCATTGAGGGATGTCTCCTGAACGCAATACAATTGTCAACTTATAGTTAGAAGGTAATGTAAGTGAATTACAAAATAATTTATGGGAAGGTATGACTCGCGGGAAAGGGCGAGCGGCGGAGTGCGGCCGGCCAGGCGGCAGACTCATGCTGCAGGTGAGGGGGAGGGGAGGCTCAGGCAGTGAAGACAGCACAGCAGTGAGGGGGGAAAGCAGAAAATATATAGGCCGGGTGTCCTGCATGCATTATTTATTATTTTACTTACTTGATTTTACTTATAGATACGATGCATCCTTTGGCACAACATGAAAGTAATGGTGCTAATCTGACGATTATTGACACTGGATTGATAGTTTTTCCTGTGGAACATATAGGTTATATAGCTACATGAAATAAAATCACGCCATGAACACTTTACCCCCCATTTCTTTTCTTAAATGCCTGGACGGTGTGGTATTGTGACAAAAAAAATGTGTGTAATATAGCCTACCTTGAACCGTGAAATTAGAAAATGCCTTAAAGCATGTCATGTCCCGCGTTTAGAAATGCTACTTCTCTCTCTCTCTCTCTCTCTCAGAAGTAGCATTTCCTAAACGCGGGACATGACATGCTTTGAGGCATTTTCTAATTTCACGGTTCAAGGTAGGCTATATTACACATATATTACACATATGCATGAAATGCAATAGTTTATAGCAGCATACCTTTGAATATTTATTCAGGAAATGATGATAAATAAACAGCGTTATAAAGATATCGGAAGAAAGCTTTCACTTCAACTCGCCAAAATTTCTTTATAGTTGCTTATTGCTATCTTTTTCCTGAGTATCGAAAGTTCCACATTCATTGCCGAGTCTAAAGGTACCAACAGAAATTATCTGTCACGTACATGAGACAAGATATAACGAATAAAACATAAACATATACCATTATACACTGCCTCTCAACACGGTGAGTGAGAGGCCGCCAGCCAATCAGCGCTCTCCTTACCCCCGTCCTCACCTCCCTACACAGCCTTGTGTCGTGCTGCCTCGCTGCTCCCTCTTCCCGGCGAGTGACACATGCTCATAAATAATTCAGTAATCCGCTTATATTATCATCTAACTATAATTTGATGATTGCATTCCGTTCAGGAGACATTCTTTTATGAAACGCAATCGTTTATAACAGCATTCCTTTAAATATTTACACAGGAAATGATAATAAATAAACAGTGTTATAAAGATATCGCAAGAAAATTTCCGCTTCAACTCGCTAAAACTTCTTTATTATTGCTTAGTAATAGTTTTTCCCTGAGTATCGAAGCTTCTGCATTCACTGCTGAGTGCAACGGTACCAACAAAAATGGTCTGTTATGTGTATGAGACAAGATATAACGAATAAAACATAGACATGTGCCACGCGAGCATTCATTATGCAGCCTTTCAACACAGGGTGAGCGAGAAAGCCAGCCAGCCAATCAGCGGCCTCGTTACAAATGAGGCTCGGCTCCACGGCTCAGAGTTAAGTGAACAGCCTTTACAACTAGACAGCTCAATATTATGTACCAATATTGTGTCGGTTACGGGAGACATGGAAGGGTAGTAGTGGAGTACGAATTGTCACTAAAATAGGTCCCGTGTGCATGAAACGTTAAAATTGATTTAATGGTTGTTTTTTGTTCTTTAATATGTAAGAAAGAAAATGTATATGCTTGGCAATTTTTCTTTTCAGGTTTAAAGTGATTTACAAGCTGAAACATAGACGTACCCTAAAATTACACAAAAAAATATCACTAAAATCTGTATTTTGCGACACTGTGTACTGGTACAGGTAGAAGATGCACAACTATCCTGAAAAATGATGCTCTCAGTATTGGGAGATAATAATAAAAAATTGTACCTGATTATCCAATTTGAGGTCACAAAACACCTGAGAAAAAACATTTTATTGAGTTCAGGCGTAATTAGATGATATATTATATTTTCCTTGTGAAAAAAGTAAATATTCATACTTTATATCGATGATTCAATATACGTTTCAAAACATACACGTCATGTATGTTTTGGAACTCCAGTAGTCATGGATTCCTAATTACACCTTTTTATTATTATCTCCCAATACTGAGAGCATCATTTTTCAGGATAGCTGTGCATCTTCTACCTGTTCATCAAAGACACTGCGAAATGTACCAAAACAAGGGTGAAAGACAAGATCACAGCGCTGCGTAAGGAAGGAGATCTCTTGGCACGATTCATCATTGTCCTCAGGACACGCCCATAAATTGACTTAAAGGAAGCTGCTGGTATGTATGAGTTCTCTGCAATATCAAGATAACTCTTCTGTCCTGATGGAAGCTTGTTATTAGCTTATGACAAATCAAAAGTTATGTCGGCCATTGAGGAACTGACAAAATCAACAAGTGAAGCAGATCCCAATAACAAATCTTCAGCTACACCCCAGGCAGTTGGCCAAAAAGAAAATAAAAGATCATCTGGATGATCCAATAGATTGTGATGAATCTCAGGACCCTCAGGCAGCTGAAAGTGGTGATTCCTCAAGCCATCCTGGAACAAACAGTCGAGTGCTACGAAAAGTAATTGTAATAGATGAGAATTTTTTTTTTTTTTTTTTTTTTTTACAGCAAAGGAGACAGTTCAAGGGCACAAAAAAAGTAAACATTAATAAAAAAAAAGCCCGCTACTCGCTGCTCCTAAAAAGAATCCAAAGAGGTGGCCGAAAGATAGGTCAGTTTCGGGAGGAGAGGTGTCCTGATACCCTCCTCTTGAAAGAATTCAAGTCGTAGGCAGGAGGAAATACAGATGAAGGAAGATGGTACTTGTAAACACAATAAAGAAGACTGACAACATAAAATATTGCACAGACTTTGCAAATGCCTTTATCCAGAAGCTGGTGTACATCACCAGATCATACGATGAGATAAGATTGATCTTTGATCGTTATGTGCAAGGTTCTCTGAAGGAAAAAAAATGAGGAAAAAACGCACTGTAGTTCTTCTGCCTGGTCCTAAATTTTAGCCAATCGGTACCAAATTGCGGGGCAAATTACCATGCTGTTTTTTTGGTAGAGAGATGCCCAAAGTTGATGAAATGGCATGATAGCAATCTGTAACAGGTAGTTTTTTGGTAGGTATCATCCTTTAAACATAGCAGAGTGATGAAAGTTTGGGGTCCGATTTTTCCTAGTAACCAATCAAGTTATCACACCACATTACCTCTTAAAATGTTGCTACTGAGCTTCTCTACACGATGGAATATAACACGCTTGCCTTAGTTATGCAAGTATTTCACAGGAAGGATGAGAGTTACGAAATTCGCGATTTTCTTCATTTCAGAGAACATTTGATTATATATGTTATTTTTTTATTATTAAAGAGTGACAAATCTCATCCCTAACACTATAAATATAATGAAGAGATTCAGGCAAAGACTTTTAATGGCTTTTAAATGAATATTCTCTCTAAGTGTGTTCTCTACAACAAACGGAAAAAAGTCTTATTTTTCAATATACCCATCTGTATTTTTTCTACGTTTATTTTCTGAAATCATTAAGAAACTGGTATAAAACTTAATTGAACTAATTTACATGACACTTTATGATATATACATTCTCTCATTGTATTTTCTATAACAAACAATTTATTTTTTTGTTATCCATAATTATTCCCTTTATCAAATTTCTGATTTTTTTTCGTCAATTGTGTTCTTTTTCTCTGCTTTCAGTAATTGTGCATGTCCAGTGAACTAAGCAATGGAAAAGGAAAATCATATGCGGAAGTGATGTGCCAAGTGATTTTTTTTTTTTTTTTTTTTTTTTTTTTTACGTCATGGCCTATTGCGCCGGTAGGCTTCTTCCCGGTGGATCCCGATGGTCGGTCCAAGGCTTCTTCCCGGTGGGACCTGATGGTCGGCCCAGCCCGTTCTGGCGCAGGCGAGTGTTTATAGTGGCGCCATCTTGCATTGGCTCATGCTGCCCTCCCGGAGCTCATCTTTAATCCTTGAATCTAGAGTCCGGGTTGATAGGTGGTCTTCTGGACAGCATGTGGGTAGTATTAAGCCACTCGGCGGCGGCTGAAAAATCCCAGCTTGGTGGCACCGGTCGGGGATTGAACTCGCGTCCTCCTGAACGCGGGGCCGTCTCGCTATCCATTCAGCCACCGCCTGATGGTGCTACTGCTCAAGATGGTCCAGGTCATTCAAAACGTCAAAAAAAACTTTACCAGAATGTATATTACACAGTAGCTCTTGCAGTGAAAATTGACTGAAAATCTGTCTTGCTTGAGGGACATTAACTCATGGAGCACACTTATTAATGCAGCAAAAATAAGAAAACATTTACCAATCTTGAACATTGCCCATAACACTCCAGATGGTTTCATTCCAAACATCCACTATCACAGGAAATGTAGAAGTTTGTTTACAATGAAGAAGAGCCTTCAGGAAATACAAAGTCCAGAACAGGAATCAAGTCACCAAGAGGAACTTGAAGGAAGAATAAGTCAAAGAAGATCTGTCTGTATTGGAAGAGTCTAGAATGTATACAAAGGTCTGCATCATATGTGAAAAGGATAAATTTATCCCAGGCAGTCGAACAAGGTAGCGGCTCACACAATGTGCTGGGCTACGAGCAGATGATACACTTATTAGAACACACCAATTTCTAAGAAAGACAGCAAAATGCTAGCTATAATATCAAGGGATTTAGTAGCAGCAGAGGGCCAGTATCACAGATCATGCTACAGGAACTATACCAGAACAAGGTCACAAGTGAATTCAACACATATAGACTCTAATGAATACGAATGTGCACTGCAGGACTCTTTTCAGATGTTGTTTGCCAATATCAGAGAAGATGTTTTGAAAACCCCATAATTATCAAGCTAACTGAACTTTTGGTTGCACGGCTATGCCATTTACTCGATGTGATGTACCACCCCCACTCAAGGTTTCTTCTAACCGATCAATGTTGTCCCAACCTAGGGTAGTTGGGATAAGTGGCTGGATCTGTTCAGGCAGGGCTACGCTTTCATCCCTCTGGGACTCAATTTTCTGTAATCATAATGCAGTTTTCAACTCCTCAACTTTGGTGTAGGACATACCATGCCCGAAGCGATTAATAATCTCAATGAGTTCAAATGAGCCTGTGATAGCATATGGTAGCATTATATGTCTTGGTGGTTTCAGCTGACCTCGCGTTACTCCGTAGATAATATCTTGGCATACCGATTCAATTAAGCACTGATGTCTAGGTGAAAGGTAAGTTTCATCGAAACGTTCAGCTATTAATTGCGGCAAGAATCCATTTAGCTTATCAGGAATAAAAGCTGATTAATCACACAGTTATGACGTGAGTGGAGGCCAGGATATTGAGACTGTGCTTCTTCATTGAGGTGTGGAGCAAGTGAGCTGATTTTTTTCAATAGTTCATCATTGTTGTTCTTTGACTCCAATTCTTCAACTGTGTCCATCAAAAGAGCATTTTGTTTGACTAATGAATCTCGGGACAAGCAATCATGATACACCAAAACCTTTCCCTTCACATTTTTCATTGATAATTGGGACCTCTTCTACGAGAATTGCACCTTGTGTGCCAAGGATGGTGTGCACTTGTCACTCCAGGGGGTAGAGGTTCTCGCAGACTCCATCGAGCGATCACTTAGCACCCTGCATGATTTTTGGGGGTAGGCGAGGGGGGAGGGCCTAACATCAGTGGATTATGCATCGCAGACTGGGACTAGGGGTTCAGGAGTAATCAAAAGGATGTAACAAAGGATGGTCTAACGGTTTATTACACCAACAGTAGGAGTCTCAGGAACAAGATAGATCTACTGAGGGGGAAAGCATGTGTCGAGAAATTAGACATTATAGCTATCACGGAAATATGGATGGATATGGCAAACAAAAACTTCATGTCGGAGTATAAAATAGATGGTTATCAGATGTTTCACAAAGATAGAAAGGGAAGGAGAGGAGGGGGGGTGGCACTCTGTTTTAAAGACACACTTAAATGTTCCGCTAACAATTCTGTTCAAACAAATGGAGACCCAGAATCAGTTTGGGTGGACGTCCATAAAGGGAAAGACAAACTAACTCTAGGGGTTATTTACAGGCCACCCAACCTTAGCAGGCAGGACACTGATATCTTACTACAAGAGGTTGGCAGGGCGAGCAGGAGTAAAAATGCCTGCATAATGGGGGATTTTAACTATAGGAATATAGATTGGGAAGGCGTGGTAAGTGATCTAGAATCTGAGGATTTTCTGAGAGAAGTACAAGATAATTTTCTCAAGCAAACAGTAACTGAACCCACCAGGGGTAACAATATTATATACTTGGTCTTAACTAACAATGAGAATATGATCAGTGAGCTAGATGTTGGGGGAGAATTAGGTGGCAGTGATCCCAAGGAAATTAGGTTTAATTTAGCCCGGGCGGTGACCCACGAACTCACCCCTGTGTTGGTGCCAGACTTTAGAAGAGCCGTTTATGAGGGGCGCAGAAGACACCTTGAGGAGGTAAATTGAGGAGCCTTGGGGCTAGATGAGGGACGGATCTCAGGGCTGGAACCGGAGAGGCAGGGGAACCATGTAGAAATTACCTACAATAATTTAGTTAGCGTAATAGTAGAGGGTCAGAGACAACATATCCCTTACCAAGCACGTAGGAAGGACAATAACGACCCTATATGGATGACCCGCAGACTCAAGCATGAGGTTGGCTTGAAGAGAGTAATTTATAGGAAAATAAAGAACGGAGAAACCCACCTCACGGGTAGGTATGTTGAACTAGCCAGGTCGATGAAGAGGAACACCCGCCTAGCAAAGATAAATTATGAGATTAGGGTAGCCAACGAGGCCTAGAGCGATCCCAAGGGCTTCTTCAAATTGTACAGAACGAAAACAAGGGAGAGAATTGGACCGTTGAAAACAAACACAGGGGAGCTCGTTGAGAATGGAGAAGATATGAGTAAAATGTTGAATGACTTTCGTCTCAATTTTCATGCAGGAAAATCTAACAACCATTCCGGAGAGAGTTCAGGTATATGAGGGCGAAGAGAACGACAAGTTGAGGGATGTGATCATCACTAGGCAAGTAGATTGAAGAAAAACAAGACTCCGGGCCGAGACTAAGTATTCCCACGGGTTTTGAAAGAATGCAAGGAGGTCCTCAGTGGCCCGCTTACCGATATATTTAAGATGTCGGTAAATTCTGGGTATGTGCCCAATCAATGGAAAGTAGCTAATGTGACGCCGATTTTCAAAAAGGGAGACACGTCAGACACATCAAATTATCGCCCAATTATCTTAACACCAGTTGTAGGAAAGATGTTGGAGTTAATTATAGCAGGGAGCATCCGGGACCATCTAGAGAAACATAATTTAATTCATGATTCACAGCATGGGTTCACGAAGGGTTGGTCTTGCCTTACTAACCTGCCGTCCTTCTACACTAAAGTAATCGAGGCGGTTGAAGAGATGAAAACTATGACATTTTATATCTAGATTTCAGTAAAGCGTTCGACAAAGTCCCTCATCACCGGCTATTACTGAAATTACAGGCTCACGGCGCAGATGGGAAAGTTTTGAATTGGATCAGGGCGTGGCTTAGAGGTAGGAAGCAGAGAGTGCAAATCAATGGTAAAAAATCTGAATGGGGCGGTGTCACGAGTGGAGTCCCACAAGGGTCAGTGCTGGGTCCGCTGCTTTTTATTATTTACATCAATGACTTGGACACAGGAATTAGTAGTGATGTCAGTAAATTCGCAGATGATACCAAGATCAGTAGAGTAATCCAATCAGACAGAGACGCTAGCGTTCTCCAGGATGAGCTTGACAGACTATATGACTGGGCAGGGAAGTGGCAGATGGAATTCAATGTCGGGAAGTGTAGCATTCTGAGTGTAGGTAGGAGTAACCCCTCACACAATTACTCCTTAAATGACACTCCTCTAAGCAGGTATGGGTGTGAGAGAGACTTAGGGGTCCTAGGAGCGCTGAAGTCATCCTGAAACTTTACTTAGAACTAGTTAGACTTCATCTCGATTATGCAGTTCAGTTTTGGTCCCCCTACTGTAGAACTGATATCAAGATGGTAGAATCTGTACAGAGGAGGATGACAAAGATGATACAGGGGGTGAGAAACTTGCCTTATGAAGATACTGTATACTGAAGCATTTAAATATACACTCGCTAGAAAGGCGAAGGTTGCGAGAAGACTTGATAGAAGTCTATAAAAGGATGAAGGGTTTTAATAAAGGGGATGTCAATAAGATTTTGGTAGTAAAAGAGCCAGGTAGGACACGTAGCAATGGTTTTAAATTAGACAAATTCAGATTCAGCAAAGACATAGAAAAGAATTGGTTCACCAGTAGAGTGGCAGATGAATGGTCAGGCTTGACAGCCATGTTGTGGGTGCGAATACCATAGCTACATTCAAGAAGAGGTTAGATAAAGTCATGAATAGTGAGGTAAGGTGGGGTTAGGATTACAGGAGCTGCCTTTTATAGGCCAACCGGTCTCTTGCAGACTCCTTACGCTCTTATGTTCTTATATAGTACATATGTGGCAAAAATCCATAAAATCACCAACAAATTGGGCAAAAACGGAAAAAAAAATTGCCAAACATATTTTTCTTCAATAGGGGTCAGATATTCACAACTTCCCTACATTAGCTCATTTATAACAATCTGTTCACACGGAAGTGACAATTCGCACTCCACTATAGAGGGCTCGTTGGACTGAGTAATTTGAGCAGTTATAAACGACGAATCCTCCGAGTGGACAACTTCCAGTTGCTGGGTTGCTGTGTTGCTGGGATGCTGATCCACCCATCGACAAAGTCCCATCCTCTCTTGACGAGGTTGGAGAGGCTTGTTGAGGTTGAGTTGAGGGGTGGAAAGTCACCAGATATATGTAACATTCAGTACGGAGCTGCTTAATGCTGGAGGTCAGGTCATGATCCGCGGGTTGCATATGGTCTTGATTACCGTATGACAATCTGGTAGCATTCCTCCTGACTGGAAGAGGTGACAGGTCGTCCCTATCTGAGAAGGGAAAGGGGATCGTCAGGATTGCAACAACTATCGCGGTATTACGCTGATCAGTGTACCAGGCAATGTACTTGTCCACCTATAGCAGATGCGGATTTGCACAGCTGCTGAAGCTGTTGAGACCTGAAAAGTCTGGTTTCACGCCTAGCAAGTCGACAACTGACAGTATCGTAGCGTTTCGCGTACTAGTGGAGCGCCGACGTAAGTTTTAACAGAGAATGCTTTCAGCCTATGTCAATCTTAAGAAGGCGTTTGATTCAGTGCATTGAAAAGCACTTTCGGATCTCCTGGGATTCCCAAGGATTCCTGAATGGACTGTTTGTTTTCTGACTTGCTTGTATTCTGGCATTGAGAGTGCTGTAAAGTGTATGTGAGAGTGTGGGGGTCTTGTCCAGCTTCTTTTCCATGAACGCGGGAGTGAGACAGGACTGTGTTCTTGCCCCATCGCTTTTGAACACTTGTATGGACTGGCTACTAGTCAGAGTTGTGGACCATAGTCATTGTGGATCATCTATTGGCAATGCTATGATCGCTGATCTTGTTTTTGGTGATGATGCAGTAATTCTTGTGGAGTCGCCGGAGATTCTGGTGATGGCTCTCGCGGGACTGCACGAGAAGGCGTAGTCCTTAGGACTTCAGGTTTCCTGGGCCAAGATCAATATACAGGTGTTAGGAGGCTTGCTAGATGAAACAGTACATACTGTACATGCGTGTGGCGAGGACATTGAGATCTCCAAATAATTCATAACCTTGGTAGCGTAGTTCAAAACAACGATGGGTCTCGCCAGGAAGCCTTACGGCGGATTGGCTTGGCCCACAGTGTTATGGATTCGCTCAGCACGAGTATATGGCGTTGTCGATACCTGTGTAGAAGGACAAAGATCCGGATCTTCAACTCGCTTGTAATTCCTTTCCTATTCTATGGCTGTGATACATGGACACTAAATGGGGACTTGGAGAGGTGGATTGATGCTTTTGGTAATGTCTACGCAAAATCATGGGATATCGCTGGAATGTCTGTGTCAAACCGGCGAGTACTCCCTGAGACTTATTCGACATGAGAAGGGGGCCTGCATGGAGAATTGCCCGGAGGGACCCCCGGGCTTGGCGTCGTATGGTGGGTGAGGCGACGCGCCCCTAGGCTTATGCTCCCATTGATTAATTGATTGTTCATCCCCGTTGTTTTCAACGGAGGACACCGCTAAAGAGCGATAAAACCCTGGCACACCGCTGTTCCAGAAGAGACAGTAGTATAGGACAAAAATTAAGATCAAGACTGATTGGAGAGGTGTCTTAGTGCTATCCTCTTGAAAGTGTTAAAGTCGTAAGAATGAGGAAATAGAGACAATGGAGGACTGTTCCAGAGTATCTTCAACCTTTCATCCCCACTACCCCCACGGAAGCGCAGTGGAACGCCAGCACTCCTCGGGCGAGCATACGGGTGGCCCTTCTACGGAGGCGAGGTGGACCCGTGGGGTCATCCTCGCTTAGGGCCACCCCTCCGTGGTCAAGTTGACCAGTCGGCTGCTCGCACGTGTCAGCTACGGGTGTCTGCTGGGCGCCTGCCCAGAGAGCCCGTGCCTCCGTCGCTGCTCGCCGGCTCTTACTCGTGGCTGTGGCGGCGGCGGAGGCTTCCCCACACCCGCCGCACGCCAGCGGCGGGTTCCCCCCTGCGACGGGCCGTCGCACCGACAAAGGCCCGTTCCCCCTTTTTAGGGAGTAAATCCTTCACCACCACCACGGAGGCGCACTTGGAAGGCCCCACCTCGAGGCCCAAGGCAGCCGCGGCAGATGTTACTGCACACAGGCTGGCCTCTAAGCCTATTCTGTTGGAGGCCAGTAACACCACGTCGTCAGCAAAAGCCAGGTAGCCATGGGCGCGGCCACCCAGCTCTACTCTGACGTTCTGGGGTAGAGCGGACAGGGCCTGGTCCAGTGTGAGGTTGAACAGCAAGGGCGACAAAGGGGCGCCCTGCATGACACCTCTACCGATGTCCACCCTGGTTTTGTCATCCAGGCGTGTAGATGCCTTTGCATAAACATTGCTGATGTAACTGGCAAACTGCTCCCCTAGCCCCCACCGCCTAGCGGCATCAACTATGGCGGGGTGACCCACTGAGTCAAGGATGAAAGATTGAAGATACTGGTAAACTCTTGCATTATTCATTTGAACACCAATGGGTGAGCTAAAATACAAAGTTTTGTACAGCGAGGCGGCAAGAGTTAACAGGTTTCCTGTTTCTCTATTTCTTCCCACTTACGACCCTCGCCAGAATATTCACATTGTACACTTTTCAGTGAACTTTGTTGTGTCCTTTTCTATTGATGTCCATGGAGGTGACTTTTGTGTTTGTAAAATAGTGAGTTTTTGTATTCATACAAAGAATTGTATTTTTTTTTTTTTTTACATAAGTTTATGTCTAAAAGCGTCCTCTTTCCTGAGGCATTTATCATAAACTTATCCAAACAGTCTCTATCATTATTAGTACCTCAATTTCACTTTCAGGCTTTGAGTGCCTTGATCAGTGTACTTATCAAGGTGACACATCCACAACTCTGTCAATGTCAAACTTTATTATCACACTGACCATGGCCGTGAAAGTGTTCCACAGCTCTGCCGTGGCACACATTAGGGCTTTGTCACCTCCTGGTGCATGTTCTCGAGATGCATATATCCAAACTGTATTCACCTGGGGCACTAGCGGCGCGAACGGTACGTATAAATCCGAACTGTACTCACCTCCGGCACCACCGGCGAGAACGGTACCAACGGCCACCTTCAAGGGGTAACTCAATAAACTTCGACGGCCCCGCAAACTATTTATAGCGCGGTCGGGTCCTTCCTCTCCTCTCCTCTTCTCTTCTCTGCTCACTCTGCTCTCTCTCTCTCTCTCTCTCTCTCTCTCTAATAAAAGAGAGGCATCTCCCATCTATCCGACCAAGCTGAAATTTTGTGCAAATCCTCTTGGAGGCTTTGCCTGTCTTCGTCAGTGAGAACCGAGTTACCAATCTTTGTGTCGTCTGCAAATTTACTAATGCGGTTATTGAGTCCAACATCCACGTCGTTGATGTAAATAATGAAGAGCACTGGGCCAAGAACCGAACCCTGAGGGACGCCACTAGTGACAGGCGCCCACTCTGAGTTAAATCCGTCAATCACTACTCTTTGTTGTCTGTTGCTCAACCAATTCGCGATCCATTGGTTTACCTGACCGTCAATACCTATTTGCTTTAATTTGTAAAGTAATTTATGATGCGGGACTTTATCAAACGCTTTCTGAAATCAAGATAGACTACGTCCAGTGATTTGGTTACGTCATAAACAGTGAAGAGGTCGTTATAAAAGGTTAATAGATTTGATAGGCAGGATCTTTTGTTTCGGAAGCCATGTTGTGAGTCCCCAATTAATGAGTGGCTTTCAAGGTAACTCACAATTTTGTCTCTAATTATGCCCTCAAGTAGCTTACCTACAACCGAAGTTAGACTAATGGGCCTGTAATTACCTGGTACTTTTTTGTCTCCTTTCTTAAAAATCGGTGTCACGTTAGCCTTTTTCCAATCTGAAGGGACAATGCCTTGTCGCAAGGACATATTGAATACGGTTGTGAGGGAGGAGAGTATTTCGCTCTTTGTTTCTTTCAGCAGAGTTGGATATACTTTATCAGGTCCAGGACTTTTATTTGTTTTAAGTGATTTGAGGGCTTTAAGGACTTCATCGGGTTTTATTTCAAAGTTAGACAATGCATGCTCAGGATTTACATTAGTACTGGTGTTGGTGGTGATGGTGGGAGGACTGTTATTATTAAACACCGAGGAAAAGTAATTATTTAATAGGTTTGCAACGTGTTGGCTGTCAGTCACTAGTGCACCGTCGCTGTTTGTTAAAGGTCCAATTCCACTTCTGATCGCCTTTCTGTTGTTTATGTAACTGAAGAAGGATTTCGGATTATTTTACAGTTGGCTGCAATATTTTCTTCATATCTACGCTTTGCCTGATGCACTAATCTTTTACTCGTCGCCTTGCATCATTGTAAAGTCTAATGTTTTCGGGCGTGCTTTGGTCTTTCTTTAACCTGTAAGACAATTTTCTCTCCTTGACTGAGTGTTTAATTTCGCTATTAAACCAAGGTGGACTGTTATTAGTGTTAATTCGCTTCTCGCACAAGGGGACAAATGTGTCCTGCTGAGTGAGTAAGTGATTTTTAAAGTTTAGCCAGGCGTCCTCTGCATTGCCGTCATCTGATAGTTGCATATCTATTAGTTTTCGTCGGATTTCTACGAAGTTGGCTCTTTTGAAATTGGGCACCTTAACTTTATTTTCAGTCACCGATGTTTGAGCTCTAATGTCAACGCGCACTAGTTTATGATCGCAGGAACCGAGGTGTTCTCCTACCGTGACATTACTGACTAGGTTATCTTGGGTCGCTATAACAAGGTCAAGTATGTTATTTTGTCGAGTTGGGTCAGAAACCATTTGGCTTAGATAATTTTCCTCTAGAAATTCGATCATTCTATGGGACTCACCTTCTGTACCCGACAGTGTCGCCCAGTCGATATGGGGGAGGTTAAAGTCTCCTAGTATCGGTGAGTCGCTGTTATTAAGTGACTGCCTTAAGACGCTGTACATTTCAAGATCGCCATCAAGTGATTGCCCCGGAGGCCTGTAAGTGACAGATATATTTAAATTGACTTTTGAAATGTTTACTCGCACACAAATGTTCAACGTTACTGTTTCTTGGTGTTTTGTCAGTAGGTTGCAAGTAGCTTTTGACAAAAGGGCGACACCACCCCTCTACGGTTTACGATCATTGTTGAAGAATCTGTAGCCATCTATGTTGTATTCGGAACTTAAATCAATATTAGTGGTGTCGATAAATGTTTCGGTTATAGCAATTACGTCAAAGTTTTCTGTCAGAGCAAGACATCGCAGTTCATCAAATTTGTTTCTTAGGCTACGCGCATTGAAACTAAGGACTCTTAGGTTATCTTGAAGCTTGGTAATAGAGGTACTGGAGGGTTCAATGTTACGAGTCTGTTGCGGTGTATGGTGTCTATTTACACGAGCAGGATGGAAGGACGTGGCTGAGAGTCGTTTTTTGTTGTTCGGGCGTTACGTACGGCGTTGTTGAGGAGCCTTCCAAATCTGGCTGCCCCGATGGGGGACAGGTGTATGCCGTCCCTTTGGAAAAGTCTACTCTGGCCGTAGAAATCGTTCCAGGCGTTAAAGAATTCGACGTCAAGCTCTCCGCAGAGAGTCTGCAGGCGGTTGTTGAGGCTGAAGGCCTTACTGAAGTCGCCCTCATCCCATGTCCGTGGTAGAATTCCTGAAATCAAAATATTAGGGGATTTAGTCTTATACTGCTGGATGAGCCTACGGTACTTGTCCAGCAGTTCCTCAGACCGGGTCGTGGTGACGTCGTTTGTACCTGTGTGGAGAACAAAGAGTGAGTCATTAGAGGCCACAGCGGAGACCTCGTCCAGGGCAGCTGTGATGTCGTCAACACCAGCTCCAGGATAACAGTAGTTACGCCTACGACGGGGGACTCTGCCACAGAATTCAACCACCTGATGGCGAATCATAGAGTCACCGACCAAGAAGGTGCTCTGTTCCTCGTCCTCCTCCTCCAGTATGGCAAATCTGTTGTAGCAATGAGTAGGATAAATGGCTCTAGGGGCGGGTCTGGCTCCTCCTCTCACGGGGTGAAGCAGTCAGCGTCAGCTCGACCGGTTGCCTGTGACGTGCCTTCTTCGGAAGGTGGCTGGGCATCGAGTGCAGGTGAGGAGGGTGATGAGGCGTCAGTTGCAGGAGGGGCGACGATGTTGGCCTGGATAAACTCCTGCAAGGTATCAACAGTACTTGTTAGTTCGGTGATCTTCTTCTCGCCAGCCGTCAGCCTTTCGTCCTGTTGAAGGAGTCTCGTTTCCATCTGCTGAGTCAACAGGCAGATCTTGCAGACGGTCGATCGTCCTGAGAAGAAATGACCAGAGAAGTTTCCTGTGCAAGTCGAACATTTCTTTAGCGCCATCTTGGTAAGGAGGAGAGAGCAAGTGAGTAGTGTTTATCTATATATTTGCTTTGCTTTTTCTTTCGTAGGGCAGAGGGACGCGTGCGTGAATAAGCGAGAATAAGTGAGAGAGAGAGAGAGAGAGAGAGAGAGAGAGAGAGATGGGAAGGCGTAGGAGGGAGATAGGGATGGAGGAGGAAGAGGGCGAAGGAAAGGGGGAGAGAGAGAGGTGGGAACGAGATAAGGAGTGAGGAAGGAGAGACGGAGAGGGGCAAGTGGGGGTAATGAGAGAGAGAGAGAGGGGGGGGGGCAATGGAGAGGGGAGGCGAGAGAAGAGGAGGAGCGAAACGCGAGAGGGAGGGAGGGAGGATTACTGTGTCTCTGGGGAATAATCTGGTCAAGTCAGGTCAGGTAAGTCTGAACACCTGCGTAGGGAGTGGCGTCGGAGTGGAATCTGGAAATATATAAAGAATGTGGCGGAAAGAGTGTAACACTGTGTTTTGTGTATAGGTGTATATATGTTTTACAGGGCGCTACTGCGAGAGGGTAGATACAGGCAGAGAGAGGTAGTAAAAATAAGGGCAACACTTAATCCTGTCCAGCGAAGCACGTGGTCGCACAGCAAACAGCACACCTCTGCGGGCAGCTAACTCGGTTGACAATAAGCAGTACGCAGCACGACGCGAAATAGCACACGGCACACAGCACAGCAAGATCTACAGTACAGTGCAGTACAGCACACGAGGGTGGAATCGCAAGCGAGAGAGGTCACGGAAGTTTATTGACACCTTGAAGGTGGTCGCTCGCAAGCCGCGTGTACTGTCGGTGCCACGCTCGGCCACGGCCTTCTATTATTATTATTTATATATAGAAGGCCTGAGCGATTGGCCGTGACGTCACCAGCCTCGGTCATCTCCCTCGCTCCGTCGTCTCCCTCGTTCTCACCCTCTGTGAACAGGACCTCGGACCAGACCAAGCCCAACTCCGGACAGCAAGAACACCAGGGGGGATATAGGAATCTCCAGTGTTAAGAACAGGATAAGGGAGGGACAGTGGAAGTACCAAAGATATGTTCTAGTGGAAGTAAATGATTTGGTGAGAAGGCCGGGAGAGGAGATGATAGAGAAGAGACACAGTAGGTGGGTGAAAGATTTGTTGAATGAACTGACAGCAACAGAGGGAGTGGGTGTGTGCGAGAAATGAGACAAAGGATGAATATAATAAAATTCGAGTACTGTACCTGGATTTGCGATCCCGTCTGAAACACCTGACCTTGAATAAACAAAGCAGTCTGTGTACACAACCAATTGCACTTTAAAAAAAAAAAATCTCCTTTGCACTTCTTGCTACACACATATTTCGTACTACAGCTTATGAAAGTATGAATAAGGAATTAGGTCTGCTATAGAAACTATTGTTTGAAGTTGATTTTGATTATTTTAAAATATTTGTCAAAATATTTTTTTCATCGAATTAAAAAAAATGTATACAATTGTATACAAACAAATGATAACAAGCGTTAATCTCCTATCCTTCCTGATTAAAATACTTTTTGAATGAAAGAAATTGGTCCATAAATATGGGAGGAGTTACAATTATAAACATGGAAATGCAGGCAACAGAAAGCCTATTGGCTCATTACGAGGTCCCCCGCTTGGGTGATTTAATCTGCTCGACCGCCACTTGGGGCTTGAGGAGCAGATGAAAGCACCTCGATATTGAGGAGCAGATGAAAGCACCTCGTTGTTCAATTTACTTCCGACGCAGCGAAATGACGTTCGATTCTATATTTGAAGGAGTTGATGGTATTCGTATTTACTGCTTCTGAGGGAAGATTGTTCCAGTGACGGATGTCTCGGTTTGAAAAGAAACTCCTTCCAATGTCTTTGTTACATCGACTAGACTGAATGGGTAAACCGTTATTTCTAGTTCTTGAGTTGGTTTGCAGTTCAAAGAATTTGGAGTAATCGACGTTATTGAACTTTTTCAGGTACGTGAAGACTTTTTTTTTTTTTTTTACAACAAAGGAGACAGCTCAAGGGCACAAAAAAAGGAATCAATAATAAATAAAAAAAAAAGCCCGCTACTCGCTGCTCCTAAAAAATAATCAAAAGAGGTGGCCGAAAGGGAGGTCAATTTCGGGAGGAGAGGTGTCCTGATACCCTTCTCTCGAAAGAGTTCAAGTCGTTGGCAGGAGGAAATACAGATGAAGGAAGATTGTTCCAGAGTTTACCAGCGTGAGGGATGAAAGAGTGAAGATGCTGGTTAACTCTTGCATAAGGGGTTTGGACAGTATAAGGATGAGCATGAGTAGAAAGTCGTGTACAGCGGGGCCGCGGGAGGGGGGCAGGCATGCAGTTAGCAAGTTCAGAAGAGCAGTCAGCGTGGAAATATCGATAGAAGATAGAAAGAGAGGCAACATCGCGACGGAATTTAAGAGATAGAAGACTATCAGTAGGAGGAGGAGAGCTGATGAGACGAAGAGCCTTAGACTCCACTCTGTCCAAAAGAGGTGTGTGAGTGGAGCACCCTCACACGTGAGATGCATACTCCATGCGAGGGCGGACAAGGCCCCTGTATATGGATAGCAATTGCGCGGGGGAGAAGAACTGGCGCAGACGATACAAAACGCCCAACCTCGAGGAAGCTGATTTAGCGAGAGAGGAGATGTGTGAAGTTTCCAGTTGAGATTTTGAGTTAAGGATAGACCGAGGATGTTTAGTGTTGAAGATGGTGATAGCTGAGTGTTGTGGAAGAATAGGGGATAGGTGTTTGGAAGATTGTGTCGAGTTGATAGGTGGAGAGGTTGAGCTTTTGAGGCATTGAAGGAGACAAGGTTCCTTCTGCCCCAATCGGAAATAATGGCAAGGTCTGAGGTTAATCGTTCTGCAGCCTCCAGTCTGGAGTCGTGTACTTCCTGTTGTGATGGTCTTCTATTGAAAGAAGTTGAATAATGCAGAGTGGAGTCGTCGGCGTATGAGTGAACAGGACAGTTTGTTATGGAAAGATCATTGATGAATAACAGGAAGAGAGTGGGTGATAGGACAGAGCCCTGTGAAACACCACTGTTGATAGGTTTAGGGGAAGGACAGTGACCGTCTACCACCGCAGAGATAGAACGGCCGGAAAGGAAACTGGAGATAAAGGAACAGAGAGAGGGATAGAATCCGAAAGAGGGCAGTTTAGAAAGCAAAGACTTGTGCCAGACTCTATCGAGGGCTTTCGATATGTCTAGCTCAACAGAGAAAGTTTCACCGAAACGTGTAAGAGAGGATGACCAAGAGTCAGTTAAGAGAGCAAGAAGATCGCCAGTAGAACGCCCCTTGCGGAACCCATACTGGCGATCAGATAGAAGGTTAGAAGTGGAAAGGTGCTGTTGAATCTTCCTGTTAAGGATTGATTCAAAAGCTTTAGATATACATGAAAGTAAAACTATAGGGCGGTAGTTTGAGGGATTGGAACAGTCACCCTTCTTAGGCACAGGCTGTACAAAGGCATACTTTCAGCAGGAAGGAAAGGTAGATGTTGATAGGCAGAGACGGAAGAGTTTGACCAGGCAGGGTGTCACCACGGAAGCACAGTTTTTTAAGGACAATAGGAGACACTCCATCAAGTCCATAAGCCTTGTGAGAGTTGAGGCCAGAGAGGGCATAGAAAACATCATTTGGAAGAATCTTAATAACAGGCATAAAGGAGACAGATGGGGGATGAGTAGGAGGAATATGCCCAGAATCGTCAAAGGTGGAGTTCTTACAGAAAGTTTGAGCGAAAAGTTCAGCCTTAGAGACAGATGAGATGGCAGTGCTGACGTCAGGGTTAAGGAGAAGAGTTAAAGAGGAAGAAGTGAAATTGGAGGAGATATTTTTGGCTAGATGCCAGAAGTCACGGGAAGAATTAGAAGAAGCAAGGTGTTGACATTTTCTATTGATAAAAGAAGTTTTGGTAAGTCGGAGAATAGATTTGGTACGATTCCGGGCTGAAATGTAAAGGTCATAGTTAGCGGTAGCTCGAAGATTCTGGAACCTTTTGTGAGCTGCCTCTCTATCTTTAATAGCACGAGAACAAGCATGATTAAACCAAGGCTTTTTAGCATGAGGAGTCGAGAAAGAACGTGGAATGTATGCCTCCATTCCAGAGACAATCACCTCTGAGATGCGCTGGGCACACACAGAGGGGTCTCTCTCCTGGAAGCAGTAATCATTCCACGGGAAATCGGAAAAGTACATCCTCAGGTCATCCCACCGAGCTGAAGCAAAATGCCAGAAACATCGCCTCTTCGGTGGGTCCAGATGATGTACAGGAGCGATAGGACAGGAAACAGAAATAAAGTTATGATCGGAGGAGCCCAACGGAGAGAACAGTTTGACAGAGTAAGCAGAAGGATTAGAGGTAAGGAAGAGATCTAGAATGTTGGGCCTGTCTCCAAGACGGTCGGGAATACGTGTAGGGTGTTGAACCAACTGCTCTAGGTCGTTGAGGAGAGCACAGTTGTAGGCTTGTTCACCAGGCTGGTCAGTGAAAGAGGATGAAAGCCAAAGCTGGTGGTGAACATTGAAATCTCCCAAGATGGAGATTTCAGTGAAGGGAGAGTGGGCCAAGATGTGCTCCACTTTAGAATTCAAATAGTCAAAGAATTTTACATAGTTAGTAGAGTTAGGTGAGAAATAAACAGCACAGATGTATTTAGTAATAGAATGACAATGAAGTCTTAGCCAGATGGTGGAAAATTCAGAACAGTCAAGGTCGTGGGCACGAGAGCAAGTGATGTCGTTGCGCACGTAGGCGCAACATCCAGCTTTGGATTGAAATTTAGGATAGAGATAGTAGGAGGGAACAGAGTAGAGGTTGCTGTAAGTAGCCTCAGAAACCTGTGTTTCGGTGAGGAAGAGAAGATGAGGTTTAGAGGAGGAAAGATGGTGTTCCACAGAATGAAAATTAGAACGAACTTGAATCATATCCCCTCGTAGGCGTCTGTTCTCCAATGTAAAGAGATTGAGTCGCTTGAGTCGTTCCTCGTACGGTTGAGCCCTTAAAGTTGGAATCATCTTCGTGGCGCGTCGTTGAATCCTTTCCAGTAAAGCAATGTCCTTTCTGTAATTACGAGACCAGAACTGTACTGCATACTCGAGGTGCGGTCTTACCATGGAATTATACAAGGATAGCATCACGTCTGGTGTTTTACACTCGAAGTTCCTCGCTATGAACACGAGCATAGTGTTGGCTTTGTTATCTGCTTTTTTACAGTGATTCGCGTGTTTCAGGTCACTGCTGATAGTGATTCCAAGATCTTTTTCCTCCTGCATCGCCTGCAGAGGTTTCCCATTCATGATGTATGTGTGATTATTATTTTGGGACCCAATGTGCATGACTTTGCATTTGTCAACATTAAAGGACAGTTGCCATTTTGCCGACCATTCGATAATGTGATTGAGGTCTTTCTGACTGATTTCGCAGTCGGTCTTTGTGAGGGCCTTTCTACCCACCTTGGTGTCATCAGCAAATTTTGATATTGTGGATTTCAGTTCTGAATCTAGGTCATTGATATATATATATATATATATATATATATATATATATATATATATATATATATATATATATATATATATATATATATATATGATAAAGGGATGGGTTCCACCACCGACCATTGAGGCACTCCACTAGTGACTGGAAGCCAATCGGAAGGCTGTCCGTTGAGTAGTACTCGAATCTCTTATCCACGCGATCAGAATGGCTCCAATGCCCGCTGAGTGCAGTTTCTTAAGGAGTCGCTCGTGCGGTACCTTGTCGAAGGCTTTCTGAAAGTCCAGGTATATAACATCACTGGGGATGTGGGCATCCCAGTTTTTATATATACCTTGGAAGAAGTCTAATAAATTCGTTAGGCAGGAGCGCTTGTTTCTGAAGCCATGCTGGGTGTCGGAGATTATATTATTGTCTTAAAGAAACTTAACAAGTTTGTCTCTAATAATCTTTTTGAGTATTTTCCTGCCACTGATGTCAAACTTATGGGCCTGTAGTTTAATGCAACGCTTTTGTCTCCTTTTTTGAACATCGGTGTTACGTGTTACGTTACGTTGGTCGCATATTGAGTCAATTTCAAGGGGCGTGATCTCCCTCGGCGGGTCAAGGCCCTCGGGAATGGTTTCGATGTCCTCGACTGTGAATACGGATGCGAAGTTATTGTTGAGGATTCTGGCCATCTGTTTACTGTCCTGAGTTACAGATCCAGTCTCGTCTGTCAGGACCAATATTGGATTTTACTTTCTTTTTCGATCTTATGTACGTGAATAATTTCTTGGAGTTAGTTTTGATTTCGCGCGCTATTTGCTTTTCATAGTTGCGTTTGCTACTCCGAATAAGGCTGCGACAAGCTCTGAGGCTGTTGTGGTACTGTGTGCGGGCTTCGGCCGTGGCATTCTCTTTCATCAGATTATAATTCCTTTTTTTTAGGTTTACTGCCCTTTTTATTTCTCTGATCATCCACGGTGGATCTACGGCCCCATTTACTCGCCTAGATTTCGTAGGCACTGTAGCCTTCTCTACCTGCAATAGCTTATCTTTGAAGACGTTCCACGTGTTGTCGATTGTATTGTCGGTGATGTCAAGTTGGTCCCAAGTCGTAGGGGGAAGCAGCGCACGGGCTAAGTTGAAATTTGCTTTTTTTGTAATCTGGTAACACTGACGGATTATCTACGAGTTTGTGACATGTTGACATTAAAACGGATTAAGTGGTGATTGCAACCATTAAGTTTCTCACCAACTGTACAGTCGCGAATGAGGTCAGGGTCGCTTACTAATACCAGATCCAGCAGATTGTTTTCTCTTGTTTGTTGAGTTACAACTTGAGTGAGGAACGAATCCCCGACCATTTATATAAGTCTGTTACCCTCTTGATCTCCAGTCATCAGTCCCCAGTCAATGTTAGGGCAATTAAACTCCCCAATTATAATTGCTACCTTGCTCTGTGAGAGTGAATCTCTTCGTAGAGGGCAGTGTCATCGGTGCCTGTTGTTTTGGAGGCCTGTATACGGTTGCAAGTGTTAGTTTCTTGTTATTTGTGGTTATTTCCACATAGACAGAATCGTATTTCTCTGCGTCATGTTTGTCTATTTTTATGGCAGGGAGTGTACTTTTTACGTAGCAAACTACTCCTCCTCCTTTCTTGTGCTTTCGACTTTTTGTGGAAGCTGTCGTATCCAGGGAATGACAGTTCGGATTCTAGATGTGCAGAGTTGGCCCAAGTCTCTGTGATGGCTACCACATCTGGTTTCTCTGTTTCAATATACGCCCTAATTTCGTCCTTTTTGGGTATTAAACTACGTGCATTTGTGTACATGATAGAAATGCGACCCCTGTTTTTGCCGTGACGAGTTGCACTAGTTCGCTTGTCGGTGGCGTCGTTAGTTACACAGTTTCTTGTGAGTCGCACCGACGCTACGGGTTGGTTGATCAAGGGCTGCCTTTGCCCTGCCCTCGCCCGCAGTTTTTTGAAAGGCTTTTCGAAAAGCTTTTCACTGCTTCGTCCAGAAGACTCCCGAAATGCGCCGAACCAACCTCATTCAGGTGTAGTCCATCGTTCCAAAACAAATCTGGGCGCTCAAGGAAGTGATGCCAGGCGTTTGTGAACGCTACGCCTTCGTCGTCACAAATTTCCTTCAGATAGTATTAATGTTGCTCGCTTTGCTGTTGAACCCGGCGTAAGCGGTGATTCTTGGTACATTTCCAGAGACAATGACGTGAGGGGACTTGGTCTTGTAACGCCGAATGACTTGACGGTATTTGATAGTAGGGCCTGAAGTTGAGTAGACTGAACGTCATTTGTCCCCGCGTGAATCAGATAAATTGTGTCTTCCTTCGCGGTTTCCGTGACAGCATCGACAGCTGAACTAATGTCGTCCAATATGGCTCCCGGAATACAATAACGCCTCCGTGTCTCTGTATTCCTGCCACAGAATTCCGTTAATTGACCTCTAACCAGCGAGTCCCCTACAGATGTTTTCAGCTTGTCTGTGCCCCGAAACTGTGTCTGATATACGCAGACCACAGCAGGAAGAATGGTCTTGTGGCGTCTAATGGACGAGTAGTGAGCAGTGGGAGTGGGGTGGCGACTGAACGTGGAGGCGTTAGGAGGGCTGGTAGAGGGGAGGGACAAGGGGGAGCCAAGGGAAGAGGCGGAAGGGGTACTAGTAGTTGACTGGGGGGGAGTAGAGGAGGGGGAGAAGAAAGTAAGAGGAGGGGCAGAGGCGGAGGAGGGGCAGAGGCGGAGGAGGAGGGGCAGAGGCGGAGGAGGAGGGGCAAAGCGGAGAAGGAGGGTGCAGAGGCGGAGGAGGAGGGGCAGAGGCGGAAGAAGGGGGCAGTGGATGAGGAGGAGGGGGCAAAGGCGGAGGAGGAGGGGTCAGAGGTGGAGGAAGAGGGGGCAGAGGCGGAGGAAGAGGGGGCAGAGGCGGAGGAGGAAGGGGCAGAGGCGGAGGAGGAGGGGGCAGAGGCGGAGGAGGAGGGGGCAGAGGCGGAGGAGGAGGGGGCAGAGGCGGAGGAGGAGAGGGCAGAGGCGGAGGAGGAGCGGGCAGAGGCGGAGGAGGAGGGGGTAGGAGGCGGAGGAAGAGGGGCAGAGGCGGAGGGAGGGGGCAGAGGCGGAGGAGGAGGGCAGGGGCGGAGGAAGAGGGGCAGAGGCGGAGGAAGAGGGGCAGAGGCGGAGGAGGAAGGGGCAGGGCGGAGGAGGAGGGGCCGAGGCGGAGGAGGAGGGGGCAGGGGCGGAGGAGGACGGGGCAGAGGCGGAGGAAGAGGGGGCAGAGGCGGAGAAGGAGGGGGCAGGGCCGGAGGAGGAGGGGGCAGAGGCGGAGGAAGAGGGGGCAGAGGCGGAGGAGGAGGGGCAGAGGAGGAGGAGGGGCAGAGGTGGAGGAGGAGGGGCAAAGGCGGAGGAGGAGGGGGCAGAGGTGGAGGAGGAGGGGGCAGAGGTGGAGGAGGGGGCAGTGGCGGAGGAGGAGGGGCAAAGGCGGAGGAGGAGGGGCAGAGGTGGAGGAGGAGGGGCCGAGGCGGAGGAGGACGGGGCAGAGGCGGAGGAGGAGGGGGCAGAGGCGGAGGAGGAGGGGGCAGAGGCGGAGGAGGAGAGGGCAGAGGCGGAGGAGGAGGGGGCAGAGGCGGAGGAGGAGGGGGCAGAGGCGGAGGAAGAGGAGGCAGAGGCAGAGGAGGAAGGGGCAGAGGTGGAGGAGGAGGGGGCAGAGGCGGAGGAGGAGGGGGCAGAGGTGGAGGAGGAGGGGCAGAGGCGGAGGAGGAGGGGCAGAGGCGGAGGAAGGAGGGCAGAGGCGGAGGAGGAGGAGGGGGCGGAGGAGGAGGGGCAGAGGCGGAGGAAGGGGCAGGGGCGGAGGAGGAGGGGGACGAGGAGGAGGAGGAGGTGCAGGGGTGGAGGAGGAGGAGGGGGCAGAGGTGGAGGAAGAGGGGAGAGAGCGGAGGAGGAGGGGGGGGGCAGAGGGCGGAGGAGGAGGGGCAGGGACGGAGGAGGAGGGGGGCAGAGGAGGGAGGAGGGGGCAGAGGTGGAGGAGGAGGGGGCAGAGGCGGAGGAGGAGGGGGCAGAGGCGGAGGAGGGGGCAGCAGCGGAGGAGAGGGCAGAGGCGGAGGAGGAGGGGGCAGAGGAGGAGGAGGAGGGGCAAAGCGGGGGAGGAGGGGGCAGAGGCGGAGGAGGAGGGGGCAGAGGCGGAGGAGGAGGGGGCAGAGGCGGAGGAGGAGGGGGCAGAGGCGGAGGAGGAGGGGGCAGAGGCGGAGGAGGAGGGGGCAGAGGCGGAGGAGGAGGGGGCAGAGGCGGAGGAGGAGAGGGCAGGGCAGGAGGAAGAGGGGCAGAGGAGGAGGAGGCGGGGGGGGCCGGGGCGGAGGAGGAGGGGGCAGAGGCGGAGGAGGAGGGGGCAGGGCGGAGGAGGAGGGCAGAGGCGGAGGAAGAGGGGGCAGAGGAGGAGGAGGGGGCAGAGGGGAGGAGGAGGGGCAGTGGCGGAGGAAGAGGGGGCAGAGCGGAGGAGGAGGGGCAGATTCGGAGGAGGAGGGGGCAGAGGTGGAGGAGGAGGGGGCAAAGGCGGAGGAGGAGGGGGCAGAGGTGGAGGAGGAGGGGCAGAGGTGGAGGAGGAGGGGGCAGTGGCGGAGGAGGAGGGGGCAAAGGCGGAGGAGGAGGGGGCAGATGTGGAGGAGGAGTGGGCAGAGGCGGAGGAAGAGGGGGCAGAGGCGGAGGAGGAGGGGGCAGAGGCGGAGGAGGAGGAGGCAGAGGCGGAGGAGGCGGCAGAGGCGGAGGAGGCGGCAGAGGCGGAGGAGGAGGGGGCAGAGGTGGAGGAGGGGCAGAGGCGGAGAAAGAGGGGCAGAGGCGGAGTAGGAGGGGGCAGAGGCGGAGGAGGAGGGGGGCAGAGGCGGAGGAAGAGGGGCAGAGGCGGAGGAGGAGGGGCAGGGGCGGAGGAGGAGGGGGCAGAGGGCGGAGGAAGAGGGGCAGGGGCGGAGGAGAGGGCAGAGGCGGAGGAGGAGGTGCAGGGGCGGAGGAGGATGGGGCAGAGGTGGAGGAAGAGGGGCAGAGGCGGAGGAGGGGGCAGGGGGGCGGCGGAGGGGGGGGCGGAGGAGGAGGAGGGGCAGGGACGGAGGAGGAGGGCAGGGGCGGAGGAGGGGCAGAGGCGGAGGAGGAGGGCGCAGAGGCGGAGAAGGAGGGGGCAGAGGCGGAGGAGGAGGGGCAGAGGCGGAGGAGTAGGGGGCAGCGGCGGAGGAAGAGGGGCAGAGGCGGAGGAGGAGGGGCAGAGGCGGAGGAGGAGGGGGGCAAAAGCCGGAGGAGGAGGGGGCAGGGGCGGAGGAGGAGGGGGCAAAGGCGGAGGAGGAGGGGGCAGAGGCGGAGGAGGAGGGGGCAGAGGCGGAGGAACACAAAGAAACACAAAGGAAGAACAAACAACAGCAGACCTGGCTGTTTGTAACAAGCTACACTAACTATCTAATCAAAGGTGGAAAATGAAGGACATCAATGTCAAAGGCTCCTCCCCACCCCCATCCCTCCAGCCAAAGCTGGCAGGAAAGGAAAAAGAACCATGCAGCATGGAAAAAACTGCATGGAAATTATGTAGGAAAGAGGAAAGAACTACCATTACCACTAACCGGGCCATAAAAGCGGACACGGACACCAGTATTCGAAAGAACTTAACGTTATTACGACAATGAGTAACATTTTAGTTGCTGGTTGGATTCAAAACACTTGTCTAATCTATTCTTGAAGGCCGTAACTGTTGTACTATCAACGACATCACAGGGTAGAGAGTTCCAAACATTAACAACTCGATTGAAGAAGTGTTTAGCTTCGTGTGACGAGAATCTTTTACCACTTATCTTCAAATTGTGATTTCTTCTTGTTCTATTTGATCGATCAATTGTAAAGTAATCTTCCGCATTAATATCACTGAATCCTTTGAACATTTTAAACACTTCTATTAGATCGCCTCGCATTCTTCGTTTTGATTGACTGAATAAATTTACTTCTTGAAGCCTTTGTTCATATGATAAATTTCTCAACCTAGGCATCATCTTTGTTACTCTTCGTTGAACCCGTTCCAACTTTTCTATGTCTTTTCTGTAGTAGGGAGACCAAAACTGCACACAGTACTCTAGACGGGGTCGAACCAACGAATTATACAGTTTTAATATTACTTTTTCCGATTTATTATTAAAAACTCGTCCGATGAAGCCAACCAATTTGTTTGCAGTTTTAACTACCTCTGAACAATGCTGACTGGGCTTTAAATCGCTTCATATAGTGATTCCAAGATCCTTTTCTTTACTTACTGCAGAAAGTTGTTGGCCATTTATTACGTACCGAACGCGATTGTTATTTTTTCCGATGTACAACACTTTACATTTGTCAACGTTAAATTTAATTTGCCATTGATTTGCCCGACGTGCAAGTCGATCTAGATCTGATTGTAAAGCTTCTTCGTCGAGTGTCGCAGTTACTTTACTAGCAATTTTTGTGTCATCAGCAAATTTTGATACTTTGCAAGTGAGCCCATCATCGATATCATTAACATAAATTAAGAAGAGCATGGGGCCAAGCACTGATCCTTGAGGTACGCCACTTCTGACGTCGAGCCAGTTAGATGTAACACCGTTTAGAACTACTCTCTGTTTCCGCTCCTTCACAAGCCAATTGTGAATGTTACCCGAGATACCATGCGCCAATAGTTTGCTGAGCAATCATTGGTGGGGGACCTTATCAAATGCCTTTTGAAAATCCAGATATATGATATCCACTGATCTGCTTTCATCGAACACCTCAAAAATATAATGAAAAAAATCAAGTAAGTTAGTTAAACACGAACGTTTACTACGGAAGCCATGTTGCGAATTATTTATCATATCATTTTCTTCGAAGAATTTCACCATATTGTCGCGAATGATAGTCTCCATTAACTTACAGACAATCGATGTCAGGCTAATTGGTCGATAGTTTCCTGGATGAGACTTGTCCCCCTTTTTGAAAATTGGTGTGACATTTGCAAGTTTCCAATCCGACGGAACTTTTCCAGCTGTTAAAGATTTATTGAATATGATGGAGAGCGGTTTACAAATTTGACGTTTGATTTCTTTTAAGACCCTAGGGGTAATTTTGTCTGGACCAGGAGCTTTGCTTACTTTAATCTTTTCAATTGTGCGTAAAATATCACTTTCTACGATGAGCACGCCACTTAATATATTTTCGGTCCTTCTAACCTCCGGCGGTTGAGGTGACAAACAATCTTCGTCAGTAAATACGGATGCGAAAAAGTTATTTAGGATTGTAGCCATTTCATTTTCATCGTTCGTGTGGTTACCATTATCATTAGCAAGCGGTCTGATACCACAAGTGAGTGGCTTTTTATTATTTACATAGCTAAAAAAATCTTTATGATTAGATTTACTCGTTTCCGCTATATCTTCTTCAAGATTTTTCTTGCTTCGTTTTATTAATTTCTTGGTTTCGCGGCGAATTCTGTTCAACTATAGTTTGTCAGCCTCACTCTGAGTTGATATGTAACTACTGTATACGCGTTTTTTTAAGAGATAGGCTATTTTGAATTTCGTTATTCCACCATTTGGGTTTCTTCTTAAAAGCTGAACGTCTGTTACGATAGGGTACGCATATGCGTATGGCATTGTTCAATATTGTGGTGAAGGCCCCCCAAGATTTATCAATATCTGTTTCCGCCGAGATTTCAGTCCAGTCATAATTATTTAGAATTGATCGGAGTCTTACGAAATTCGCTCTCTGATAATCAGGCACCTTTTCTTTACTAGGAGTTACTTTACTTTCTTTCATATTGATGCTGAATGTGATTGTTCGGTGATCGCTAGAACTAAAAATTGGACCAACATTTACTTCGTTAACTAGATCAGCTGTCGTTGAAAAGATAAGGTCAAGTATATTATTTTCCCGAGTCGGTTATTGAACGTGTTGATATAAATCACTTTCTAGTAAATTTGTGCACAGGGCGAGCCCTGTATGACAGTTCAACGGTTCACCCCATCTTTTCACTGGCAAGTTAAAGTCCCCAACAATTACTGCCTCGCAACTGCTACTTGTTTCTAATAATAATTCACTTAATGCGTGGTCGATATCGTCTGCCTTGGCGGTCTGTAGATATTTCCAATTACTATTTTACGAGATTTATTTTTAATTTCAATGAAGACCGTGTCTACATTGGTTATAATATCTGTTTTCACGGATACTGGATGGAGAAAGTTGTAGATATAAAAGATAACGCCTCCACCCTGTCTGTTCTCTCTTTCATGAGTAAAGATGGTATAACCCGGTAATCTATATTCCGCAATGAAATCTCTATTTGAAGTGTCTATCCAAGATTCTGTGACTCCGATGATATGGTAATGATTTGTAGCTGCGATGACTTCTAAGTCTTCAAATTTGTTACGTAGGCTACGAGCGTTTACATAGCAAGCTTTGATGTGATTGGAGTCGGGGGTTTTGCGGGTTGAGTGCTTCCTTACGGTGGAGCTGCTGGTGTTCTCGAGGAGGAAGGGGCAGAAGAAAAGAGTGAGGAAGAGGAAGGGTAGGAGGAAGAGTAGGTCGTGATGATGATGGTGGCATGGGTGGGGGAGGGGGCGGGGGTGATGGCGGTCGTGGTGGTGGCAGTGCCGGTGGGGGAGGACCCCGTGAACTTGTGTTGTGAGCAGAATAAGGTGGAGGGTGAAGAAGGGGGGGGTGATAGCGGCCAGTGGTGATGAGGTGAAGGAGGGAAGGGAGGAGGCGGGGGAGGGATGTGAAATGGAGGGGGCTGAGGAGGAGGAGGTATGTGACTGGGTCAGAATTTCGGAGTACGAGGTTGAGTAAGAAGAAGAAGAAGAAGAAGAAGAAGAAGAAAAAGCAGGAGTAGGAAGTCACAATTTCCCATAACAAGGCATTTGAGCGTTTTAAATCCTCGTTCGCTGTTTGAAGTGCCTGAATACGTGAGTCTAAGACACAATACCTACACATCGAGTCGCTGATTTGGGAGTGAATCGCAGCACATTTCTTTGAACAATTACAGCAATTGAAATAGTTGGACGGCATGGTTACTGTTATTTATTGTTGCAAGACGATATAACGGTGAGCTTGACAGTTAAGATG
The DNA here is from genome assembly GCF_024679095.1 of Eriocheir sinensis. NCBI lineage: Eukaryota > Metazoa > Arthropoda > Malacostraca > Decapoda > Varunidae > Eriocheir > Eriocheir sinensis. The sequence continues at coordinate 5,787,251 of NC_066517.1, read as the reverse complement.
AATTTAGTATCCGCGTGGGCTATGCTGAACACCTGGAGGGAGGTGGGTTAAATCGGTCGAGTCGAGTCACGCATGCATAAGCAATTTAACATGGGCTTTGCGATTTTACCTCCCCCTTAATTCACAAATTGAGCGTATCATGTGAAAGAGCCTGTTTATTGTCTTAGGCTAGTCTCATCGTAAATGGAGTTACAAAGTAACCTTACAATATAGATATCAATTAATAAAATACTTTTGTCATTACATGATTCATTTAAAGTATGATTAATGACTTTAATTATAGTACACACACACACACACACACACACACACACACACACACACACATGCACACACACAAAAAAAAATGTGGCATCAAATCAATCACAAGCTACTCCATGACTCCCAGTTGCTCGATGTTGACATATGTAATTAATTATGTTGTTGCTATTATCTGCTATAATATACCACGTTCTTTATTGTTCCATACGATTATTTTGATGTTTATCATATCAACGTCATTCAGAAATAAAATGAATAATGGGAAATAAATAGTAACCACTGATATTAGAATTCAACGGACACACGTGCCGCCCTCCCTACCTCCCCCGGGTATGCTGCCGGCGCGTTCATATTTAAATGTCGTGAAGCCCGAGTTACATACAACCATTGCAGTAAATACATTTCACTATTGAACATGTTTGGCATAGAATGAGTTGATCTCTCATTATAGAAAGTGTGACGACCTATAGCGGGAGGTTTGCACTGGCCCTGCATAAGACAACCTACGGTCATACATTGATGCCCTAATATTTACCACCTTACGTTCTAATAAAACCTGAAATACACTGGAATATCACTCCACAGTCACAGCCGACTAACGGTGCGGGCCGCGCGGCTGCCGCACGACCGAGTATCCTGACGTCACGGTGTATCTGCATCTAAGCGCTCAGGCCTTTTATATAGAGGTTTTACAGCTGACGTCATTAGTGGGGGTGCGGGGATAGCGCGGGTCTGCACGGCCATCTTGGGGGTCAGTGGTGGTGGTCAGTTATCAAAGCAAACCTTGGTGGCAGCTGCACAACTTGCAGCAGTACTCTGTGTTCGTCATGGGATACGTATGCTGTGCGGTTAGATGTTCTAACCGACACGGGAGAGATGCTGTGTCATTTTAAAGATTTCCAGCGAATCCAGAAGAGCAGGGGAAGTGGATAACAGCTATGAGGAGGGACAACTGGCGGCCGTATGCTTCATCTGGACTCTGCAGTGCTCATTTTGTCAGAGGTAAATATTACAGGCAAGACTGATCAGATTATTACATGAGGTAACACTCATTTAGGTATTGTCCCGGGTCCCCTAGCTTATTGTGTGGCGGGGGATTACTCTGGAACGGGATTTACATGAGCTGGCGGAGGTAAACACGTATGTCGGCGCTCAAGCAGGGGAAGAAAATAGGAAAGGAAATTCAGTGGAGGCAAAGTGCACAGAGGGACAGAGCTCAGTGCTGGGTGGAATATATAAGTGTACGCAGGGAAGTGACCAAGAGTGCGTAGTGTAAGGTGACTAGCCGTCACCTGCCCTCACCTGTCGTCACTTGCCCTCTTCTGTTTGCCTGCCTGTGCTGTCTACCTGGGCATCACTGGTCATCAACAGGAGATCGGCCAGGCAAAGGGACAGCCAATCAACCGACCAGCCAGCCAGTCAGCCAACCAACCAATCGGCCAGTCAACCAGCCACCCAGCCAACCAATCAGCCAGTCAGTCAACCACCCAGTCAGTCATCCAATCAACCAGTCAGCCATCCAGTCGGTCAGTTAGACAGACAGTCAGTTTACCAATCAGCCAGCCAATCAACTCACCAGGCAACCAGTCAACCCACCAGTCAACCAGCCAGCCAGCCAGCTAGACTGCCAGTCTACCAGTCTCCTCCTCCAAAAGCACTGATTAGTTCGATGTATCTTAGCTTCGCAGCATTCTCAAGCGATCTCGCGTAATCACATAACACAAATGATGCTGAAGGTCCTGCCATTTGCCCGCGGGTGGTGACTTGGGGATGGGGCACGCGTGGTCCGTCTCCTCACTCTGCTGGGGAGGTGACCACCAGCGGGTTTGCAGACGACGCACAAGGTGCAGACGACGCTATTTCGTGACGTCACTGCAAAACCTCTATAGAAGGTCGTGGCTCGGCTCGCTGCTGATTCCTCTCTCTCTCTCTCTCTCTCTCTCTCTCTCTCTCTCTCTCTCTCTCTCTCTCTCTCTCTCTCTCTCATGATGGTTCTTGAAGGTTTCAATAAAAGGACATTACGGTTGAAAGTCTGTACATATTGTGCAACCTAAAAATAAAAACATTGATAGTGCTGCACTGTTTTATTTCTTGGTTTTCTTTAATCATTTCAATATATAATACAAAATAAATACAGTGTAATATTGGGACGCAGGAATTTGCTTAATGAACAGTGAGGGAAACAAAACCTGTCAAAAAAGCATTCCATAATGAAGGTGATAATACCAATAATATTAATAATAATAATAATAATAATAATAATAATAATAATAATAATAATAATAACAATAATAATAATAATAATAATAATAATAATAATAATGATATAGTAATAATAAAAATAATGATAATAATAATAATAATAATAATAATAATAATAATAATAATAATAATGATAGTAATAATAATAATAATAATAATAATAATAATAATAATAATAATAACTTATGAAATAATTATAAACATATTATAAACAAACGTACACACATTTATGCACATGATTTGTGAGGAAGTACCGTACATAAATTAGGCATAAATAAAAATAGATATTTTTATTTCAACAAAGGATCAAATATTCTATTTCCGCATATTTTAACTCTTTGGAGGTATTAACTAAATTTCAAATTAATATTATCTTATATATGTTTTTATGTATTCACATGATTATGATTCAAATACATGATATGTTAAAATGTATATTCAACTCTGATAGATTCTATACGTTACGAGTGCTGTCGACATTTTTTTTTTTACAACAAGGAGGCAGCTCAAGGGCACAAAAAGAAAACAATATTAAAAAGAGCCCGCTACTCGCTGCTCCTAAAGTAAAACAAAAGAGGTGAAAGGAAGATCAAATACAGGAGGAGAGGTGTCCTGATACCCTCCTCTTGTAAGAGTTCCAGTCGGAGGCAGGAGGAAATACAGATGAAGGAAGATTGTTCCAGAGTTTACTAGCGTGAGGGAAGAAAGAGTGAAGATGCTGGTTAACTCTTGCATAAGGGGTTTGGATAGTATAGGGATGAGCATGAGTAGAAAGTCGAGTGCAGCGGGGCCGCGGGAGGGGGGGAGGCATGCCATTTGCCCGCGGGTATTGACTTGGGGATGGGGCACGCGTGGTCCGTCTCCTCACTCTGCTGGGGAGGTGACCACCAGCGGGTTTGCAGACGACGCACAAGGTGCAGACGACGCTATTTCGTGACGTCACTGCAAAACCTCTATAGAAGGTCGTGGCTCGGCTCGCCGCTGATTCATCCTCTCTCTCTCTCTCTCTCTCTCTCTCTCTCTCTCTCTCTCTCTCTCTCTCTCTCTCTCATGATGGTTCTTGAAGGTTTCAATAAAAGGACATTACGGTTGAAAGTCTGTACATATTGTGCAACCTAAAAATAAAAACATTGATAGTGCTGCACTGTTTTATTTCTTGTTTTTCTTTAATCATTTCAATATATAATACAAAATAAATACAGTGTAATATTGGGACGCGGGAATTTGCTTAATGAACAGTAAGGGAAACAAAACCTGTCAAAAAAGCATTCCATAATGAAGGTGATAATACCAATAATAATAATAATAATAATAATAATAATAATAATAATAATAACAATAATAATAATAATAATAATAATAATAATAATAATAATAATAATAATAATAATGATATAGTAATAATAATGAAAATAATGATAATAATAATAATAATAATAATAATAATAATGATAGTAATAATAATAATAATAATAATAATAATAATAATAATAATAATAATAATAATAATAATAATAACTTATGAAATAATTATAAACATATTATAAACCGACGTACAAGCACACATTTATGCACATGATTTGTGAGGAAGTACCGTACATAAATTAGGCATAAATAAAAATAGATATTTTTTATTTCAACAAAGGATCAAATATTCTATTTCCGCATATTTTAACTCTTTGGAGGTATTAACTAAATTTCAAATTAATATTATCTTATATATGTTTTTATGTATTCACATGATTATGATTCAAATACATGATATGTTAAAATGTATATTCAACTCTGATAGATTCTATACGTTACGAGTGCTGTCGACATTTTTTTTTTTTTTTTTACAACAAAGGAGGCAGCTCAAGGGCACACAAAAAAAGAAAACAATATTAAAAAAGAGCCCGCTACTCGCTGCTCCTAAAGTAAAACAAAAGAGGTGGCCGAAAGGAAGATCAAATACAGGAGAAGAGGTGTCCTGATACCCTCCTCTTGAAAGAGTTCAAGTCGTAGGCAGGAGGAAATACAGATGAAGGAAGATTGTTCCAGAGTTTACCAGCGTGAGGGAAGAAAGAGTGAAGATGCTGGTTAACTCTTGCATAAGGGGTTTGGATAGTATAGGGATGAGCATGAGTAGAAAGTCGAGTGCAGCGGGGCCGCGGGAGGGGGGGAGGCATGCCATTTGCCCGCGGGTATTGACTTGGGGATGGGGCACGCGTGGTCCGTCTCCTCACTCTGCTGGGGAGGTGACCACCAGCGGGTTTGCAGACGACGATGTTTAGTGTTGAGGAAGGTGATAGCTGGGTGTTGTCAAAGAATAGGGGATAGTTGTTTGGAAGATTGTGTCGAGTGGATAGGTGGAGAAACTGTGTTTTTGAGGCGTTGAAGGACACCAGGTTCTTCTTGCCCCAATCGGAAATAATAGTAAGATCTGAGGCTAAGCGTTCTGCAGCCTCCAGCCTTGAGTCGTTAAGTTCCTGAAGGGTGGGTCTTCTATTAAAAGAAGTTGAGTAATGCAGAGTGGAATCATCGGCGTAGGAATGGATAGGACAGTTCGTTTTGGAAAGAAGATCATCAATGAACAACAGAAAAAGAGTGGGAGATAGGACAGAACCCTGTGGGACACCACTGTTAATAGATTTAGGGGAAGAACAGTGACCGTCTACCACGGCAGAAATAGAACGGTCAGAAAGGAAAC
>NC_066517.1:5729539-5777039 GCF_024679095.1 Eriocheir sinensis | reverse complement strand
ATATTGCTACCTGGCAAACGCTCCTTGGCCTCTTGGCAAGCACACCTCCACAACTTTTAGTCCCCTTTCACACGAACTATTTTTGCCGGTCCGCGCAAATGCCACACGGCAGCCGCATGGCACCTGGACATGCACGGTCAAGTGTGGTGTCTGCCGCATCCACTTCGGTATCTCCTTCAGTCATATTAGTTAGTGCACCACTGTCTGTCAATGATGTAGGCCATAAAAAAAGAGAGTCGTGTATGTTTACTTGATGAACAAGGTCATAAAAAAAAAGAAACAAAAAAATTATGGATTCACCCCTTGAATAGCAGTCGCCTCTCCAGGGTGCATTTTACACTCTATATGAAGACCTGAAGGCTGACGCTGCAAAGTTTTTCAACTATTTTCGAATGAGCTACCCTTCCTATGAAGAAAGTGTGGCATACCAGCCTTTCCAATGATGCAGACAAAGTGGTAGCGTGCCCTTCCTCCCAGTGTTGACAGACATCTAGCCCTCGCCGCACACGGGAAACACCGGATGTCTGAAGGCACCCATAGCAACACATGACCACCGAAATCGTTGTGCGACATTTCTGCTAGGGATGGGCAGATACCATTAAGTTGAGTACCGGTGTACCGGTACCGAAAACTCTGGTACCTTTAGTACCGGTACCGGTACCCAAAGTATTTTCTTATCTAATGACGTCTGATGAAATTCCTAATTAAATTTTCTCTTAAGAAACCTCTCTCTCTCTCTCTCTCTCTCTCTCTCTCTCTCTCTCTCTCTCTCTCTCTCTCTCTCTCTCTCTCCTGAATAAAGTGAATATTTATTTTTTCGATAAGAAAAAATGTATAAATAGTTATTATGGATGGACTCATAGTCTAATAACAATGACAGTATATATTATCAAACCTTTAAAAAAGAATCGGACATGAAGAATGATCTAATAGATAATTTATTGAAATAATGGAGGCGAGAGGAAGAATGAAAACAACAACGCAAGACAAAATGGCGGGCAGACCGTGTGACGCAGCACAGCAAGGCATAACTTGTCCCCACACTCAAGGCGAGCGTCTCACTAAGCTCCGGCAAACGGCACTGGCGGTAAACTGGTACCGGTTAGTGTTTCGGGACCTTAACGGAACCGCAGTACCGCCTTGTAATGATTCCAGTCGGCATTCGGTACCAGTACCGAGTACAGAATAAAATCGATACCACTCGGCACTCGGTATCGGTACCGAATGCCGACTGGAATCATTACAAAGCGGTACTGCCGTTCCGTTAAGGTCCCGGAACACTAAACGGTACCGGGTACCAGTTTACCGCCAGTGCCGGTTGCGAGAGCTTAGTGAGACGATCGCCTGGAGTGTGGGGACAAGTTACGCCTTGCTGTTCTGAGTCACACGGTCTGTCCGCCATTCTATGAGTCCATCCATAATAACTATATAAATATGCCATTTTTATCGAAAAATAAATATTCACTTCATGCAGGAGAGACAGAAATTATAGAATTACATAGATAACCAGACCACACAGGCCCTAAGGCCCAAACTAGGTGGTCTGTCCTAAACCTAAGTGACATTTGTTATGCGGCCACCATGACGTTGAAACTGACCTAGTGAACATTGAGATGGAAGAGATAGCGGTCAAGATTATTCTTAAACGATGCAATCGAGTTACACTGTACCACTGATGGTGGTAATCTGTTCCAATCTCGAACGACAGCATTAGTGAAGAAGAATTAACAAGTTCCTCTTTTGGAGAGCAAGTTTGATTTCATTATTAAACCACGTAGGATTTTTAACTTTTCGACGCTTGTCACAAGATTGCACAAATTTATTTTGTTCAGTTAGTAATCGAGTTCTAAAGTCTTGCCAAGATTCTTCGACGTCGATGTTGGATGCTAATTGAAAGTTCGTTAATGGCTGTCTTATTCTTTCAAAATCCGCTCTTTTAAAATTCGGAACCAATATCTTATTCTCTGCAATCCTTGTTTGAGCTCTTATGTCGAGACGCACCAGTCTATGATCGCATGATCCGAGGTGTTCGCCAACGCTAACATTGAGTTACTAATACAAGATCAATAATATTATTATCGCGCGTTGGTTCACTAACCATTTGGCTAAGGCAGTTATTTTCAACGAAGTCCCGCATCCTGTGTGATTCCCCCTCGGATCGCGTGAGTGTCTGCCAGTCTATATGCGGTAGATTAAAATCCCCCAAAATCAATGCATCACTGTTTCTGAGTGTTCTTTGCAAAACGGTTTACATTATTTCATCATCCTCGCGTGATTGGCCTGGAGGCCTATAAGTGACGGATATGTTGATTTTAAATTGATCGGTATTTGTACTCACGCTCACGTGTTCTACATTACTGGCCTTTGGTGTTTTATCAACGGGCTGTAAGCTACTTTTGACGTAAAGAGCCACTACTCCACCTTTACGATTAACTCGGTCTTTATTGAAAAATATAAAGTTATCTATATTATATTCAGAAATTAAGTCATTATTAGCGGTGTCAATAAATGTTTCAGTTACGGCAATTACATCAAAGTCCTCTGTTTTAGTTAGGCACTGCAATTCATCGATCTTATTTCTTAAGCTTCGAGCGTTAAAGCTAAGAACCCTTAAATTGTCTTTTGTTATAACTCGAGAAGGAGTAGTTGTTAGTTGTTTTACGATTTACTGAAGTGTTGGCCGCATGACAACTATTTATATTTAAGTGGACGGGGTGTGAACGCGTGACTCGTTTTTTGCTCTAAAGCCTCGAACAGCGCCGTGAAGCAGCCTCCCAAATCTTGCCGCTCCGAATGCAGACAAATGGAGACCATCTTTCTGAAATAGACTCCTCATGCCATAAAATTGGTTCCAAAAGTTTACGTAGCCAACGTCCATTTCCCTGCAAAGAGTTTGAAGTCTGTTATTTAGGCTAAAGGTTTTACTGTAAAAGATCGAAGCAGCCGACATTCTGGGGAGAACACCTGAAATGATAACATTATTTAATTTAGTCTTGTACTGCTGGATAAGTCTACGGTACTTCTCCAGCAGTTCCTCAGACCGGACATTGCAAACATCATTGGTATCTGTGTGAATAACAAACACTGAGTCATTAGTAGCCTGGGGGGAGATCTCCTCAAGAGCAGCTGTTACATCGTCGATCCCAGCATCAGAATAGCAATAGTTCCGTCTTTGACGAGGAATTCTGCCGCAAAACTCAGCGACCTGCTGAAGAATCATAGTCACCCACCAGGAAGGTGCTCTCCTGCTCGTCCTCCTCCTCCAGAATGGCAAACCTGTTGAAGCAATGAATAGGATAAATTGCTTGTCGGGGTGGTTTGGCTCCTCCCTTCACGACGGTGAAGCCATCATGGGCAGTGCCACTACCACCCTCCCGCTGCGTGGTGTTGTCCGCTGGTGTCGACGGTACTGCTGAAAGCAAGGGGGCGGTGGGAGAAGGGCTAGGCACCACAGCAACGTTAGCCTGGATGAATTCCTGCAAGGAGGCAACAGTGCGAGAAAGATCTATTATTTTATTCTGACCTGCTTCCATCTTCTCTTCTTACTCCTGCAGTCTTGTCTCGAGATGCTGACTGGAGACACACAGTCAACAGACAACAGAACGCCTTGTAAAAAAAGTGAGCTGAGAAACTTCCGCTACAAGTATTGCATTTCTTTAGCGCCATCTTAGCTGAAAGTGATTATTAATTGCCTGAAATGAAAGAGAGAAAAACACAGAGTGAGGGGGATTAGGAAAGGAGGTGAGGTGAGGTGGGTGAAGAGGGGGTTTAGGAAAGGGTGTGAGTTGAGTGAGAGAAGGGGTAGGAAAGGAGGTGAGGTGAGTGAAGAGGGGGATTAGGAAAGGAGGTGAGGTGAGGTGAGTGAGAGGAGGGTTAGGAAAGGAGGTGAGGTGAGGTGGGTGAAGGGGTGGGTAGAAAAGCATGTGAGGTGAGGTGAGTGAGGGGAGTGTTAGGAAAATATGTGAGGCGAGGTGAGTGAAAGGGGGGCTAGGAAGGGTTAATCATCTAGGGGATTTAAAGAGAGTGAGGTGAGGTGAGAGGAGGGCTAGGGTAGTTCAAATTGTGAGGTGAGGTGTCGGCAAGCACAACACAAAAACACTCGGAAACAACAAAACACTCGAAACACACGAAAAACACTCAGAAACTCACGCAAAAACATTCGGAAATACCCAACACATCCAAATCACACGCAAAAACACTCATAAGCACAACAAATCACCCAGAAGCGCGACACAGCAAAGCACGTCCATCCCCGCCGACGAGATGAGAGAAACAGAGGCAACCACAGGCAGACACACTCACAGAAACCACAAACGAACACACACAAAACAGGTGTCGGGAAATCACAGGCAACACACATAGTTCACAAGCATAATCACACAAGCACACGTGGATGCAAACGTAAACTCAGAGAGCACAACGAAAACGCAGGGTTGACAAGGCGTGTAGCGCGGGTAAGGTAGGCTGTGGTGACCGTAGCGGGGAGGTCACGTCCGTCTCTGAGGAGAGGTCAGGAGTGAATGGAGAGAGGTCAGGAGTGAATGGAGAGAGGTCAGGAGAGAGAGAGAGAGAGAATATCCATATCTCCGAGATATCTTAAGCAGTATCGGTACCGGTACCGAGCAGTCCGGTACTGTACCGTATAGCTGGTACCGTTAGTACCGGTACTGGTACCGGTACCTGGCCACCCCTAATTACTGCCGTTGCGGTCTTGCTGGCAGTACGGCGGGGTGCGGCTGCCGCGGCCGGCATGTGCCGGACCGGCAAAAATCGTTCGTCTGAAAGGGGCCTTACCTGTCGCTACCAGCCGTACTTCGAACTGCGATTAATCATATATTTTTTTAATGCCCGTTACATAGACCTTGTAAATTTTGCCGAAAGTCTGTTAACTTGGCAGTGATAGCCCGGGAAATTGTGGTTGGTTGCACCGTAATTAGTGATTTTAATGCGCCTTACTTAGTGCTGAGTCGTCCCAGTTAGTGATGTGACGTGCATTGATTAGTGCTGTGAGGACTCACTGAATCATCAACTGTATCGTCAAAATCCCGGTTTGCTTCTTCTTTCTGTGTAATCTAACAGGGGACGCACGTGTTCTGCAGTTCCGAGCGGATGTTATGTTTTATCTGTCCTTGTATCTATCTTCGGTAGATATTTGTTTGAATCCCTATTTTTTTACACAATCGCACACCAACACACATCGAAATACACCGAGCATTCCTTGGTATAAATTAGTGATTTAAACATTGTATCCTTAGTTGCAACGCAGCCCAACCCAAAAGCGGAAAGACTAACCCTATAGGGAAGAAGCAGAAATTTTAGGCCTCAGACACTAAGTGTGTACCGCATCACTCACATTATATTCGAATCTCACGTACTAAACGACGTTTAACAAAAAATATTATTTGTCATTATCGTACTACAGTACAAATGTTTAGAAAAAAATAACTTGGTTACTATCAACAAATAGATGAATAAATAAGGAACAGCAAACTAACCGCTGGCAGCACAACGACCCCTCCGCTACAACTATTTCCCTCCGCTTGACGCTTCCCCAACAACTACCTGGACGCGGGTGTTCATCTACTTGGTCTCAACAAAGTATTCGTACAGTCCATCATTTCATACAGCTAGTAAAATTCATAAAAACATAGCGCCTTTCTTTGAATACCCATGTCATCACACACACACACAGTCATCACGGAGACCAGGTCCTGAACTGTCACTCCTGTGGTATGAAACCTTTCATAAAAAGGGGGGGCATACGTCGTGGGTCCATCGGGGATCTATATGGTAGCTGACATGAAAACAAACAAACAAACACTATAACATAATGAGAGAAAATAGCACTAGCAAGTATGTAGCACGCGTTCAGTACCAAACTACAGTCCATCGACTCTAACTTGAGTCATGTGGCTTGGCCCGGGGAAACTCCTATTGTTTACAGATCTAGCAATGACCTGTGCATGGCGATCTGTCTCACTGTTAGTCTGTACGTTATCTATTTATGGAATGTATATATACATTCATAATACGAATACATGTTGTTATGAATGGCTTGGGATTAGAGAGAAAGACAACGACTCAGTAAACCTTCCATATCACTTGGCAACGTGGCTTATGCGACGTTGCCGCCTGACGGACCTTGGCAACAGGCGCCAGGTCGCACCATTCAGCATTACGCCACAATGGACAACTCAAGTAGATCTCACTCTCGCGCTCTGCACAGCCATACAAAAAAGAGAGAGAGAGAGAGAGAGAGAGAGAGAGGTAGCGACCCTCTCTGAGTAGAGTAATGGAGCGATGTGGCACCTGCGCGGTCTCGTGGGGAATCCCCGAGTCGCGCCCAAGGCCTCAAGTTATAATCAATAGACTATAGCCTCATAGTATGTCGATCCTTCATTCGGAACAGTAAACGCTTCTTTGAAAAACAAATCGCGAGCAAAATCAAGACCCTCTCAAAAAAGTTACATACATATGAACAAAAAAAGAAAGTAAAATCCAGTATTGGTTCTCTGATCTGCTATCTCGTTTAGAATGTATGCGTATGTGTGTGTGCGTGTGTGTGTGTATGTGTGTGTGTGTGTGTGTGTGTGTGTGTGTGAGAGAGAGAGAGAGAGAGAGAGTGTGTGTACTTTTAATTCACCACGGTCTGATCACGAGATATACTCGTCATCGGCAGCAAGTATCCTCCCGACAAGAGCAAGGGTCATTATAGTCAATCTCTGGGTAATGCTGGGAGCTTCACACACAACACACCCTATCCTCCTTCCTCAAGGGGGGACAGTAACAGCTCCTTGTCACTGGAAAAATCCCGGCCTGACCGGGGTCGAACCTCCGCTTGCTAGGCCGCAGAGCCTGCAGTGCTGAGCTATAGCTGACTGAGCTATCAGTGCGGTGTGTGTGTGTCAAAATTGGGATATGAACTGTGAGGAAACCAAAAAGCTTTCATCCTCACCCCTCCCCAGTTCACATCATGGAAATACAGGCAACAAATAGCTTATTTGCTCATTCCGATGTTGCCCGCTCTGGTGATTTAATCTGCTCGACAGTCACCATGCCTATAGAACAGATAAAAGCAGGGTAAGTGAAAGACGCCGGGCGAAATGCTGTCATTATATAATGCATAATCAACAGTAATAAATCACCTCGGGTATTATACAGTACACTCCGGGCCCCCTAATTACAGGACGGACATTGAATAACTGGAGATAAATCAGTGACGCGCTACGAAAATAATTGTACCCTTGAGGGCTCAATCATACGAGGAACGACTCTAGCGACTCAATAATATCTTTTAGCTGGAAAAGAGACGCCTATGAGGAGATATGATTCAGATATTTAGCTCCCTGAAGAAATCAACGTCGATCACTCCAAGTTATTTGAGTTACAGACCAACTCAAGAACAAGAAACTATACGGTCTATCTTTTCAAGCGAGGCGATGTAATTCAGACATAGCCAGTTTCTTCTCAAATCGATTCATCCGCCATTAGAACAACCTTCCTTCAGATATTAGTGAGTGCAGAAATCATCATCCTCTTTAAAAATCGAATCGACCGTTATTTCGTTGTGTTAGGAGTAAATTGAATACGGAAGTGCTTTTATCTGCTCTATAGAGGGTGGGCTGAAAAGCTCATAGGCTCACAAGGATGCAATGATCGAATATGACCATATATGGTTTATTTTTCAACATAGTCTCCCCTGCGGTCCACACACTTCTTCCAGCGGTGTTGCAGCGCTTGGATCCCGGTGGTATAAAAGATCTCTTCCTGGTCACCAAAAAAGTACTCAACAGCAGATATGACCTCATTATCAGTCTGGTACTGCTTCCCAGCCAAGTGTTTTTTCATGTTCGGGAACAGAAAATAGGCAGATGGTGCCAAATCAGGAGAATATGGGGGGTGATCAACCAGTTCAAAGCCATAGTCACGCACAGCAGCCATTGCAACCACCGACTTGTGTGCAGAAGAATTGTCTTGGTGAAATAGGACCCCCTTCGTCAGTTTTCCAGGCCGTTTTGACTTGATTGCCTTTCGCAGGTGCATCAGCAAGTTGGCGTAGTATTCTCCGTTGATAGTTTGTCCTTTCTGAAGGTAATCAATGAACACAATGCCCTTTGCATCCCAGAAAACGGAGGCCATTACCTTCCCTGCCGACGACACCACCTTGGCCTACTTTGGAGCGGGAGAAGAGGGGTGTTTCCACTGCATTGACTGCCGTTTGGTCTCTGGCTCGAAGTGGTGGACCCAACACTCATCTTGGGTGAGGAAACGTTCAAGAAAACTGACCGGATCTGCTTCAAAAAGTGCCAAGTTTGCCGGTGACATGACCAGCCTGGTGTGCTTTTGATCAGACGTCAAAAGGCGTGGCACCCACCGAGCGGACACCTTCGACGCGTCAAGTTCCTTGTGCAGAATGTTCTCTACTCGTTCACGGGAGATGCCTACGGTATTAGCTATCTGATTAACAGTTAAACGTCTGTCATCCATCACCATGTGGTGAACACGGTCGATGTTTTCTTGGGTGGTTGCTGTGGCAGGACGTCCCGACCTTGGGTCATCTTCAAGGCTCTCCCTACCCCTCTTGAATTCAAATAGACTATTTGTTGCCTGTATTTCCGTGATGTGAACTGGGGAGGAGTGAGAATGAAAGCTTTTTGGTTTCCTCACTGTTCGTATCCCAATTTTGACACACACACACACACACACACACACACACACACACACACACACACCGCTCTGATAGCTCAGTCGGCTATAGCTCAGCACTGCAGGCTAGGGATGGGCAAGTACCGTTAATTTGAGTACCGGTAGTACCGGTACCGGAAACTCAAGTACCGTTAGTGCCGGTACCGGTACCCAAAGGAGTTTTTTTTTTCTTAATGACTTCTGATGAAATTCCCAAACAAATTTCCTGTAAAGAAAACCCTCTCTCTTCCTTCAACTTAATATCAACTAGAGTAGAAATGCAACGTTTAGGAGCCTTCTGATTAATGTAAAATCACTTAGGTTTAAGGACAGACCACCTAGTCTGTACCATGGGGTCTGTGTGGTCTAATTTTCTATGTAAATCTCTCTCTCTCTCTCTCTCTCTCTCTCTCTGAATGAAGTGAATATTTATTTTTTCGAAAAAAAAAATAGCATGTATAGTTATTATGGATGTACTCGATCATAGTTTAATAACAATAAAAATATTTATTAGCAACCTAAAAAAGAAAAAGAATCGGACATGAAGAATTATCCAGTAACTCCAATAAATAAATCAAATAATGGAAACGGGAGCTGTGATGGAAACGGAGAGCAGGACAAAATGGTGGGAACTTGGGGAGACGGTCAGCGGGGCAGTGACTCAGCGTCTACACACAGGGTCCATATCGCATGGAGGCGGGCGAGCACAGAGTGATCATTAAGCTTCCCGGAACCCAAGTGATCATGATGCTTCGCGGTACCAGTACCGATAGCAGTTATCGATACCAGGTACCGGTACCTGGTATCGATAACTCATATCGGTACTGGTACCGCGAAGCATCATGATCACTTGGTTCCGGAAGCTTAATGATCACTCGGCACTGCATTGCCGTTAGGATCTTAGTGACGCTCGGTGCTCGCCCGCCTCTATGTGGTATGAGCCCTGTGTGAGACGCTGAGTCACTGCCCGCTGACCGTCTCCCCAAGTTCCCACCATTTTCTCCAGCATTCCGTATCCAACACAGCTCCTGTTTCCATTATTTTATTTATTTATTGGAGTTACTGGATAATTTTCATGTCGATTCTTCTTTAGGTTGCTAATAAATATTGTTATTGTTATTAGACTGTGATCAGTACCTATCACTATATCGAGATATCCACTCACTAAGTGGTGAGCTCTCTCTCTCTCTCTCTCTCTCTCTCTCTCTCTCTCTCTCTCTCTCTCTCTCTCTCTCTCTCTCTCTCTCTCTCTCTCTCTCTCTCTCTCTCTCTCGCCTGCTACACCTCCAATATTTAATCATCTTATATAATTCATCATGCAATTCTTTATAGCCAGAAACTCTCGCCAAGGGATTCAAACTTTTTCGTTAATGCTTTATTGGATAAATATGATCTCTCTCTCTCTCTCTCTCTCTCTCTCTCTCTCTCTCTCTCTCTCTCTCTCTCTCTCTCTCTCTCTCTAAAAGTTAACAGGTCATACAGATTTAACAGTGGCAAGTAAAAAGAAAACGAAGTCTTGGGTTAAAAGTTAGTGAGTCCCACGAGTCTTTAGAAAACGCTAATATATATTGTTATTGTTATTAGACAATGATCGAGTACCCACTACCCATATCACCGAGATATCCACTCACTAAGTGGTGATCTCTCTCTCTCTCTCTCTCTCTCTCTCTCTGAATGAAGTGAATATTTATTTTTTCGATAAAAAAATAGCATGTATAGTTATTATGGATGTACTCGATCATAGTCTAATAACAATAACAATATTTATTAGCAACCTAAAAAAAAAATCGGACATGAAGAATTATCAATAAATCCAATATATAAATCCGAGCAACTGGTACCGGTACCGAGCAATCTGGTACCGGTACCGTACCGTTTAGCTGGTACCGTTAGTACCGGTACTGGTACCGGTACCTGCCCACCCCTACTGCAGGCCCTGCGGCCTAGCAAGCGGAGGTTCGACCCCGGTCAGGCCGGGATTTTTCCGGTGACAAGGAGCAGTTACTGTCCCCCCTTGAGGAAGGAGGATAGGGTGTGTTGTGTGTGAGGCTCCCAGCATTACCCAGAGATTGACCATAATGAGCCTTGCTCTTGTCGGGAGGATACTTGCTGTCGATGACAAACACATCGAAGTGCCTCACCAGTGGTACGACCTGCCAACCCTGCTCCTCTCCAACGTTACCTCTCTCAACAACAAGCTAGACGAGGTCATCACCACCATCAAATCCACCAGCGCTGACGTTGTGGCCATCACAGAGGCGTGGCAGATAGTACCGGAGCTCTTTAACATCACGGATTTCCAGCTCTTCCATCGCCTGAGAACAGGTAAGTGAGGCGGGGGTTTAGTGCTCTATTGCCGCACCCACCTCAACCCCTCCCTACTCCCCGTTGAGACACCTGAGGGTGTAGAAACCCTCTGGGTCAGGCTTTCCCCCCCCTCCCACCCCCGCCTCGCTCCCTCAGTACTAATCTGTCTGGTCTACCACCCTCCATGCGCCGCCTCCGCCACCATGCTGATCAACCACATCATCGAAGAAATGGACCAGCAGCGAACTCTCTTTCCCTCTGCAAAAGTGTTTTTTTGCGGAGACCTCAATCAGCTCCATACAAGTGATATTGAGGACCAGCTACATCTCACACAAGTAGTAAATGTCCCCACTCACGGCACAAACACACTGGATTTAATCCTCACTGACCTCACTCCCCGCTACCTTCCTCCTAAGCCCCTCCCTCCCATGGGACGCAGCACACACCTGTCCGTTCTTTAGACACCTGCACCCATCACATCCCACAAAACCCCGCCAGTCACCAAGACCAACAAGCCTGTTACGGACTCAGCCATCCGCGCGTTCGGCCAATGGATTACACGCCACCGCTGGGTCGAAATCCTTACAGTGGATGGCGTACACCAAAAATGGAACAATTACATCAGCACAATTACTGTAGCTACCACCACTTCTTCCCGCTAAAATCAATACGAGTGCACCCTTCCGACACACCGTGGATTACACCCAGAGTAAAACGTCTCATTGAACAGAGAAATGACGCCCTCCACACCAACCCTACACTCTACAAGCCCCTCCGCAACAAAGTTATCCGGGAAATCAAACGATCCAAAGCCACATACTACCCCCAAAAGATCCACAGCCTCAAGCAAGCTAACATTGGGAAATGGTTCTCAAAGATTAAGGCCTTGTGTGGCCTCAACAACAACGCAACGTATCTCACCTCCCGCCACCTGAAGCAGCCGAGACCATTAATCTTCACTTCTCGGCCATCTGTCAGTCCCTTCCCGGCCTGGACTTGACCTCACTCCCAGCTTACCTGCCCGCCCCATCACCACTCCCCACGGTTGAAGCCTATGAGGTCGCCAGGTCACTAAGCCGACTCAAGACTAAGCGATCCACCACGCACACTGATCTCCCCGTCAAACTGTACCAGGAGTTTGCCCCCGAGCTGGCCACCCCCTCGCCTCTATATTTAACGCTTCCTTCCGTCAAAGCCAATGTCCTGCTGATTGGAAAACAGCATATGTTACTCCGATTCCCAAGACCACCACCCCTCAATCACTGAGTGACCTAAGGCCTATTTCTATCACCCCCATTCCCAGCCTCCAAGTGGACATACACTCACCTTGCCCCCCTCATAGACCCACAACAGTACGGCAATATCAAGTCAACCTCCACCACGCACTGCCTAATTAATCTCCTAGACTTTGCTTTCAAAAACCTAGAAAAAAAGCAAAACATTAGTTGCTCTTGCTTTTATTGATTTCAGAAAGGCTTTCGACCTCGTTGATCATACCACAGTCATTAACAAAGCGATAAGCCTAGGGCTTCACCCTAACCTGGTTTCCTGGCTGGCGGATTTCCTGCACCAGCTCAGACAAGGGGTGAGATTCCAGGGAGTGGCCTCCCCTCCTCTACACCTTATTTGCGGGGTACCTTAGGGGTCCAAGATGGGCCCTTTGTGCTTTCTTATTTTAATTAATGATGCACTGACCCACGCTGGAAGTACGTGGACGACACCACAGTGGGAGTAACAGTCGACAACAGCAACCCAGATTATTCTCACCTCCAGGAAACACTACACAACCTACACACATGGACAACACAAAACATGGTCACCATCAACGACACCAAAACTACACTCCTACACATCAACATCTCCTCTTCCCATGTTGCTCCCCCTGTGGTGTCCATCAACGATACTCCCCTCCAGGTAGTTACATCTGCAAAACTACTTGAAGTCACCCTGGACAGCAAGCTCACATGGAAGGAGCACGTCTCCCAGCTCACCAGATCTGCCACCTACAAGTTGTGCCTGCTGAGACTTAAAACGCTGGGGACCCCTGAGAGTGCGCTGGCGAGCGTGTACTCCTCGTTCATCCTCCCCAAACTTACATATGCGTATCCAGGTTGGTCTTCCTCCCTCAACATCACGCAGCGCCGCCAACTTGAACGAGTCCAGAAGCGACCCTGCAAAATCATCCTGGGCCCTCACTACACCAGCTACCAGGACGCCCTCGACTCCCTCAATCTCACCAGCCTACAACACCGTCACGAGACCCTTCTACACTAGTTCGCAACCAAGCTTCTCAACCAGCCCAGACACAGACACATCCTCCCACCCGCAGTGAACCGCCCTCAGCACTCAGTGAGACACCACAACATTCTTGCTCCGATTCGGGCACGGACTGACCGCTATAAGAACAGCGCAGTGCCCGTAATGGTCAAGTTTATAAATAATGCAAATTGAGAACAACACTATTTGTATATTTTGTAAAAAAAAAAAAAAAAAAAACATTAGCACTTATTATTATTATTGTTATTTTATCATTATTATTATTATTATTATTATTATTATTATTATTATTATTATTATGATCATGATTATTATTATTATTATTATTATTATTATTATTATTATTATTATTATTATTATTATTATTATTATAATTATTATTATTATTATCATTATTACTATTATTATTATTATTATTATTATTATTATTATTATTATTATTATTATTATTATTATTATTATTATTATTATTATTATTATTATTATTATTATTATCTTTACCATTATTAGTGTTCTTATTGTTATTTATATTTTTATTTTATTATCAATCATATTATTTTGTTCATTTGTTTCATTCATTTCATTTAATCGTCCACTGATGTATATTTTCAGCTCTAGGGCTGCCTGGTTCTTACTATAAACCGTTTATTATTATTATTATTATTATTATTATTATTATTATTATTATTATTATTATTATTACACACACACACACACACACACACACACACACACACACACACACACACACACATTCTAAACGAGATAGCTGATTTTATCCTCGTGAATTCATAAACGCTACATTTTTCGAGAAAAAAAATCTGAATGTATATACCATCTTTATCAGGTGACTGGTAAGCCAGAAATACATTAGTAATAAGCAGACACAGCCATAGGAACATCAGTAGCCAGTGAAGGGAAGCATTATGGGAAAGTTCGGTCAATCAGCAGCTCCATCCACAGCATCAGGGTGGCCAGTGTCACTCCTCCACACAGCACCACAAACATGCCCTGCATGATAATTACAATTGTTAAGATTCCTACACGGCGTTGCAAAATAATCACATGGCGGCGGACATGCAAACAAACAAACAAAAAATGCAAGGATAAAAATGTATGATCTAAAAGAATGATATGGCTGCAAACGTCTAGGAGTTGAATATTGTGAATGGTTTAAACAATATATATATATATATATATATATATATATATATATATATATATATATATATATATATATATATATATATATATATATATATATATATGACTGTTGATGGCTGTTACAGTTCTTTTTGTCCAGTTATATCTGGTGTTCCCCAAGGTAGTGTCCTGGGACACCTTCTTTTTATTATTTATACATTTGACATGTGGTGTGCAATCGAGTCTAATATGGTTGCATATGTTGACGACACCTCTATATATGCAATAATTACTTCCCCTGAGGATAGACAGAGAATTGCCAATGTTCTCACTCGCGATATGTCTAGGAATCTGTCTTGGTGTGGTCGGTTAGGTATGAAGCTGAACCCGAGTAAATCCCACAGTTTGGTCCTTAGTAGGTCAAGTACTCCCTTTCCTCCTCACCCTGTCAGTGGAATACCGATCCCTAATTGTTCCTCACTGAAGTTGCTCGGAGTGACCCTTGATCCCGAACTCACTTTTGAGTTCCACCTGCGTTTACTTGCGTCGGCAGTCTCACAGAAAAGTTGAGTTGTTGCGTAAGTGCAGTCATCTTTATTCCTCTGATGATGTTGTAAAAAAATGCTCCTACTCTTTCAAACTGCCTCATTTCGAGTACTGTCATTCCGTTTGGATTTCTGCAGCTGAGTCTCACTTAAAGCTGTTCAACCAGATTAAATTTCTTCTTCCGAATCTCGAGATTATTCTTCGGCATCGTCACTTGGTGGGATCACTGTCTTATTTTTTCAAAATTATGTCTAATATCGACCACTCATTACACCGTCGGTTCCCTGCTCTTTCACAACCATCGCGTGCAACACGACACTCCTTGGGGCTAAATAAGAACGCAGGAGTCTACAAGAGGCCGGTAGGCCTGTACGAGGCGGCTCCTTTGACCCTAAGCTCCCGTGTATCTAACCCCACCTAATATCGCTGTCCATGAATTTATCTAGTCTATTTTTGAATGTGACAATTGTATTGGCACTCACCACATGACTGCTAAGCCTATTCCACTCATCCACCACCCTGTTAGTAAACCAATTTTTGCCTATGTCCCTGTTGAATCTGAATTTATCCAGTTTAAACCCATTACTTCGTGTCCTACCCGGTTCTCTTACCAACAAAACCTTATGAATGTCTCCCTTATTAAAGCCCTTCATCCATTTATAAACCTCGATCATGTCTCCACGCACCCTTCGCCTTTCTAGAGAATGCAAGTTTAACTGTTTGAGTCTTTCCTCGTATGGCAAGTTTCTCAACCCCTGAATCATCTTAGTCATCCTCCTCTGATCCGATTCTAACATTTTGATATCCATTCTATAGTAAGGTGACCAGAACTGAACCGCATAGTCAAGATGAGGTCTAACTAATGCTAAATATAGTTTGAGGAAGACTTCGGGGCTTCTGTTGCTTACTCTCCTTGAAATAAATCCCAGTACCCTATTAGCTCGATTTCTAGCTTGAATGCATTGTGCCCTTGGACGGAGATCAGAGCTCACTAAGACCCCTAAATCCCTCTTGCACCCAGACCTGCTTATGAGAGTGTCATTTAAGCAATAGTTATGTAAGGGGTTGTTCCTACCTACACTCAGAATACTGCACTTCCCTACATTGAACTCCATCTGCCATTTATCCGCCCAGTCATACAATCTGTCGAGTTCACCTTGGAGAATACTAGCGTCCTGATCCGACTCAATTACTCTACCGATCTTGGTATCATCTGCAAATTTACTAACATCACTACTAATTCCTGTATCTAAGTCATTGATATAAATAATAAACAAAAGTGGACCTAATACCGAAGCTTGTGGGACCCCACTCGTAACACTTCCCCAGTCAGATCTTTTACCATTGATTTGCACTCTTTGCTTCCTATTGCTAAGCCACGCCTTGAACCAGTTCAAAACTTTACCCTCTACTCCGTGAGCCTGTAATTTAAGCAACAGTCGTTGGTGAGGAACTTTGTCAAACGCTTTACTAAAATCAAGATAGATTACATCATAATTTTGATCTCTGTCAACCGCCTCAAATACTTTATTGTAGAAGGACAAGAGATTGGTGAGGCATGACCTATCTTTTGTGAACCTATGCTGCGAGTCGTGAATTAAGCTATGTTTCTCTAAATGCTCCCGAATGTTCCTGGCTATTATGGACTCCAGCATCTTGCCTATAACCGATGTTAAGCTAATTGGGCGATAGTTTGAAGCAACCGACCTGTCCCCCTTTTTAAAAATCGGCGTCACATTAGCTACTTTCCATAGGCTCGGCACATAGCCAGTATTTACCGACCGTTCCTTGTCTGTTGACCGATGTAATACATCACAATTTTCCCGGTGTTTGATCCCAGCGACCGTCAAACTGTGGAATAAACTTCCTAATGTGATTATTAACTTTAGTAATTCTGAAACATTTAAAATACATGTGAATGCCTTTCTTCTCTCCTAGCTCCCTACCTACTAAATTTTTCTCCATCTTCCTGTTCTTTGCTTTCTCCTTAATTCTATATTTCCCGATATCGGTGAAGTATCGCCCGCTGGGCCTTTTGGCTTATAGCATTCGTGCTTTCCGGCGGGTCACATTCATTGATTCATAATATATATATATATATATATATATATATATATATATATATATATATATATATATATATATATATATACATCTCTCTCTCTCTCTCTCTCTCTCTCTCTCTCTCTCTCTCTCTCTCTCTCTCTCTCTCTCTCTCTCTCTCTCTCTCTCTCTCTCTCTCTCTCTCTCTCTCTCTCTCTCTATATATATATATATATATATATATATATATATATATATATATATATATATATATATATATATATATATATATATATATATATATATATATATATATATATCTATATATTACAGCAAAGGAGACAGCACAAGGGCACACATGAAAGGAAACAATAAAAAAAGCCCGTTACTCGCTGCTCCTGTAAAGAATCCGAAGAGGTGGCCGAATGAGCAGTCAATTACGTGAGAAGAGGTGTCCTGATACCTTCCTCTTGAATAAGTTCAAGTCGTAGGCAGGAGGAAATACAGTTGAAGGAAGATCGTTCCAGAGATTACCAGCGTGAGGGATGAAAGAGTGAAGATGCTGACTAACTCGTGCGTAACGGCTTTGGACAGTAAAAGGATGAGCTTTAGTAGAAAGTCGTGTGCGGCGGGGCCGCATGAGGGGGGAGGCATACAGTTAGCAAGTTCAGAAGAGCAGTCACCATGAAAATATCGATAGAAGATAGAAAGGGAGGCAATATGGCGGCGGAATTTGATGAGACGAAAAGCCTTAGACTCCACTCTGTCCAAAAGAGCTGTGTGAGTGAAGCCCTCCACTAGTGAGATGTATACTCCATACGAGGGCGGACAAGCCCCCTGTATATGGATAGCAAATGTGGGGGGGAGAAGAACTGGCGGAGACGATACAGAACGCCCAACCTCGAGGAAGCTGATTTAGTAAGAGAGGAGATATTAAGTTTCCAGTTAAGATTTTGAGTTAAGGATAGACCGAGGATATTTAGTATTGAAGAAGGTGACAGCTGAGTGTTGTCGAAGAATAGGGGATAGGTGTCGGGAAGATTGGGTCGAGTTGATAGGTAGAGAAATTGAGTTTTTGAGGCATTGAAGGACACAAGTTTCCTTCTACCCCAATCGGAAATGATAACAAGGTCTGAGGTTAAGCGTTCTGCAGCCTCCAGCCTGAAGTCATGTAATTCCTGTTGAGAGGGTCTTCTGTTGAAAGATGTTGAATAATGCAGAGTGGAATCATCAGCGTATGAATGGATAGGACAGTTTGTTATAGAAAGAAGATCATTGATGAATAATAGGAAGAGAGTGGGTGATAGAACAGAGCCTTGTGGAACACCACTGTTGATAGGTTTAGGATAAGAACAGTGACCGTCTACCACACCAGAGATAGAACAGCGGGAGAGGAAACTGGAGATAAAAGTACAGAAAGAGGGATAGAATCCGAAAGAGGGCAGTTTAGACAGCAAAGACTTGTGCCAGGCTCTATCGAAGGCTTTCGATATGTCTAGCGCAACTGAGAAAGTTTACCGAAACGGCTAAGAGAGGATGACCAAGAATTAGTTAAAATAGCAAGAAGATCACCAGTAGAACGACCCTTGCGGAACCCATACTGGCGATCAGATAGAAGAATGGAGGTGGAAAGATGATTTTGAATCTTCCGGTTAAGGATTGATTCAAAAGCTTTAGATATACAGGAAAGTAAACCTATTGGGCGGTAGTTTGAGGGATTGGAACGGTCACCCTTCTTAGACACAGGCTGTACGAAGGCGTACTTCTAGCAGAAACGAAAGATATATATATATATATATATATATATATATATATATATATATATATATATATATATATATATATATATATATATATATATATATATATATATATATATATATATATATATATATATATATATATATATATATATATATATATTTTTTTTTTTTTTTTATGTAGTTGCGTGTTGCGCCAGTAGGCATCTTCCTGGTGGGTCCTGATGGTCGGCCAAGGCTTCTTCCAGGTGGGGCCTGATGGTCAGCCCAGCCCGTTCTGGAGCAGGCAGTGTTTATAGTGCCATATATATATATATATATATATATATATATATATATATATATATATATATATATATATATATATATATATATATATATAGAAGACCTTGACTCTTCTGAATTTTCCACCATCTGGCTAAGACTTCATTGTCATTCTACTACTAAATACATCTGTGCTGTTTATCTCTCACCTAACTCTACTAATTATGTAAAATTCTTTAATTACTTGAACTCTAAAGTGGAGCACATCTTGACCCACTTTCCCTTCGCTGAAATCTCCATCTTGGGAGATTTCAATGTT
The DNA here is from genome assembly GCF_024679095.1 of Eriocheir sinensis. Classification (NCBI taxonomy): domain Eukaryota; kingdom Metazoa; phylum Arthropoda; class Malacostraca; order Decapoda; family Varunidae; genus Eriocheir; species Eriocheir sinensis. Next base: position 5,757,695 of record NC_066517.1, on the reverse strand, counting down.
CACCACCAGATTTGGCTTTCATCCTCTTTTACTGACCAGCCTGGTGAACAAGCCTACAACTTTGCTCTCCTCAATGACCTAGATCAGTTGGTTCAGCACCCTACACGTATTCCCGACCGTCTTGGATACCGGCCCAACATACTAGATCTCTTCCTTATCTCTAACCCCTCTGCTTACTCTGTCAAACTGTTCTCTCCGTTGGGCTCCGACCCACCGAAGAGGCGATGCTTTTGGCATTTTGCTTCAGCTCGGTGGGACGATCTGAGGATGTATTTTTCCGATTTCCCGTAAAATGATTACTGCTTCCAGGATAGACAACCCTCTGTGTGTGCCCAGCCCATCACAGAGGTGATTGTCTCTGGAATGGAGGCATACATTCCACGTACATTCTCTACTCCTCATGCTAAAAAACCTTGGTTTAATCACGCTTGTTCTCATGCTGTCAAAGAAAGAGAGGCAGCTCACAAAAGGTAACAGAGCCTTCGAACTTCCGCTAACCATAATCTTTACATTTCTGCCCGGAATCGTGCCAAATCTATTCTCCGACTAACCAAAAACTCCTTCATTAATAGAAAATGCCAAAACCTTGCTTTCTCTAATTCTTCCCGTGACTTCTGGCATCTAGCCAAAAATATCTCCTCCAATATCACTTCTTCCTCTTTCCCTCCTCTCCTTAACCCTGACGGCAGCACTGCCGTCTCATCTGTCTCTAAGGCTGAACTCTTCGCTTAAACGTTCTGTAAGAACTCCACCCTGGACGATTCTGGGCATATTTCTCCTACTCATCCCCCCATTCAGACTTCTTTATGCCTATAATTAAGATTCTCCAAAATGATGTTTTCTATGCCCTCTCTGGCCTCAATCCTCAGAAGGCTTATGTCCTTAAAAACTGTGCCTCCGTGCTGTTACCCTGCCTGGTCAAACTCTTTCGCCTCTGCCTGTCAACATCAACCTTTCCTTCCTGCTGGAAGTATGCCTTCATACATCCTGTGCCTAAGAAGGGTGACCGTTCCAATCCCTCAAACTACCGTCCTATAGCTTTGCTTTCATGTCTATTAAAGCTGTTGAATCAATCCTTAACCGGAAGATTCAAAAGCACTTTTCCACTTCTGACCTTCTATCTGATCGCCAGTATGGGTTCCGCAAGTGGCGTTCTACTGGTGATCTCCTTGCCTTCCTAACTGACTCTTGGTCATCCTCTCTGAGCCGTGTCGGTGAAACCTTTGCTATTGCGCTGAACATATCAAAAGCCTTCTCTCTGTACCTTTATCTCCAGTTTCCTCTCTGACCGTTCTATATCTGTTGTGGTAAACGGTCACTGTTTTTCCCCTAAACCTATTAATAGTGGTGTTTCGCAGGGTTTTGTCCTACCTCCCACTCTCTTTCTGTTGTTCACTGATGATCTTTCCAAAACGAACTGTCCTATTCATTCTTACGCCGATGACTCTACTTTGCATTACTCAACTCCTTTTAATAGAAGACCCACCCGACAGGAACTAAATGATTCCAGGATGGAGGCGGCAGAACGCTTAGCCTCAGCCCTTACTATTATTTCCGACTGGGGCAAGAAGAACTTGGTGTCCTTCAACGGCTCAAAAACACATTTTCTCCACCTATCCACTCGACACAATCTTCCAAACAACTATCCCCTATTCTTTGACAACACTCAGCTGTCACCTTCTTCAACACTCAACATCGTCGGTCTATCCTTAACTCAAAATCTCAACTGGAAACTTCATATTTCTTCTCTTACTAAATCAGCTTCCTCGAGGCTGGGCGTTCTGTACCGTCTCCGCCAGTTCGTCTTCCCCGCACAGTTGCTATCCATTTACAGGGGCCTTGTCCGCCCTCGTATGGAGTATGCATCTCACGTTGTGGGGAGCTCCACTCACACAGCTCTCTCGGACAGAGTGGAGTCTAAGGCTCTTCGTCTCGTCAAGCTCTCCTCCTCTTACTGATAGTCTTCTACCTCTTAAATTTCGCCGCCATCTTGCCTCTCTATCTATATTCTATCGATATTTTCATGCTGACTGCTCTTCTGAACATCCTAACTGCATGCCTCCCCCCATCCCGCGGCCTCGCAACACACGACTTTCTATTCAAGCTCATCCCTTTACTGTCCAAATCCCTTACGCAAGAATTAACCAGCATCTTGACTCTTTCATCCCTCACGCTGGTAAACTCTGGAACAATCTTCCTTCATCTGTATTTCCTCCTGACTCTTTCAAGAAGAGGGTATCAGGACAACACTCCTCCCGAAATTGACCTATCTTTCGGCCACTCATTTAACTCTTTATAGTAGTAAGTAGTGAGTAGCATGCTTTTTTTTTTTTTTCAATAGTTGTTACCTCTTTTTATGCCCTTAAACTGACTCCTTTGCTGTAAAAAAAAAAAAAAAATATATATATATATATATATATATATATATATATATATATATATATATATATATATATATATATATATATAGTAGACTTTTTTTTATTAATGTTTGCTTTTGTGTGCCCTTGAACTGTATCATATATAAAAAAAAAAGTATATATATATATATATATATATATATATATATATATATATATATATATATATATATATATATATATATATATATATATATATATATATATATATATATATATATATATATATATATATATATATATATATATATATATATATATATATATATATATATATATATATATATATATATATATATATATATATATATATATATATATATATATATATATATATATATATATATATATATATATATATATATGGACCTGATGGAGTGCCTCCTATTGTCCTTAAAAACTGTGCCTCCGTGCTGTCACCCTGCCTGGTCAAACTCTTTCGCCTCTGCCTGTCAACATCTACCTTTTCTTCTTGCTGGAAGTATGCCTTCATACATCCTGTACCTAAGAAGGGTGACAGCTCCAATCCCTCAAACTACCGTCCTATTGCTTTACTTTCTTGTCTATCTAAAGCTTTTGAATCAATCCTTAACCGGAAGATTCAAAAGCACCTTTCCACTTCTGACCTTCTATCTGATCGCCAGTATGGGTTCCGCAAGGGGCGTTCAACTGGTGATCTCCTAGCCTTCTTAACTGACACTTGGTCATCCTCTCTTAGCCGTTTCGGTGAAACTTTTGCTATTGCGCTGGACATATCAAAAGCTTTTGATAGGGTCTGGCATAAATCTTTGCTTTCTAAACTACCCTCCTACGGTTTCTATACTTCTCTCTGTACCTTTATCTTCAGTTTCCTTTCTGACCGTTCTATTTCTGCCGTGGTAGACGGTCACTGTTCTTCCCCTAAATCTATTAACAGTGGTGTCCCACAGGGTTCTGTCCTATCTCACACTCTTTTTCTGTTGTTCATTGATGATCTTCTTTCCAAAACGAACTGTCCTATCCATTCCTACGCCGATGATTCCACTCTGCATTATTCAACTTTTTTTAATAGAAGACCCACCCTTCAGGAACTTAACGACTCAAGGCTGGAGGCTGCAGAACGCTTAGTCTCAGACCTTACTATTATTTCCGATTGGGGCAAGAAGAACCTGGTGTCCTTCAACGCCCCAAAAACACAGTTTCTCCACCTATCCACGCGACACAATCTTCCAAACAACTATCCCCTATTCTTTGACAACACCCAGCTATCACCTTCCTCAACACTAAACATCCTCGGTCTATCCTTAACTCAAAATCTCAACTGGAAACTTCATATCTCATCTCTTACTAAATCAGTTTCCTCGAGGCTGGGCGTTCTGTACCGTCTCCGCCAGTTCTTCTCCCCTGCACAGTTGCTGTCCATATACAGGGGCCTTGTCCGCCCTCGTATGGAGTATGCATCTCATGTGTGGGGGGGCTCCACTCACACAGCTCTCCTGGACAGAGTGGAGGCTAAGGCTCTTCGTCTCATCAGCTCTCCTCCTCATACTGATAGTCTTCTACCTCTTAAATTCCGCCGCAATGTTGCCTCTCTGTCTTCTATCGATATTTCCACGCTGACTGCTCTTCTGAACTTGCTAACTGCATGCCTCCCCCCCTCCCGCGGCCCCGCTGCACTCGACTTTCTACTCATGCTCATCCCTATACTGCCCAAACCCCTTATGCAAGAGTTAACCAGCATCTTCACTCTTTCATCCCTCACGCTGGTAAACTCTGGAACAATCTTCCTTCATCTGTATTTCCTCCTGCCTACGACTTGAACTCTTTCAAGAGGAGGGTATCAGGACACCTCTCCTCCCGAAACTGACCTATCTTTCGGCCACCTCTTTGGATTCTTTTTAGGAGCAGCAAGTAGCGGGCTTTTTTTTTTTATTAATGTTTACTTTTTTGTGCCCTTGAACTGTCTCCTTTGCTGTAAAAAAAAAAAAATATATATATATATATATATATATATATATATATATATATATATATATATATATATATATATATATATATATATATATATATTTGCAGGTAACCACTGAGGAAGTCAAGGAAACACGAGAATCCCGAGCGCTTTCGTGTATTACATCTTCAGGGGAAAGATACAGGAGTGAAGAGTACAAGGGCTTATATACAGAAAGAACAACATTGGTCTGGTTCATATATGGCAACTCCGCCTAATCCTTTAGTTTCCTATTTTTATTTAATGGTACAAAAATTTATTGACACACACACACACACACACACACACACACACACACACACACACACACACACACACACACACACGCAGAAAAGGACACACCTTGGATCACCATCTGACCTCACTTGTCCCTAAAAGATTTCGACGCCCATATTTCTGAAATGTCAGATGATGAACTGATAGTCCTGCCTATATATTTTACCAATTTAATATTTTACTGTCTTATATTCTTATGATTAGTTTTAAGTATTATTCTACTACTGACTAGTCTGCTGTGAAATGCAATGTACTAAAACTTTAAAAAATTGTCAATAATTTTTTGTACCATTAAATAAAAATAGGAAACTAAAGGATTAGGCGGAGTTGCCATATATGAACCAGACCAATGTTGTTCTTTCTGTATATAAGCCCTTGTACTCTTCACTCCTGTATCTTTCCCCTGAAGATGTAATACACGAAAGCGCTCGGGATTCTCGTGTTTCCTTGACTTCCTCAGTGGTTACCTGCAAATATTTACAAATCACGCGCTACCAAGTGATTGTGTTGCATAATGGATACCACGCGATTTCTTCACCTATTCTTCGTGTTCTCTGCAAGCTGTCCTGGTCTGGTCCCCTTCGTCACCGAATACAGCTCCGCCCTGGTCAAAGCTCACAATCTGAAACTTCGTGTCAACTTTTTGCAACAGTGCCTCAAGGAACAAGTAATGCCGGTGTCCATTCTACCACATCGTATCTTGCGGCTATCTGATCGTCCATTTGATGAGTTCCAGAAAATAATAGTAAAGAAGCATATTGACATCACAAAAATAGAAAAACAGGAAGCTTTCCGTATTGCTAATAAGAAAAAAGAAGCTTTCCAAAGGAGTATACCAAGTGACTGGAATCATCATATGCTGAACTATTGTTATCACAACTTGCGACGTGCCTGCAGTGACCTTCAATCAAAACTTCAACATAAGCTGGCAAGATTAATCAACAACAGCAAGTGGACCGAGGACTCGAACCCTGACCTGCTTATCAACCTTTCCGGCAAGGAGCTTGACGACGACACACGCTGTGCTTTAGGATACGGTATGAGTTTTGTATTTTCAAGCAAAAATGTAGATTATGTAGAAGTGGCGAAATCTTTTTGCAAATTAGAAAAACTTAATAATTTATCGGATAATGCCGTAAATATTTGTAAAGGAATAACCTATGCTTCAATGTTTGTGCCATCTACGCCAAATTGTCCAGCTCGTTTCACGAAAGCAATCAAGAAACTCAAACGAGATAATGATATCCACATAACAACAGCAGATAAGTCTAAAGCACTAGTCATTTTGAATAAGGAGGATTATTTTACAAAGATGCATGATATCTTAAATGATGATACCACATATAGTAAGCTTAGAAGCAATCCTATAAATAATGTCAACGCCAACTTTAATAAGAAAATCAAGAGCCTTTTTAAAAAACAAGACAACCTTATCAAAGAATTCACGTCCTTGTCACCATCTCTTCCATACATGTATGGCCTAATTAAGACCCATAAACCTAATAACCCCATAAGGCCAATAATAAGTTCTATTGGAGCCGCTTCATATAAACTATCAAAATGGCTCGTAAAAGTGTTAACCCCTTTAGTAGGCACTATCTCACAATCCAATATAAAAAACAATGTAGATCTAATTGAAAAACTGAGTAGTTTGCATACCCCCATTGATTTTAAGCTTGTCAGCTTTGATGTGACATCCCTTTTTACGAAAGTCCCGGTTGATGACTTACTTACTTACCTTTATGACGCCCTTGACAACATCACTTTACCTATGCCTAAAAGCGACATTATAGAACTTATAAAATTGTGCATAAAAGATTGCAAATTTGAATTTAATGGGAAATATTACGCTCAAAAATTCGGCATGGCAATGGGGAATCCGCTGTCACCTGTTCTTAGCAATTTATATATGGAATTTTTTGAAACCAAATTACTTAAAAATATTTTACCAGCAAATGTTACATGGTTCCGTTATGTTGACGACGTTTTGTGTCTTTGGCCATGTAACACAGACTTGACCTCCTTCCTACCCTTACTGAACAACCTGGCACCTTCTATACAGTTCACTGTTGAAACAGAAAACAATTCAAAGTTACCGTTCCTTGATGTACTTATCCAAAGAGTAGATAGGCAATTTAAATTTAGCGTTTATAGAAAACCCACAAACAATGAGTCTTATATTCACTATTATTCAGCCCACCCATTAAATGTAAAAATATCTGTTTTTTCTTCGATGTTTTTACGAGCATTACGGATTTGTAGCCCTGAGTTTTTGCATGAGGAAATTAAAACTATTTACAAGACAGCTACAAAACTAAAATATCCGACTCATGTGGTTGATAAATCTTTCAACATTGCCAAAAGAACTTTCAACAAAACTCTCCAATCAACCCCACCAAAGATAGAAAATGTTCTTGTTTTGCCATACCATGAAAAATTTTACAAACATTCCTCAACTATGTAGACCATTTAATATAAACGTTGTGTTCAGTAACTCATATAACCTTAAAAAGATGCTCATAAAAAACTCACCTATCAGTTCTGACGCCTGTGTATATAAAATCCCGTGTAAGGACTGCGATAAATTTTACATAGGCCAAACAGGAAAATCATTGGAAACAAGAATAAAACAACACAAATATAGTGTAAAAACGGCACAGGAATCCAATGCACTGTTCGTTCATTTAAGAGACAACAACCATTGTATAGATTGGTCTAATGCGTCCTCCATAACAGCTTGTAAATCCTATATAAATAGAAATATCATAGAATCATCACTGATCATAAAAACAGAAAGTTCTAACTTCAACCAAAGTAGCGGCATATACAAGTTAGATTCCTTAATGATTGAAAATATCTTTAAAACGTTCCTAATGTAAAAAAAAACGGTTACTTAATGCAACACACACACACACACACACACACACACACACACACACACACACACATATGCACCTCACATTCTAATACACACATACAGATTTACCTACAAACTGACACACCTAGGATCAACACCTGACCTCACTTGACCTCAGAGGCTTTTCGTTTTATGACCTCTATAATCCCTTGATTAGGTACGCCCAAACTTTTCCCACTGTCATCTGCACCAGGATATCATTTCACCATTTCTCTGTTCCGTGGTTTTTATTCATTATTTATTTAATAATTTTATTTGTATTTGTTTGTTTTATATGTTTATATGTATGTTTTGTAGAATCCACATTGATCACTAAGTTACTGTATACACAAAAGCTGTTAAAATGATATTTGATTTACTAAAATTGTGGTATGTTCCGAATGTGAAACACACACACACACACACACACACACACACACACACACACACACACACACACACACACACACACACACACAAAGACACACCTTGGATCACCATCTGACCTCACTTGTCCCTAAAAGATTTCGACGCCCATATTTCTGAAATGTCAGATGACGAACTGATAGTCCTGCCTATATATTTTACCAATTTAATATTTTACTTTCTTATATTCTTATGATTATTTTTAAGTATTATTCTACTACTGACTAGTCTGCTGTGAAATGCAATGTACTAAAACTTTAAAAAATTGTCAATAAATTTTTGTACCATTAAATAAAAATAGGAAACTAAAGGATTAGGCGGAGTTGCCATATATGAACCAGACCAATGTTGTTCTTTCTGTATATAAGCCCTTGTACTCTTCACTCCTGTATCTTTCCCCTGAAGATGTAATACACGAAAGCGCTCGGGATTCTCGTGTTTCCTTGACTTCCTCAGTGGTTACCTGCAAATATTTACAAATCACGCGCTACCAAGTGATTGTGTTGCATATATATATATATATATATATATATATATATATATATATATATATATATATATATATATATATATATATATATATATATCCTAAATTCTCTCTCAATAGAAGAGATGGTTTCGCCGTAGCTAACCATGTTCGCTAGATCCAGATTTCGGGTCTTTTGACCCTTCTTCAGTAGCTGGTATGTTCTCGGTGGTAAGGGGGAGAATATGGCCGTTCGTTTCGTTCGTAAGATTTACCCCCTAAATAGGCGGCCGTGTAAGGGTGGGCGGGCAATTTAAGTCCCGGCGGGTGTAGGGACGCCTCCGCCGCCGCCCCAGCCACGGGTAACAGCCGGCGAGCAGCGACGGAGGCACGGGCCCTCAGGGCAGGCGCCCAGAAGCAGCCCGTAGCGGTACACGGGCGAGCAGATGACTAGTCGACTTGACTGCGGAGGGGGGGCCCAAAGCGAGGATGACCACGCGGGTCTACCTCGCCGCCGCAGAAGGGCCACCCGGCTGCTCGCCCACGGAGTGTTGGCGTTCCACTGGAATGAGGCTGTTGCTTTGCTTTGATAGTTTATTGATAACCTTTACATAAGACATACAATAAAAATAAACATGAAAATTACAAAAATAAGCAGTTATCAATGCAGGCTCTCAACTAGCAGCCTGTCCAATGTACAATACATACATTACACTTGATACAGAAGGGTCAAAATTACACATGGGGGAAATGTCTTATTATTCAGAGGTCACCGGCGTAGTAGCTCGCGAGCTCCGTATCGGTGAGGTCCCTGTCTCCGTTCAGGAAGAGGTCGTCGTCCACGCCTCCGACGTCGACCTCGTCCTCCGAGACGTCATCTTCCTCGAAGGTCGCCCACTCAACCTCCCGCTTGTGGTCGAAGTGGCGTGGGGGGTTGCCCAGTGGGCGGGCCGTGCGTATGGAGGCTGGGAGCGGCTTCCCGTCACGGAGTGTCCTCCTCAGTAGGGGGAGGGCTGCCTCGTGCGGGATCCTCTCGAACCTGGCCTCCTCCTCTTGTTCAGCGAGGTGCTCGTAGCGGATCAGGAGATCCACCAACTCGCCCTCGCTGAAGGTGTACGTCCGTGGGGTCTGGGTCGCCTGGCAGCTACCGGGGGCCTCGCGGGGTGCTGGCTCCTCTGCAGTCGTCGGCGGGTCCCTCTTCTCGGGTGTCTGGTCCCTGGTCCTCTTCTTGGGCGCGGGTACCTCCGGGGACACTACTGGGGGTGTTACCTCGGTGGTCGCCGCTGCCGTCACCGTCCTCGTCAGCCGTGGTGGGTCCACCTCCATCTCCCTAGCGGGAGACTTAGGTGTCGGGACGGTCTTCTCCGTGGGTCCCGTCTGCGGCGCCTCCTCGTACGTCCTTCTCCGCGGGGTGGCGTCCTCTCCTCCGTGGGCGGCTGCCTCGGCCGCGCTGCTGCCGGGTCCGCCGAAGACGTCGTCCTCTGCATTATGGCTTCCGGGATTCTGCGGAGTCGGGCGGGGCACCTGCGGTTCCAGGCATGGTGCCCGGAACTGCAGTTGGGGCACACAGCAACTGGGCGTGCCTCGCCTTCCAGAAAGCGGCGAACACAGTCCCTCGTGGCGTGGTCCCTGCTGCACACGCCGCACAGCTCCTCGGTACTCGTGCATTGCCGCTGCCTGTGGCCGAAGACCTGGCACTTGAAACAGCGCACAGGCTCCGACACGTAGCCCCCAGCATCCGAGGTCCAGCGAGGCGGAGACACGTCCCCGCAGCGTCAGCTGCACGCTCCGGGTGGGCAGGCGTCGTCCGTGGCCGGCGTTGTAGTGGCACCTCCCTGCAGCTGCAACGCAGGGGTGCGCCAACACCGGGTCCAGTGGGAGGTGGGTAGGGTATCCAAGTAGGACGCCCTTCACCGCCGCCTCCTTCTTCTCCAGGGTGATGCCGCGGGTCCGTCCAGCAGCAATCTCGTCCAGGGCAAGATCTACAGTACCAGGTCTCCTCATTTCCGACGTATTTTCGCAGATGCTGGCGCACTCACGTCACCAGGCTGTTCGAGGGTAGGTTCAGCGGGGCCGATGGGGTCAGTCGCTCTTCCAACCTCCGTGTAGTAACAGCTAGCTGGCAGTCGCTCCCAGTTTCTCTCTCTCTCTCTCTCACACACACACACACACACACACACACACACATGTAAGCAAGTAATAAGAATGGAGTAAAGGGTATCTACTCATACCCATTGACAAGGCACATTATAAGAATTACATGTAGAAAAAATATGAAGTAGGGAGATATACAAAATATTATAGTTGTTATGCGTACATTTGCGTTTGTGAGTAAACACACACCACACACACAATACTACTACTAATAATAATAATGAGAGCATCAACATCTGGGGGCAAATATGGGGTATTCTTGAGAGAGAGAGAGAGAGAGAGAGAGAGAGAGAGAGAGAGAGAGAGAGAGAGAGAGAGAGAGAGAGAGAGAGAGAGAGAGAGAGAGAGAGAGAGAGAGAGAGAGAGAGAGAGAGAGAGAGAGAGAGAGAGAACGGCAGCGCAATGAGAGAACGGGGAATATAGAATAGTTTCCCGTCTTCCTCACTGTCTCACAGCCAGCTGACGTCACAGGCTGCGCAGTGGAGGTAAAGTGAGGAGACCTGTTACTATAGATCTTGGTCCAGGGTGGTGGCGTGATCCCAGTCCCACGCACGGATGAGGAAGTCCCCCGCGCGGGAGACCGTCACCCGGAGACGCAGCTTCCGCTCGTCCTCCATCCACCGAATGGCCTGGTAGTGGGTGCTGAAGTCCGAAGACACAAGCCTCCACTCTGGCAGGGGTCCGCTCGATCGGTCCTCCCTGCCGTCCTCGTGCCGCGTCCTCCTTCGGGCCCGCTTGCTCTGCACGCGGGTCCAACCGTCCCCGTCGTTAGGAGCGGACTCCGTGGGCCGCTTCCTTGTTGCCGCCATGGCAGAGGCGGGAGCGGAACGCTCGGGCCGTCTGCAGGGGCAAGTCAGGGGGTGCAGCAGTGAGGTGAGAGGGTCTTCACTCACTGCTGTCTGCGCCGGAACTGGTGTGAATGAGGTCGTTCTTCTTCTTCTTCTTCTTCTTCAGATTTCCCCCCTAAAAAGGGGGACAGGGCCTTTGCATTAAGGCGGCCCTGTAAGGGGGGGCGGGCAATTTAAGTCCCGGCGGGTGTAGGGACGCCTCCGCCGCCGCCACAGCCACGGGTAACACCCGGCGAGCAGCGACGGAGGCACGGGCCCTCCGGGCAGGCGCCCAGAAGCAGCCCGTAGCGGGATACGTGCGAGCAGCCGACTAGTCGACTTGACTGCGGAGGGGTGGCCCAAAGCGAGGATGACCCCGCGGGTCCATCTCGCCGCCGCAGAAGGGCCACCCGGCTGCTCGCCCGAGGAGTGCTGGCGTTCCACTGTATGAGGCCGTTCTTCTTCTTCTTTTTATGTATTTTTCCCCTGAGGGGAAACGGACCCTTGTCACGGTGGACGGCCCGAAGGTTTTTGTGGGAGGTTTACCTCGGCGGTTCACACGTAGTGATGAGATGCACCACAGCCTCGTCGCTTAGGGCCATGATGAGCTCTGGTACCAGTAGGCCGTCCGGGTTGTGGAGGAGATGTCGTGTGCCCCCACAGTCGAGGAGGTGGTGGAGGAGCGGCTGGACGACCTCCTCCTCGCAGTGAGGGCACTCCACCGGGACCGGGTCCTCTAGGTCCAGGAGTGAGGCACACCTGTACCCGAGGCACAGGCGGTGGAAGTTGGAAGCCACTCGCCTGGGGGTGCCTAATGGGACCTGGCGTCTGCCGGAGCCCGTCGCCGAAGCATACCAATGTGCAGACGGTGAGCCGGCCGCCAGGGTCTCTTCTAGGTCCCTGACGACACTCGCTGAGGCATGGGCCGCCATGCCGCGCTTGAGCTGAGACATGCCCGGAGGGACGAGGCATGTTACCGTGGAAAGCAGAGTGGCCTCGCCGGCAGCACGATCGGCAGCGTCGTTGCCCACCACGCCTGCATAGATGGGCAACCAGTTGATATGTACATGGCGGCCGGCCCTCCCCAGTTCTTGCAACCGGGCGTGGATGCCCGTGAGGAGGGAGACGTTGTCGTCCAACGGGTCCTGGTACAGCGATCGAATGGCCGGCACCGAGTCGCAGTGTACCAGGACCGGGCCCCTGCCCCCCTCAATCGCATGTCCCAGTGCCCTGCTGAGAGACACTAGCTCTGCCTGGGTGGAAGAGGAGCCGTCGGCCAGCCGGAACACGTCAGTGTGGCCCGCCGTGCAGAAAGCCGCCCCGACAGCCCCAGTGTGGTGATTGACGGAGCCGTCAGTGTACTAGACGACTGCACCGGGCCGGGCCGCCCCCGTCTCTCTGCTCCTGGCCTCCCGCGCTAGCCTCTGCGGTGTGAGCAGGGCCTTTCTCGTCGGCAGCGTCTTGATGGTGGCCGTGAAGGTGGCCGGTGCCCACGGGGGAGGTGTGGTGTAGCCAGGGTGGGGCAGGTCTGGGTCCAGCAGGAAGCACCGGGGAAGACAAGTTGACCTGAGATTCGCCGCTGCCACCGCCGCCCACGTTTTTCTATGGAAAAGGAGAGGGGCCTGATGGAGGGCCTGCTCCACCGAGGCCCTCAGCGGCTCCGATCCCCTGCGGTGCAGCAGCGTCGCCAGGTGGCCGACGGCGAGCTGCGTGACCCTCACGGCGACGGTGCAAAGCCGTACCTCCGCCCTCATGCAAATGCATGTTGTCCACCGGGGGGCCCCTATGATGGTGCGGATTGCCGCATTCTGGGCCGTCTCCAGAGGCCGGAGTGCAGCAGGGGCCACCGTCATGAGGCATGGGATCCCGTAATCGACGCAGGCCCTCACCACCTGGAGATAGAATAGTCGCAAGACTCGGTCGCTGGCACCTCCGGCAGTCCTCGCCAGGGTCCACATGATGTTAGTGCGGGTCACAACGGTGTGGCGAAGGTGGTTGACGTAGGGGGCGAAGGTGAGCCGGGAATCCAGGGTGACGCCCAGATATTTGTAGGCGTGGACCCAGGGGATCGGTGTGCCGTCAAGCTCGAAGGCCTCAGGGAGGAGACGGTGGTTGGTGGCCATGGCCTTCGTTTTTCCCCTGTTTATCACAAGCCCTAGCGACGCGCAGGTCTGCGAGAGGCGGCGGAGGAGGAGACGAGCGCTGGCCACGTGGTTCGGCCCGGAAACCACTATGGCCACGTCGTCCGCTTATGAGAGGACACGTCTGTATCGGCTGTGTGGCATACTTGTCAATTTTTCAGCTAGCGTGTTGAAAAGCACCGGGCTCAGGACCCCACCCTGAGGCGTGCCATTTTCAAACGCTCTAGTTGTGGAGCTGCAGCCCTGAAACTGCACTGCCGCCCTACGATCCTGGAGATACTGGCCGATCCATGCCAGCAGGCGGCCCCGAACGCCCTTCTCGGCGAGGATGGACAGCACTGCAGGCGCCGAGGCCAGCTCGAACGCCTTCTCCAGGTCGAGGAACACCATCACAGCCTGCCTACCCAAGACATCAGAGAGGAGGGTGGACACGCAATCTCTGGTGCCCATGCCTCGGCGGAAGGCAAACAGGTGGTGGTGAAGGGGGCCCATTGCCCACCGAAGGCGAGAAAGGAGTATCCTTTCTAGCGTCTTCCCCAAGCAGCTCAGGAGTGAGATGGGGCGGAACTCACCTCCGTCACCGCTCTTGGCTTTCATCCTCCTTCACTGACCAGCTTGGTGATCAAGCCTACAACTTTGCTCTCCTCAACGACCTAGAGCAGTTGGTTCACCACCCTACTCGTATTCCCGACCGTCTTGGAGACAGGCCCAACATTCTAGACCTCTTCCTTACCTCTAATCCTTCTGCTTACTCTGTCAAACTGTTCTCTCCGTTGGGCTCCTCCGATCATAACCTTATTTCTGTTTCCTGTCCTATCGCTCCTGTACATCCTCTGGATCCACCGAAGAGGCGATGCTTCTGGCATTTTGCTTCAGCTCGGTGGGACGACCTGATGATATACTTTTTCCAGTTTCCCGTGGAATGATTACTGCTTCCAGGAGAGAGACCCCTCTGTGTGTGCCCAGCGCATCTCAGAGGTGATTGTCTCTGGAATGGAGGCATACATTCCACGTTCTTTCTCTGCTCCTCATGCTAAAAAGCCTTGGTTTAAGCATGCTTGTTCTCGTGCTATTAAAGATAGAAAGGAAGTTCACAAAAGGTTCCAGAGCCTTCGAACTCTCGCTAACTATGACCTTCACATTTCAGCCCGAAATCGTGGCAAATCTATTATCCGACTTACCAAAACTTATTTTATCAATATAAAATGACCAAAACTTATTTCATCAATATAAAATGTCAACACCTTGCTTCTTCTAATTCTTCCCGTGACTTCTGGCATCTAGCCAAAAATATCTCCTCCAATTTCACTTCTTCCTCTTTCCCTCCTCTCCTTAACCCTGACGGCAGCACTGCCGTCTCATCTGTCTCTAAGGCTGAAGTCTTCGCTCAAACTTTCTGTAAGAACTCCACCCTGGACGATTCTAGGCATATTCCTCCTACTCACCCCCCCTCTGACTCCTTTATGCCTGTTATTAAGATTCTTCTAAATGATGTTTTCTATACCCTCTCTGGCCTTATCTCTCAGAAGGATTATGGACGTTTACAAAGGGAAAGAAAAACTAACTGTAGGAGTTCTGTACAGGCCACCCAACCTTAACAGGCAGGACACGAGTATATTACTAGAGGAGATTGGCAGGAGAGTAGGAGTAAAAATGTCTGCGTAATGGGGGACTTTAATTATAGGAATATAGACTGGGAGGACCTAGTGGGTGACCTGGAAGCCGAGGAT
The DNA here is from genome assembly GCF_024679095.1 of Eriocheir sinensis. Classification (NCBI taxonomy): domain Eukaryota; kingdom Metazoa; phylum Arthropoda; class Malacostraca; order Decapoda; family Varunidae; genus Eriocheir; species Eriocheir sinensis. Next base: position 5,742,372 of record NC_066517.1, on the reverse strand, counting down.
TTTCTTGAAGTTATACAAGATAGTTTCCTTAAGCAGGTAGTTACTGAGCTTACCAGAGGAGATAACATATTAGACTTAGTCCTAACTAATAATGGAAACTTACTACATGAGTTGGAGGTGGGCGGAGAGTTAGGAAATTGTGACCACAGAACGGTTCGTTTTAGCTTAGACTGGGCGGTAACCCGCGAACCAAACCCAGTGTTAGTGCCAGATTTTAGAAGAGCAAATTACGAGGGGCTTCGAAGACATCTTGAAGGGGTAAACTGGGATAATTTAGGGATTCATGAGGGCCAGAGCTGTGGGTTGGAGAGCCAGGAGAACCGGGTAGAAATGTCTTACAATAATTTAGTTTGAGTAATAGTAGAGGGGAAAGGACAGCATATACCACAGCGAACACTTAGAAAAGAAAACAATGACCCTAAGTGGATGACTCGTGGACTAAAACACGAGATAGGGCTAAAGAAGGGAATTTATCAGAAAATAAAGAATGGTGAAACATATATCAGGGGCCGGTATGTCGAACTATCTAGATTAGTGAAGAAAAACACTAGGATAGCAAAAAGGAATTATGAGATCAAAGTAGCAAATGAGGCGAAAAGTAATCCTAAGTGTTTCTTTCAGATGTATAGAACAAAAACATGGGAGAAAATTCGACCGCTGAAAACAAATATAGGGGAGCTAGTGGAAAATTACGAAAATATGAGCACATTGCTGAACGACTACTTCCTTTCAGTATTCACACAAGAGGATCGAACGACTATTCCGGAAAGGGTTCAAGTGTACGAGGGCGGGGGTGGCGATAAATTGAAGGATATAATCATTACCAGGCAAGTAGTTCAGGATGAGATAGATAAGCTTAACCCGTGGACTCCGGCTATGGGAAAGCCGAGAAGTGGCCGAGAAACGGCAACATTGCACTGCATTTTGAGACGAAGAAAAGAGCATGGAACGTATATCAGAGTATTCCTTTCATAACCATAAAGCCGTTAAAACTATTTATTTATACTCAAACTCCATTCTTTTTGGGTGGTGTTTGTTAAAAAAATAAACAGTCTCGTAACACGTGGCATCTAGCCGAGAGTCGCTTGTTGTCTACTTTAGAGAATTTGACAAGTGATTACTATATGGATAGCTAATTCAGTCTGCCATGACCTTACAGCACCACCTATGACATATAAGCCCATCTCAAGATCAATCACCCACTACAATGACCCAGGGCAAGCATGGTGGGTTGCTCTATGCCGCCACCGCCTACAATTAGCTCGAATTAGGCGTTTTGAGCGGAGCCCCATACAAGGTCCACCGTTTCAGCGGACCGACTCGCGGGAGCCCAAAAATGGGTCCGCCGACGCTGCCGGGTTAAGAAGAATAAGTCGCCAGCCTATGGAAAGTAGCTAATGTGACGCCGATTTTCAAAAAGGGGGACAGGTCAGCTGCTTCAAACTATCGCCCAATTAGCTTAACATCGGTTATAGGCAAGATGCTGGAGTCCATAATAGCCAGGAACATTCGGGAGCATTTAGAGAAACATAGCTTAATTCACGACTCGCTGCATTGGTTCACTAAAGGTAGGTCATGCCTCACCAATCTCTTGTCCTTCTACAATAAAGTATTTGAGGCGGTAGACAGAGATGAAAATTATGATGTAATCTATCTTGATTTTAGTAAAGCGTTTGACAAAGTTCCTCACCAACGACTGTTGCTTAAATTACAGGCTCACGGAGTAGAGGGTAAAGTTTTGAACTGGGTCAAGGCGTGGCTTAGTAATAGGGAGCAAAGAGTGCAAATCAATGGTAAAAGATCTGGCTGGGGATGTGTTACGAGTGGGGTCCCACAAGCTTCGGCATTAGGTCCACTCTTGTGTATTATTTATATCAATGACTTAGTTACAGGAATTAGTAGTGATGTCAGTAAGTTTGCAGATGATACTAAGTTCGGTAGAGTAATTGAGTTGGATCAGGACGTTAGTATTCTCCAGGATGAACTAAACAGATTGTATGACTGGGCGGATAAATATGCAGATGGCAGATGGAGTTCAATATAGGGAAGTGCAGTATTCTGAGTGTAGGTAGGAGCAACCCCTCTCATAACTATTGCTTAAATGACACTCTCAAAAGCAGGTCTGGGTGTGAGAGAGATTTAGGGGTCTTAGTGAGCTCTGATCTCCGTCCAAGGGCACAATGCATTCAAACTAGAAATCGAGCAAATAGGGTACTGGAATTTATTTCAAGGAGCGTAAGCAACAGAAGTGCCGAAGTCTTCCTCAAACTATATTTAGCATTAGTTAGACCTCATCTTGACTATGCGGTTCAGTTCTGGTCACCTTACTATAGAATGGATATCAAAATGTTAGAATCGGTGCAGAGGAGGATGACTAAGATGATTCAGGGGTTGAGAAACTTGCCATACGAGGAAAGACTCTAATAAACTTGCATTCTCTAGAAAGGCGAAGGGTGCGTGGAGACATGATCGAGGTTTATAAATGGATGAAGGGCTTTAATAAGGGGGATATTCATAAGGTTTTGTTGTTAAGAGAACCGGGCAGGACACGAAGTGATGGGTTTAAACTGGATAAATTCAGATTCAACAGGGACCTAGGCAAAAATTGGTTTACTAACAGGGTGGTGGATGAGTGGAATAGGCTTAGCAGTTTATGTTTATCATGTCTGGAAAGTTGGGCCTAAATTCCAAATATTCTACTTATGATTTTGTATGTGCATTGCAGAATTTTCATTGTTTTCTTCAGCTTTATTTCAATACGTACAATGACAAAATACCAGGTTATATCTATCATTCTTTTATTTCAGGGCATTTTATAATTTTCAGTTTTTTGGTTAGCTTTTGTGGAATATGATGTCCAAATTATTTTACATGTTGAATATATGCACAGGTTACTCCATAGTTTCATTTTCTGTGTAGTTTACAGTGGTGGGGGTCACTGGGGTGGCCTGTGCCACTGTGCCACATTGTATGCAAAAACTCATATTCTATACATACAAGGAAACTCCATGTCATTTAAAAATACTTATTTCACACTTTCACAGGGCAAGTAACTACTTATGATGTATATACTACTGAGGTTCATTTACGAATTACGATAGAGCAGGAGTATTAGCAAACATTATCTGCTACGGAAAATCCCGGGATCCCGGGATGTCTTGCTTTTTCCCGGAATCCCGGGATGCTATAAAATCCCCAAAACAGGAAACCCTATTCATTAGGTTTCCTTGGGACAAACACACCTTGAAGAAGTGAATTTTGGCCTGCAAACGAAAAGATAAAGTGAAGGTGAGGTCTGCGCGAGTGAGGTCCAAACATTTTCCAAGTGATAACATAAAAGAAAAGCCAATAGAGCTCTATAGTGAAAGTTTGGTAAAGGTAAATTCATTTAGTTAAAAAATTGCGTTAATATTATATAATATATATGTATGTATAAAAAAAAATATTTTCATTATATATGACAGGATTAGTTACCCCTGCTCTTAGGAGCAGCGAGTAGCGGGCTTTTTTTTTTATTAATGTTTACTTTTTTGTGCCCTTGAGCTGTCTCCTTTGCTGTAAAAAAAAAAAAAAAAAAAAAGTTGTAGAAAACTAATGTTAATAAAAGTTAAGAAAACGTAAGCATCGATGGTAAACAGAGCAATATTTCTGCAGCTTGTTTACCATGTTTCTCACACTATTTACATGATTGTATACTATTAGCCAACACAACAGCTGCCGAATTTAATTACTTATCCTTAGCAATCAAAAAAGCGCAAAATCTGACCATGAATGAGAATAAATAAGGATTTTTTAGTACATTTTATACCGTGAGAGCAGGGTGAGAGTGAACCAGATGACATACCGCAGTCATGACGTCATCGATGACGTTTCAGTGAGCTATCCTTATAGTATATAATCCTTGGACACACCACATCGCTGGAAATACGTTAACGACAGCACCTTGGGCGTCCCCGTTAAAAAGAGGGCTCCTGACTATGCACCTCTTCAAGCGTCGCTCGACAACCTTCAGGCATGGACCCTGTATAACAGTGCCACAATCAACCACACCAAGACCGTGGCGATGTACGTCTTCACCTCCAAAAGAGAGTGCCACCTCCGCAGCTATCAGTTGGCTTACACCACCTCCAGGTTGTCCAGTCAACCAAAATACTCGACATCACTGTGGATAACCAGCTCAACTGGAAGCTCCACGTCTCCAGCACCGTCAGATCAGCCTCCTACAAGCTGTACATGCTGCGTAGTCTCAGGGCACTGGAGGCACCGGCTGTTGAGTTGTGCAGTATATACACATCATTTATACCAGGGTTCTTCAAAGTACGGGTCGCGACCCAGTACTGGGTCGCGAGCTCATATTCAGTGGGTCGTCACATAATAATAATAATAATAATAATAATAATAATAATAATAATAATATAATCCACGTTGTCATAAATAAGAGAGAGAGAGAGAGAGAGAGAGAGAGAGAGAGAGAGAGAGAGAGAGAGAGAGAGATGGAAGGGCCACGCGTACAAGTCCGGGACAGGATTAGTACGCGTTCGAAATCTTCACGCGTCACCGAAACTACCATACCGTCAGTTGGCAGTTGCGTTTGTACCGCGGGAGCGGGAGCGTAGACACAGTACCCAGTGGCACATACTATTATACCAAACGCTTTGACGGCATGGATCGTTTTGTAACAAAACAAGTCACTGTTCAGTCGCCAAGTACGTGTGCACCTGATAAAGGCACACCGGCTGAACGCCGTGCGTCGATCATGGGAGATGCCTCATCCACGTCAGCTTTCTCTTCAGAGCCGCCTGCCAAGAAGAAAGTTAAATCATGGACAAGGCAGTACACCGATGAATTTCTGAAGTATGGCTTCGTCAGGTGTGCACAAGAGAAGGGTGAACCAAAGCCACAGTGTGTGATTTGCAGTGAAATTCTTGCAAATGAATGTTTGAAGCCATCAAAATTAAAGCGACATCTTGAGACCAAGCATCTGTGTCCCTCTCAGTGATGCAACAGTGTCACGGCGGATAAGTGATATCGCGGAAAATTTGGAATTTCAGTTGGTGTCACGTCTACAGTCTGCTGGAGACTTTGCTATTCAGCTTGACGAAAGTACTGATATATCTAACTGTGCGGTACTACTGGTGTATGTAAGATACGTACATGAAGATGACTTCTTGGAAGACATGCTCTGCTGCTTAACCCTACCTACACATTCATCAGGATCAGAGATATTCAGAGTGTTGAATGACTGTATAGTTGGAAGTAAAGCTCATGACCAACACTTCTACTGCTGTCACGGTCGGTGTCTTAAATAATATATTCGCTACCCATGGTCTGCCCGAGACATTGGACAGTGACAACGGAACAGCCTTTAAGAGTGAAAAGTTCAAGGCGAACGTCGGTCGAGCGGAGTTAAGCATATCAAATCTGTGCCAAGACACCCTTCTACGAATGGGTTGGCTGAGAAAGCTGTTCAGATCTTCAAGTCAAGCATCTAGAAGATGAATTAATCGGAATCTCTCTCCTGGAATGCTCGTATTAATACGTTCCTCTTCAAATATCGAAACACGCCTCATAACACTAGACAAGATACTCCCTCCTGGCTGCAGCTGAACGCACCCAGTTCTCTATGATCCTGAGTGATTTGAGCCGTCAAATCCAGAAGAAACAGGCTGACCAGTGCGACTCCCACGACAAGAGAGCTGCTACAACATACTTCACGGAAGGCGATATAGTATACACGCATTGCGGGGGGGCCGAAGGTCATATGGATTCTTTGTCTCGGGCATTCCATCATGGGCCCTCATTCCTATCTGAGTTACAGGATATGCGTGTTGTCAGGAGACATATAGACCACATCCGCGCCCGCCATACCCGAGGTGCCGAGACGGGACCTGAGGAAATCATACCCGACCTTCGAGGCTTGGGTTGGGAACCAGATCAACCTCCGACTGCTTCTGAGGATCAATCACCAGCACCTCCGAAGCTCAGACACTCCACCCCGGGAAATTCGTCCCCAAAGACACCTGCTGGCCCGGATGTTGCTGTTGGGCCTGATACTGTGAAGACTCCCGTTGGCCCTGCTGTTGCTGTTAGATATGGCGCCGTAACCCCCAGGCAGTCTGGTCGAGCTAGACATGCTCCTGATCGTTTGGGGAACTAACGGGGTAACCCTCCTAAATATTTCATTATCCCTGTTTAGGAAAGCTATGTATGTCATGTCATCTGTTAATATTGTATTTCTACTGCCTTGTGATGTACAGTCAATAAAGTTTCTTTTGGTTTTGTGATTGTAAGGGGGAGGAATATGTAATAGATGGTGGCGGGTTGTTAGTGTTTGAATCTGTAACGGTACTGAGTTTGGGGTAAGGATTCGGTGTTTCATTCGTTGTTCTCGGATGTTCCGGTATTGTACTGAGACGCTGTTTGCTTTCGTTTGTCAGTCACAAGGTGGCAGACACACATTTTTTTTTTACAGCAAAGGAGACATCATGAGCGTAAAGAAAAAAAAAAAAACGCTACTTACTGCTCTTGAATAGAGGCCAAAGGAGTGGGCAAAAAGAGAGGTCAATTTCGGGAGGAGAGGTGTCCTGATACCCTCCTCTTGAAAGAGTTCAAGTCGTAGGCAGGAGGAAATACAGATGAAGGAAGATTGTTCCAGGGTTTACCAGCGTGAGGGATGAAAGAGTGGAGATGCTGGTTGACTCTTGCATAAGGGGTTTGGACAGTATAGAGATGGGCATGAGTAGAAAGTCGTGTGCAGCGGGGTCGCGGGAGGGGGGGAGGCATGCAGTTAGCAAGTTCAGAAGAGCAGTCAGCATGAAAATATCGATAGAAGATAGAAAGAGAGGCAACATGGCGGCGGAATTTAAGAGGTAGAAGACTATCAGTATGAGGAGGAGAGCTGAGGATGTCGAGTTGATAGGTGGATAAATTGAAATTTTGAGGCATTGAAGGACACAAGGTTCCTTTTACCCCACTCGGAGATGATAGTAAGGTCAGCGGTTAAGCGTTTTGCAGCCTCCAGCCTGGAGTCATGTCATTCCTGTTGAGAGGGTCTTCTGTTGAAAGAAATTGAATAATGTAGAGTGGAGTCATCAGCGTATGAGTGGATAGGACAGTTTGTTATGGAAAGAAGATCATTGATGAATAACAGGAAGAGAGTGGGTGATAGGACAGTGCCCTGTGGAACACCACTGTTAATAGGTTTAGGGGAAGAAGAGTGACCGTCTACCACAGTAGAGACAGATCGTCCGGAAAGGAAACTGGAGATAAAGGAACAGAGAGAAGGATAGAATCCAAAAGAGGGCAGTTTAGAAAGCAAAGAATTGTGCCAGACTCTATCGAAGGCTTTCGACATGTGTAGCGCAACTGAGAAAGTTTCACCGAAACGGCTAAGAGAGGATGACCAAGAATCAGTTAAGAGAGCAAGAAGATCGCCAGTAGAACGCCCCTTGCGGAACCCATACTTGCGATCAGATAGAAGGTTAAAAGTGGAAAGGTGCTTTTGAATCTTTCGGTTAAGGATTGATTCAAAAGCTTTAGATAGACAGGAAAGTAAAGCTTTAGGGCGGTAATTTGAGGGATTGGAACGGTCACCGTTCTTAGGCACTGTCTGTACGAAGGTGTATTTCCAGCAGGAAGGAAAGATAGATGTTGATAGGCAGAGGCGAAATTGTTTGACCAGGCAGGGTGTCAGCACAGAAACACAGTTTTTAAGGACAATAGGAGGCACTCCATCAGGTCTATAAGCCTTCTGAGAGTTGAGGCCAGAGAGGGCATATAAAACATCATTAGGAAGAAGCTTAATAACAGGCATAAAGGAGTCGGAGGGGGGATGAGTAGGAGGAATATGCCCAGAATCGTCCAGAGTGGAGTTGTTACAATAAGTTTGAGCGAAGAGTTCAGCCTTAGAGATAGAAGAGACGGCAGTGCTGCCGTCTAGGTTAAGAAGAGGCAGGAAAGAGGAAGAAATGAAATTGGAGGAGATATTTTTGACTAATTGCCAGAAGTCTCTGGTAGAATTAGAGAAAGCAAGGTGTTGACATTTGCTATGGATAAAGGAGTTTTTGATAAGTCGAAGAATAGATTTGGCACGATTCCGGGCTTAAATGTAAAGGTCATGGTTAGCGGGAGTTCGAAGGCTCTGGTACCTTTTGTGAGCTGCCTCTCTATCTTTGACAGCATGATAACAAGCGTGATTAAACGTGGACTGTATGCCTCCATTCCTGAGACAATCACCTATGTGATGTGCTGGGCACACACAGAGGGGTCTCTATCCTGGAAGCAGTAATCATTCCACGATAAATCGGAAAAGTACATCCTCAGGTCGTCCCACCGAGCTGAAGCAAAATGCCAGAAGCATCGCCTCTTAGGTGGGTCCAGAAGGTGTACAGGAGCGATAGGGCAGAATATGGAAATAAGGTTGTGATCGGAGGAGCCCAACGGAGAGAACAGTTTGACAGAGTAGGCAGAAGGGTTAGAGGTAAGGAAGAGGTCTAGTATGTTGGGCCGGTCTCCAAGGCGGTCGGGAATACGTGTAGGGTGCTGAACCAACTGCTCTAGGTCATTGAGGAGAGCAAAGTTGTAGGCTTTTTCACCAGGTTGGTCAGTGAAAGAGGATGAAAGCCAAAGCTGGTGGTGAACATTGAAATCTCCTTGGATGGAGATTTCAGCGAAGGGAGAGTGGGTCAAGATGTGCTCCACTGTAGAGTTCAGGTAGTCAAATAATTTTACATAGTTAGTAGAATTAGGTAAAAGATAAACAGCACAGATGTATTTAGTAATAGAATGACACTGAAGTCTTAGCCAGATGGTGGAAAATTGAGAAGAGTCAAGGTCGTGGGAACGAGAGCAAATGATGTCGTTGCGTACGTAGACGCAACATCCAGCTTTGGATTGAAATTTAGGATAGAGATAGTAGGAGGGAAGAGAGTAGAGATTGCTGTGTTTCGGTGAGGAAGAGAAGGTGAGGTTTAGAGGAGGAGAGATGGTGTTCCACAGAATGAAAATCAGAACGAAGACCTGCTGGAAGTACGCTTTCGTACAGTCTGTGCCTAAGAAGGGTGACCGTTCCAATCCCTCAAACTACCTCCCTATAACTTTACTTTCTTGTCTATTTAAAGCTTTTGAATCAATACTGAACCGGAAAATTCAAAAGCACCTTTCCACTTCTAACCTTCTATCTATGGGTTCCGTAAGGGGCGTTCTACTAGCGATCTTCTTGCTCTCTTAACTGACTCTTGCTCATCCGCTCTTAGCCGTTTCGCAACTTGTTCCAGGGGAATGGCGAGAGGGCAATGAACTCGTCCCACTCGACCCTCTGCGGAACCCAAGAGCTATATGGTAGACCCCAAGAATATCCGCGCCTACCTCATGGAGTATTACAACACCCGGGGAGCAGTGGCCTGGCAGGACATAATTGTGGGCGAGTAAATACCGTGTGTGATAATATGTGTGGTAATATGTATGATAGTATGTGTAATAAAATTTATAAATGTGACGTTCTTGTTTTACCCTCCAACAAATATTTAAGAATGAATGAATGTTTACGTAATATTAATAAACAACCCAGTAACTGAAAGAAGAAATAAATTTAAATAACTAAAAAATAAAACCGGTTAAACAAAGGCAGAATAATGATATTAAGAAATAAATAAAGTAATAAATAGTAAATAAATTATGAAATAAATGGAAATGTTAGTTTCATACCTATTTTATAAATTCATGATTCTTCTTGTTTTTCATAATTTCTTGTTTACTATTTATTATTATATTACTATTTTATTCTCTCTCTCTCTCTCTCTCTCTCTCTCTCTCTCTCTCTCTCTCTCTCTCTCTCTCTCTCTCTCTCTATGTGTGTATATATATATCTATATATATATATATATATATATATATATATATATATATATATATATATATATATATATATATATACAGAGAGAGAGAGAGAGAGAGAGAGAGAGAGAGAGAGAGAGAGAGAGAGAGAGAGAGAGAGAGAGAGAGAGAGAGAGAGAGAGAGAGAGAGACTCCCGTGTACACCTTTCGCGACCCGATTTCCGTGTCGTGATTAATTCGCCGAATGTTCACCGAATGTTCGCCGAATATTCGGGGACATGTCCCCGAATAGTCTTGGCCATTCGGCGACACGTCCCCGAATAGTCGGCGATATGTCTGCGACAAATTCACCAACAAAATAAAAATTTCAACGGTCAAAATTTGGCGACAATTCGCCGAACACCGCGAATCGGACGCCGAATTGTCTGGGACATGTCCGCGACATTTCTGCGACAATTCTGCGTCCATTTTGCATTCGTGCACATTCGGGGAACGGCCACGAATTTTTCATGCAACATGAAACTTTCGTGGCGGTCGTGACCAGGGGCGTAGCCAGGAGGGGGGGGGGGGGCACAGGTGGCACGTGCCCCCCCTTCAGGAACTCCTTTTTTGTGGGTTTGTTGTAAGTTCTCCAGAATGACATGCCGTGCATGGCTGTGACCGTCCAAATAGTGTAGATCAGCGGTTCTTAACCTGGGGGTCGTGACCCTCTAGTCTAGTGGGTCGTTTGGGGTTTCTCGAGGGGTCGCGGAGGGTTTGGGAGAAATTTTATTTCATGTATATGAAGCGGCCAGCTGCTAAAAACATCAACCACAATCAGTCAGTCAGTCAGATCATAGCTACGGGTTGGGGGTGGGGGGGGGGGTATGTATGTGTTTCGCTCCTGGCTGTGACTCCCAAGGAGCACCAGTTGCACCAAGGTTTAGAGTCATAAAAATATGAGGCCAAGCAAACTAAAGGTTCGTTTTGAGTCTTACCATAGCCAACTGGTGGACAAAATCTTGGACTACTTCAAGCGAAAAGACGCTGCTCTGAAGGCCAGTCGCATTGATTCCACTGGTCAGTTTGTTCGTCAGAACAAAGCAGCGCGCTGTAGGCTTCATACAGAATTGCTCTAAAAAATCGCGCAGACCAAGAAGCCTCATACCATTGGTGAAAATCTGATTAAGCCTTTCACAAGTTGAGGGCAATTTCCCTTTTGAATGATACAGTCAAAAGTAGGATCTCGGACATGAGTGAGGACATTCTCCTGCAGGTGGTGAGTGCTGTGAAGAGTAGTCCTGTTTATTCCTTGCAACTGGATGAGTCGACAGATGTTGCCTCATGTTTCCAACTTATTGTTTATGTTCGCTACCTTGACAAGGAAGGTATGAAGGATGAGTACTTGTACTCTGAGCCAGCGGCCACAACAACTCGTGGATAAGATATTTTCAAAATCCTAGAAGCCTTTCTCCTTATTAAACATGGGCTGAGTTGGGAAGCACTTATCGGTCTGTGTACAGATGGGGCTCCTTCCATGATTCGTGAAGAATGTCGCTCCGCATGTCTCCATCACCCATTGCATGATTCATCTTTATGCTTTGGCGATGAAGACTATCCCACCTGGACTTCAAGAAGTGCTCTCAGACGTTGTGAAGATTGTGAACCATATGCGAGGGAGCGCAACAACTTAAGGATTTTTGAAAGTGCTTTGTAGAGAAATGGGCTCTGGCTTCTCTGTTCTCCTGTTTCACACGAAGGTACGTTGGCTCTCACGTGGCAAAGTTCTGAAGCGCGTGCTGCAACTTCGAGAGGAAATAACGATGATGTTGCAAGAAGGTCGTACCTCGAAAGAAAATCTTCTTCACGAAATGATGCAAGATGACTGTTTCGTAACAAAGGTTGCCTACTTGGCTGATTTCTTCTCTGAAGTGAATTCCCTGAATATTTCACTTCAAGGAAACCTTGCAATGCTGCACACAGTTCGTGACAAAGTGGCAGTATTCAAGTGTAAGATTCAACTTTACCTGAAAAGAGTTCAGGACAGTGACACAACCTTCTTCCCTCATATGACAACTATCCTAGATTCTATGGCAAAAGCTGAATGCAGTTTCCGTGAGGAGATCTCAGCTCATCTTCTGGCAGTGAGTGACGCCATCGAAAGTTACTTTCCAGGACTGGATGACCTCTGTACTGATGCGTGGATCTCCAGACCCTTCTCAGTGAAGGACAGTGCCATCTGTGATACTGATGTTACTGCGAAGGTAGAATTTCTTCAAATTCGTGAGGATACTCAGTTGAAAGTCGATTTTTCTGAACAAGAGCTTCCGACATTTTGGGCGACACTGAATGACGACTATCCTCTTCTTTCGTTGCGTGCACTGACCATGCTGGATCTCGACCTATCGCTGCGAGGCTGGATTCTCATCAATGATGGCACTGAAAACGAAGGCACGCAGTAGACTTGTGACTGACAGCGACATGAGCTGTTGCCTGTTGAGCACTTCTCCTCGCTTTGACGTACTTATGGCTGCAAAACAATGACGTCAATTCTCCCACTGATTGAATAAGTAGGTTTTATTGTATGTGGATTAGCTCCATGGATTTTGAAATAGCACTTGTAGGGGATCTGTGGCATTTTTCAAGGTCTTTTATTTGTAATATTTTCTATAAATCAGGATCTTCATATAGTTTTGTTTTACCTCACCTTTACCCAAAGGTCACCATTACAAAATTTATTATAGGGGTCACGGCAATACCCTGGAGAGTCTCAGGAGCTCATACGATGAAAAAGGTTAAGAACCACTGGTGTAAATCCTTATCAGTATTGAGACAGAGTGGTAAAGATTGTGCCCCGCCCCCTCCCCCCCCTAATTGGAATCCTGGCTACGCCCCTGGTCGTGATCAACTGTCAAAAGTCCCGCGCTGGACGCAGACATGTCCCCGAACGGCCAAGAACAGGCAAGAAAGATGCCGAACTTGTCCACGACACAGGATGACGCATATTCGCGCACATTCGT
>NC_066517.1:5582481-5594223 GCF_024679095.1 Eriocheir sinensis | reverse complement strand
CCCTACGAAACACCACTGCTGATAGGTTTAAGGGCAAAACAGTGATTGTCAACCACAACAGATATGGACGGGACTGAAAAAGTCCGTATGTATACGTGATTTTAGCAAAAGGGAGATATATGTGTTTACGAAAGTGTTTGTCCAGGCAAGACACACATTTTCTTTAGGAGAATAGGAGGTTCTAGCATGTTGAAAATTATTCTGAGGATACAGGCCAGAGAGGGCATAGAACACATTATTCTTAAGAGTTTTTTTAATTTTTTTAATCAGGAAGGCGGAGTCAGAGGGGAGATGAGTAGGGTAATATGCCCTGAATAGTTAAAATAAATTTTTCAGAGAAAGTCTGAGCGAAGAGTTCATCTTTAGAGACTTATGTGAACGCTAGCTGTCAGAGGTCCCTGGAAGAATGTTGTATATATATATATATATATATATATATATATATATATATATATATATATATATATATATATATATATATATATATATATATATATATATATATATATATATATATATATATATATATATATATATATATATATATATATATATATATATAGGGAAGGGCATATCTTTCTGGACGAGATGTAAAGCGTCCTCAACCTCCCCGATTTGCCTCTTTTCTATTCCTTACCCTGCTTACTGGGGGCTTCTTGGTGCAGTGGTTAGCACACTCGGCTCACAACCGAGAGAGCCCGGGTTCGATTCCAGGGCGGAGTGGAAAAATTTGGGCGGCTTTTCCGATACCCTACGCCCCTGTCCACCCAGCAGTGAATGGGTATACCAGGTATTAATCGAGGGTTGTGTCCCGTCTCCTCCTATAATTCCTTCCCCTTCTGTCTCTCTCCGGCATATGACCACATGTTGCGCCGACTAAACGAAACTTTCCAACTTTTTACCCTGCTTATCTTCTTTCTTTCTTTCATGAGGCTGGATGTACAGTGGTGAGCCATAGCTGAGCCGTCAGCCTTCTTCATCATTGCCAGTCTCTCAGCCCCCAAGTGCTTGGAGGTCTTTCGCGTATTAGCAATTCACAGCTGTTAATATGCAGTTTTAGGTTTTTTTTTTAATGGACAGTCTTTTACTCATGGCCCCCAGTCCCTGGCAGGCCTTAAATGGCCAGAGTGCTAAGAATCACCGGGTTTTATTGTTATTTCACATTTTATTTCCATTTTTTTGTTTATGTTATTGTTTTATTAATTTTATCTCGTATTCTAGTCATTATGTCCGGTGATGTTCATTCTAACCCTGGTCTTGCCAATATGCATGCCAGAATTCTTTCCTCCAATGTTCGTGGCTTGAAAGACAATTTACATGATCTCTCTGTTGCCTCAGCTAATTATGACATCATATGATGATCTGAAACTCTTGTTTCTAATATGAGGCATGTGTCTGAACTTATTATTCCTGGTTTTAACAAGCCATCTTTTCTTAGACATAAATCTATACCGAGAGCTCAAGGAATGTGTGAGTATCTACGCTTTCGTTTTAACGCATATTGTCTTTCCTGCCATGAATGTGGCTGTCATGAGATCATTACTAAAGATTTCTTGCCGTTTAAATTTTTTTTTTTTAATGTTTTTAGTTTATATCGCAATCCAAACTCAGATAATAGTATATATGACTGTCTGTTTACAGCCGTATAATATATCCAGGAATTTGACAGGAAAGCCTCTTTCGTGTTTCTTTGTGATGTTAATGTCCATCACAAAGAATGGCTGTTGTCATTGTCATTGTCACTGATCAAGCTGGCAAAGCTGCACTATATTTCGCTGGAGTAGGTAGGAAGACATCTACCGAACGGGCGCAAGCCACTCCCGGTGAGGTATATATGGGAGGTGAGAAGGGAGCTGAAGCCCTCCAAAGACCCTTCCCATGTCCTCACTAACCGTTTCCCTATTGTCTCACCAACACCGGAGAGTAGTTCAGCATGCTCTCTAAAGACAGATCCTCTCTTTATCCACACCACACTACATTCACACAACATAATTATATACCTTTTCTCAAAATTAAAATTTCAAAATGGCGCACATACACCAAGCCTCGGAGTCCCCGCCTGGGGGGGGGACCACAAATTCCCCCAGGGAGGACTCCCCTTCTATCTGCCGACCCGAGAGGTGTCTTGATAACTCCTCGAACCTCTTTCTTCTCAATTTCTGCAACATTCGCGGTCTCCGCTCTAATTTTCATTCTGTGGAACATCATCTCTCCTCCTCTAAACCTCACCTTCTCTTCCTTACCGAAACACAGGTTTTTGAGGCTACTGACAGCAATCTCTACTCTGTTCCCTCATACTGTCTCTATCCTAAATTTCAATCCAAAGCTGGTTGTTGCGCCTACGTGCGCAACGACATCACTTGCTCTCGTGCCCACGACCTTGACTCTTCTGAATTTTCCACCATCTGGTTAAGACTTCACTGTCATTCTATTACTAAATACATCTGTGCTGTTTATCTCTCACCTAACTCTACCAACTATGTAAAATTCTTTGACTATTTGAATTCTAAAGTGGAGCACATCTTGACCCACTCTCCCTTCGCTGAAATCTCCATCCTAGGAGATTTCAATGTTCACCACCAGCTTTGGCTTTCATCCTCTTTCACTGACCATCCTGGTGAACAAGCCTACAACTTTGCTATCCTCAACGACCTAGAGCAGTTGGTCCAGCACCCTACACGTATTCCTGACCGTCTTGGAGATCGGCCCAACATTCTAGACCTCTTCCTTACCTCAAACCCTTCTGCTTATTCTGTCAAACTGTTCTCTCCGTTGGGCTCCTCCGATCACAATCTTATTTCTACATCCTGTCCTATCGCTCCTGTACACCCTCTGGACCCACTGAAGAGGCGATGCTTCTGGCATTTTGCTTCAGCTCGGTGGGACGACCTGAGGATGTACTTTTCCGATTTCCCGTGGAATGATTATTGCTTCCAGGATAGAGACCCCACTGTGTGTGCTCAGTGCATCACAGAGGTGATTGTCTCTGGAATGGAGGCATACATTCCTCATTCTTTCTCTACTCCTCACGCTAAAAAGCCTTGGTTTAATCACGCTTGTTCTCGTGCTGTCAATGATAGAGAGGTAGCTCACAAAAGGTACCAGAGCCTTCAAACTAATGCTAATTATGAACTTTACATTTCTGCCCGAAATCGTGCCAAATCTATTCTCCGACTAACCAAAAATTCTATCATTAATAGAAAATGTCAAAACCTTGCTTTCTCTAACTCTTCCCGTGACTTCTGGCATCTAGCCAAAAACATCTCCTCCAACTTCACTTCTTCATCTTTCCCTCCACTCCTCAGTCCTGACGGCAACACTGCCGTCTCATCTATCTCTAAGGCTGAACTCTTTTCAAACTTTTTCTAAAACTCCACTCTGGACGATTCTGGGCATATTCCTCCTACTCATCCCCCTCTGACTCCTTTATGCCTGTTATAAAGATTCTTCAAAATGATGTTTTCTATGCCCTCTGGCCTCAATCCTCAGAAGGCTTATGGACCTGATGGAGTGCCTCCTATTGTCCTTAAAAACTGTGCCTCCGTGCTGTCACCCTGCCTGGTCAAACTCTTTCACCTCTGCCTGTCAACATCTACCTTTCCTTCTTGTTGGAAGTATGCCTTCATACAGCCTGTACCTAAGAAGGGTGACCGCTCCAATCCCTCAAACTACCGTCCTATTGCTTTACTTTCTTGTCTATCTAAAGCTTTTGAATCAATCCTTAACCGAAAGATTCAAAAGCACCTTTCCACTTCTGACCTTCTATCTGATCGCCAGTATGGGTTCCGCAAGGGGCGTTCTACTGGTGATCTCCTAGCCTTCTTAACTGACTCTTGGTCATCCTCTCTTAGCCGTTTCGGTGAAACTTTTGCTATTGCGCTGGACATATCAAAAGCTTTTGATAGGGTCTGGCACAAATCTTTGCTTTCTAAACTACCCTCCTACGGTTTCTATCCTTCTCTCTGTACCTTTATCTCCAGTTTCCTTTCTGACCGTTCTATTTCTGCCGTGGTAGACGGTCACTGTTCTTCCCCTAAATCTATTAACAGTGGTGTCCCACAGGGTTCTGTCCTATCTCCCACTCTTTTTCTGTTGTTCATTGATGATCTTCTTTCCTACGCCGATGATTCTACTCTGCATTATTCAACTTCTTTTAATAGAAGACCCACCCTTCAGGAACTTAACGACTCAAGGCTGGAGGCTGCAGAACGCTTAGCCTCAGACCTTACTGTTATTTCCGATTGGGGCAAGAAGAACCTGGTGTCCTTCAACGCCTCTAAAACACAGTTTCTCCACCTATCCACTCGACACAATCTTCCAAACAACTATCCCCTATTCTTTGACAACACCCAGCTATCACCTTCCTCAACACTAAATATCCTCGGTCTATCCTTAACTCAAAATCTCAACTGGAAACTTCATATCTCATCTCTTACTGGGCGTTCTGTACCGTCTCCGCCAGTTCTTCTCCCCTGCACAGATGCTGTCCATATACAGGGGCCTTGTCCGCCCTCGTATGGAGTATGCATCTCATGTGTGGGGGGGCTCCACTCACACAGCTCTTCTGGACAGAGTGGAGGCTAAGGCTCTTCGTCTCATCAGCTCTCCTCCTCATACTGATAGTCTTCTACCTCTTAAATTCCGCCGCAATGTTGCATCTCTTTCTATTTTCTATCGATATTTCCACGCTGACTGCTCTTCTGAACTTGCTAACTGCATGCCTCCCCCCCTCCCGCGGCCCCGCTGCACTCGACTTTCTACTCATGCTCATCCCTATACTGCCCAAACCCCTTATGCAAGAGTTAACCAGCATCTTCACTCTTTCATCCCTCACGCTGGTAAACTCTGGAACAATCTTCCTTCATCTGTATTTCCTCCTGCCTACGTCTTGAACTTTTTCAAGAGGAGGGTATCAGGACACCTCTCCTCCCGAAACTGACCTTTCTTTCGGCCACCTCTTTGGATTCTTTTTAGGAGCAGCGAGTAGCGGGCTTTTTTTTTTTATTAATGTTTGCTTTTTTTGTGCCCTTGAACTGTCTCCTTTGCTGTAAAAAAAAAAAAAAAAAAAAATCTTACTAGCTTTGATCAGTTTGTATCAGTCCCCACTCACGTCTCGGGGAACTGTCTTGATCTCGTGCTGACAGATGCCCCTCGGGTGGTTGAAGTTGATGTAGTTCCTCCTGTAGGTACTTCTGACCATTCTGCACACAGAATTCAGACTAACTTTCCAGTGCCTGATATTACCACATCATGTAAAGTATTTCTCAAACCGCGTATTGATGTTGATGGGATATACCAAGATTTTGGTAAGATTGAATGGAATATATTTTTTTTTCGTGCATCATGTCCTGTTGAATCGCTCAACCATGTTCTCCTTGAAATCCTTAATATAAGAGTTCCTTCTAAAACTATCAAATCAAGACTGAAAGATAAGGTATGTTGGTTCATCGCAATAAACAAAATGCTTTCCGTTTATGGACCCGTTATCATACGCAGTTCTGTTGGAATAATTATGTTAGATTGCGTGCTGAAGCAAAGAGGGTTTATGAAGTAGTTGAATCTGAATTTAATGCACATTTAAAGGATGTTGTCACTGGTGCTACTCTGCCACACAAATGGTGGTCTGCTTTGAAATAGTCCTTGTTTGGAGTAGAATTTTCTCTTCTTCCTCTGTGTAAGAATGATGACTCCGTTGCTTATTATCCTGCTGTAAAAGCTAACATATTGTCCTCCGTGTTTGAGAGCAAATGTAGTGCGGCGACGGCCTGATGAACGAGCCTCCCATAACCCACTTAGCCAGTGGGGTACCTCTTTGGCCGACTCGGTAAGGAGTGGCTCTCCCGTCACGCTGGTCGCGGGTTCAATCCCAGGCAGCCGGGGAATACCCTCACTTTGTCTTGATTAATTTCTCGTGTTATTTCGATACACGCAGAGGCCGTGTTGAGAAATAGGAAGGATTTAGAGAAAAGAAGCTCGTCGGGGCATTACACAAACAGAGTAACGCTGAGGTTACATTACCCAGTACTTGTTTTCTTGAACCTAAAATGACTTCATTTGCTTTCCGATCATCTGAGGTTGAAAAGCTTCTAAATTATTTAGATTCATAGAGCGGTACTGATCCTCTTGTCTTTTTCCCGCTATTTTTCAAAATTATTAGTAAACTCCTAGCTCCCAAACTGTCCGTCATTTTCAGAATTATAATTCGGCAAGGTCGCTTTCCTATCTGTTGGCGTATTGCTAATGTTACTCCTATCCCGATTAAATCTTCTTCAGTTTTACCAGAAGAATACAGACCCATCTTTATTACTCCTATTCTGTCAAAAGTATTTGAGCGTTTGTTGGGGAACGACTCCCTAAATATTTCAATGAGTAATCTTTTACCACCTAAGTTTGGTTTTAGGAATGGCTTGGGAACTTGTGATGCTCTTTTGGTGTTGATACATGAAATTCAATCTTCTCTCGATTGTGGACATGAATCTCGGCTTATTTCTTTGGATTTTAGTTCAGATTTTGATATGGTGAATCACAAGGCATTGTTGTTTAAACGGGAAAATTATGTTGTAAGAGGGAATGTCTCTGAGTTTTTAACTGACAGGAAACAACGCGTTATTGTTGATGGTTCTTCTAGTGATTTTAACTCGGTGAAGTCTGGTGTTCCTCAAGGCAGTTTCTTAGCGCCTTTGTTGTTTATTTTATTTACTAATATGTGGGGTGGCATATCCTCTAAAATGTTGGCATATGCTTATGACACATCACTTTATACTACCATCTCCTACCCCCAACACAGAGTACCAGCAGCCAATGTTTTGGAAAAGGATGTTTCCAGAATTAATTCTTGGAGTACTCAGTGGGGGATGAAGTTGAATCCTTTGAAATCCCAGGATCACATTATTAACAGATACAGATCTCTTCTTCCTAGCCACCCTGAGATTGTTTATAACAATTATGTGATTAAGAATTGTAAGTCTTTAAAACTTTTGGGGGTGACGTTAGACTTTAATCTAACATTTGAGTCTCACTTGCGGTCTGTTGCTTCGTCAATCTCCCTGAAAATTGGTCTACTTCGCAAGTGCAAAAATATATTTTCTGACGACAGCGTTGTATTAAATTTATTTTATTCATCTTTATTGCCACATTTGGAGTATTGCTCCCCTGTTTTCCTTTATGCTGCAGATTTCCAAATGAAACTCTTGGACCGAGCGTTTACTAAGATAAAGTTTTTGCTACCTAATCTAGATATTAATCTTGAACATGACCGCATTGTTGGCTCTTATACTCTGTTGTATAAGATCTTTAACAATCATAACCATACTTTACATTCTAAACTTCCTTCATCTTTTCTTGTCTCATTTGACTAGGTTTGCTTCAAATCTCAATGATTTCGTACTTTCAGCTGTACGTTTTAATGCTTCCCAGTTTTCTAGAAGCTTTGTTCCATGTATAACTAAATTGTGGAACCAGCTTCCAAATTATATTGTTAAAGCTGAAAACCTGCAATTATTTAAGAGTTAATAGTTTTTTACAAAGGTGACTTGCTCTTTCCTAAGGCCACTGTTTACCCCTCTGGGACCTTTACTGGGTATATAGTTTCACGAACTCTCCAGAGAGGCTGGCATTCTTGGCCGTCATATATATATATATATATATATATATATATATATATATATATATATATATATATATATATATATATATATATATATATATCCTCAAATAGTACGGGGGTTAGGGACCCAGGACCCCCGTACTATTCGAAAATCCGTATAAAATTAGTGCCCCCCTAGAAACACTCCTGGGCACTCCTACGGAGTCCGAGTCCGGCCTGGTTCAGCTGTTACTCACGGGCCCAAGTTGCCAGTTATGCATTTTCTGCTGCAGCCACAGTGTAGTGTTACCACGATAGGGGTGTCGAAGGAGGCGATGCCCCCCCCATAGAGGTCAAGATATTTAAAATTCGGTTGGAGTAGTTAAATATGCGTCCCTTAACTATATAATATGGAAGCGTAATGTTGTATTTTGGAGGCGTGGAGTCAATCTCCACAATTAGTTTCACATCTTATTTCAAGTATGAATTAGAGAGGAATAAAAATTGTGGTAGAAAGCAAGAGAGAGTGTGAGTGTATGACATGGCTCGGTCGCTGACAATGTAGAAGGCAGCGCTGCCAGGATGGCTCCGTTGCCCAGCGTGGAAACACTACAGCAGAAAATGCTATTATGCATAACTGGCAAATTTAGCCGGTGAGTAGAAGCTGAGCAAGGTGGGACCCGGATTCACGTGGTAAGCTCTCCCTACCACAACTTAACTCATACCAAAACGTAGCTTCTTCTAAATTTGAATTCTTCTGCAAGGTGAATAGCTTTCTCGAATGCTTTGGGATCCATTAAGCATTTTGGCTTGTCTCTTGGGGAAAATGGAGAAGCATAGCTGAGGTTGTGCACACACACGGATTTAGGGAAAGCGCATAGGTTTCAATCTGGCAGAACAGTGTTCCTGATGTTGTGCACACACACGGACTGAGGGGATGCGCATGGGAGGCAAACTGTTAGTACAGTGTTGCCACTCACGCCATGGCTATTTGGTACCACGAGCGGGAAATTTAAAAATCCTAAAAAAAATAGTCTTTGACAATCCATATAAAACCGAAACCGTACTATTGGAAACCGTACTATTTGAGGGACTACTATCTATCTATCTATCTATCTATCTATCTATCTATCTATCTCTATATCTATCTATCTATCTATCTATCTATATATATATATATATATATATATATATATATATATATATATATATATATATATATATATATATATATTTTTTTTTTTTGCACAGGTGTTTTGGAGCCATCTGACCCTAAACACTGCAGCACCAAGCCTTTTTTTCTGATTTTGCATTAATTAATCTCATATCTCATTTCTTAACTTCTTTCTTCTTATTTCTTTCCTCAACTTATATTTCTTTATATTTTCACCTGCTCTTCGGTGCCATATGACCTTAGACGTTGCCGCACCGAGTTTACCTTTTTCCCTAGATCAAGATAGCGCTCAAAACGAAGGTAACCCAGAAATACCTCAGTGAGCCAGTGAAGGGAAGGGAGAGACAGCGGTGTGAGAGGGAAAGTGGTACGGAAGAGACGAGGGAAAAGGCAAAAAGTGAAAAAGGATCATGTGCGTGTGTGTGTGTGTGTGTGTGTGTGTGTGTGTGTGTGTGTGTGTGTGTGTGTGTGTGTGTGTGTGTGTGTGTGTGTGTGTGTTCCATTCCCCTCTGATTCTTGAGAAATCTGCGGTGAGCTCTGGAAATAAAAGACAGGACCAAGGAGGTATTGAGAAAGACGAGGACAGAGAGAGAGAGAGTGTTCTTTTATCTCTTCCTTCCTTTTCTTCTTCTCCTCTTCTTTCTATATTTTCCCTTTTCCATCATTCCTTTCCTTTCCTCCTTTCCTTTCTCTCCTTGTATTCTTCCATCTCTTTCTCTCCTCCTCTTTGTCTTCTTTCTCCTCATACCTTTCCTTTTCCTCCCTCCCCTCTCTCTCTCCCTCCATATCTTCTTTTTCCCTCCTTTCCCTCTACCTTTCATTCCTCCCTCCTCCTCTTCTTCCTACTCTTCTCTCCCTTCCATCATACCTTTCTCCCTCCTTCTTCTCTCTCCTCCCCCCTCCATCCCTCCCTCCCCTTCCCTTTCCTTCCCTCGTGTTATTAAATAAGTCAGATTTATCTCAAATTCACTGTCTGGGCAGACAAATATTCGGAAAAGAGAAGGCAAACCAGTTTGTAGATATATATAAATATGCTGTATATTCACGTCCTTATGGATATCTTCTTGTTGATTTGGGTATAAATACTCCTGAATCCCTACAGTTTCGCTCAAACATTGTTGGAGAGCCCCTAGGTGAACGCGCATTCCAATGGTGAACTCCAGGAAGAAGGAACTCTTACACGTTCTATACTCCCAACATAACGAACCCTATGGTTTAAGCTCTCAGCTACTTTTGATCTTACTCTCCTAAGCCTTTGCAGCTGCTTTCTTAACCCCTCGAAGTCCGCCTTCCTGAAGTCAGGTATTAAGTGTTGTTTCTGCTGACTCTACCCTCCCATTTAATATTAAATCTGATTTCCTTATGATCACTGTTACCTAATGAATCCCCAACCTCGATGTTGCTTATTATGTCCTCTCTATTAGTTAACAACAAATCCAAAATATTTTCTTCCCTCGTTGTTGTTCTAATTAACTGCTTAAGGAAAGTATCCTGCATCACCTCTAACAAATCCTGTCTCACATCTAACAAATCCTGTGCCTCACATCTAACAAATCCTGGGGATGAGGATGAGGAGGAGGAGGAGGAGGAGGAGGAACACAAAAGAACACAAAGGAAGAGCAAACAACAGCAGATCTCCTGGTCCTTAGGAGGCTGTTTGTAACATGCTACACTAACTATCTAATCAAAGGTGGAACATGAAGGACAGCAAAGGCGAAGGCTCCTCCCCACCCCCCATCCCTCCAGCCAAAGCTGGCAGGAAATGAAAAAGAACCATGCAGCATGGAAAAACTGCATGGAAATTTGTGTGCCTGTGAGAACAAGACAACGCTTGCTGAGCACCCAATGATGATCACAAGACTAAGATTCCCACCCGCGGGATATACTGTGAAATTTATCAATCATGCTAAAGCATACGAGCCATCTTATTTAGCATTCTATGACTTTGAGAGTATTCTCGAAGAGCCTTCTTCGAATGGGTGTAAAGAGACATCACTTTGCCATAGCATATGCTTACATTATAGTGAATAGAAACGGAGAAACAATAGAAAGCGGATCCTATTGTGGAAGTAATGCTGTAAACCATTTTATTCATACAATGCAGCGTTCCTGGAAGAAGTTAAAAAATTTTAAAGGCTACAATAAAATCAACATGACCGATGAAGATACGGCACGTCACAATGAACAAACTCACTGTCTTCTCTGTAAATACGGGTTTTTAAAAGGTAAAGGAGTAAAACATCATGACCATGAAAAATCAGGAAACAATTACATTGGAGCTTATTATAATAGATGCAACCTTCAAATGAAAAATCACAAATTGCAGCTCACTCTCATTGCACATAATGCGGAATACGACATGTCGTTAATCCTGCGTGAATTAACGATACCTGACTTGAAAATCAAACTAAGACCAAAACATTCAGTTCACAAATACCATGAAGTCATCATAAATGACTTGATATTTATTGACTCGTATGCCTTTATGTCTGGTTCACTCGCGGCTTTAGCGAACCAATTCATCAGCAATGGGAACGAACCCATATACACATAACAGATGTTGAAAGATGTGCCAGCACCTGCGTTCCCATTATTGATCAAGGGAAAGCAGGTTTTTTGTTATGACTATATGGATTCGATGGAACGACTTTCTGAAACACGTCTTCCATCCCGCGAAGATTTTTTCAATTCGCTTCAAGAATCAGAACTTTCCGAAAGTGATTATAAACATGCTCAGAATGTTTGGAAAGTAGCTGGGTGTCAGAGCCTGAAGGACTATTTGTTGCTTTATGTAAAAGTGGATGTTGGCCTTCTATGTGATGTCTTCCTAGAGTGGAGAGGTATTTTGAAAACCCAGTGGAGGTTGGCGGGCGAGTGAGGACCTGTGTGGAGCCAGACCACTGATTTAAGCGTGTTAAACAAACCACGATAAAGGAACTAGAAAATTATTTATGCTGAGAATAGCTTCATGGAATGTAATACA
>NC_066517.1:5539981-5579981 GCF_024679095.1 Eriocheir sinensis | reverse complement strand
AGAAATAAGAAGATAATGCTACAATACACCTAGCAAAAACTTACATAATTTATCGAGTCTTACGTTCAATGGCGATTTTTTATTTTATTTTCGGTATCATAATGA
Organism: Eriocheir sinensis; assembly: GCF_024679095.1. Classification (NCBI taxonomy): domain Eukaryota; kingdom Metazoa; phylum Arthropoda; class Malacostraca; order Decapoda; family Varunidae; genus Eriocheir; species Eriocheir sinensis. The sequence goes on along the minus strand of NC_066517.1, from coordinate 5,579,876 downwards.
TTCTTCAGTGATTTTGTTTCCTTTGAGTTCTCGATATTCTTCTTCTTTTTTCGTGGTTATGGCATAAGTATCCCTTTTCCCTGGTGGTAAGTGTGTTTTTGTGTGGGTTGGCTGCAAGGCGATTTCCACGAACCTTAGCTGTTTTAGGAACGGCCGAGGAAATGTGTTTGCCGGTGCATTTAAGGGATATACGCAAGTAGTGGTCAGTCGATATTCGGGAGGCATTAAAGGAGATAAGGAGAGAAGGAAGGAAATGAAGAAGGCAGGAAGAAAGGAAGGAAGAAAGGAAGGAAGGCAGGAAGAAAGGAAGGAAGGAAAAAAGGGAGGAAGGAAGGAAGGAAGGAAGGGAGGACACAAAGGACACAAAGGAAGGAAGGAAGGAAGGAAGGAAGAAAGGTTTTTGAGGCGTTAAAGGACATCAAATTAAGGTTAAGCGTTCTACGATCTCCAGCCTTGAATCTTGTAGTTCCTGTTTGGGAGGGTCTTCTATCAAAATATGTTGAATAATGCAGATTAGAGTCATCACATAAGAATGGATAGGACAGTTGATTTTAGAAAGAAAATCATCAATGAACAACATAAAGAGAGTGGTGGGATATAGGGCAGAGCCTAGCAGGACAGCACTGTTCATAGGTTTGGGAGAAGAACAGTGACCATCCACCACAGCAGAGATATATCAACCAGAAAGGATACTAGAGATGTGAGTACAGAACGAGGGATAAAGTCCGTAGGAGGGTTGTTTGGAAAACACAGATTTGTGCCGGACTCTTCTCAATTTGAAAGGTAAGAATATCACCCGCTGCGAAACATATACTGGCGATCAGAAAGAATGTCAGAAATGTAGAGATGATTAAGAACTTATTTTTTGTACAGCTAAGGAAGCAGCTCAAGGGCGACAAAAAAAAAAGTGTAGAAAAAAGTCCGCTAATCGCTGCTCCTATGTTTAGGATTGTTTGAAAACCTTTAGAAAGACAAGAAAGTAAAGCTATAGGACGTTAGTTTGATTGATTGGAGCGGCCAACCTTCTTAGGCACAGGTTGTATGTAGGGGCATTTCCAGCAGGGTGTCAGCACTTAAGCACAGTTTTTAAGGACAACAGGAGACGTTCCATCATGTCCAAAAGCCTTCTGAAGATTGAGGTCAGAGAGGGCATAGAAAACATCACTCTAACAAATCTAAATAGCAGTCATAGTGGAATCAGAGGGGGGAGGAGTAGGAGGAATATGCCCAGAATCGTCCAAAGTAGAGTTTTAAGAAAGTCTGAGAGAAGAGTTCAGCCATAGAGACAGATGTGACGGCGGTGCTGCCGTCAGGATTAAGGAGAGGAGAAAAAGGTGAAGAAGAGTAATTGTTCGAGATCTTTTTGGCTATGTGCCACAAGTCCCCGGAATAATTAAAAAGAGCAAGATGTTGGTATGTACTATTGACGAAAATATTCTTGGAAAGTCGCAGAATAGATTTGGCACGATTCCGGGTGGAAATGTGATTAGCAGAAGTGCAAAGGCTTTGGTAGCTTTTGTGAGGCGTGATTAAACAAAGGCTTTTTAGCATGAAAGGTCAAGGAAGAACGTAAAATGTGTGCCTTCCTTCGAGAGACAATCATCTCACTCATGCGCTGGGCACACACTGAGGGATACCTGTCCTGTAAGCAGTAATCATTCCACGAGAAATCTGAAAAGTACAAACTCAGGTCGCCCCACCGAGTTGTAGCGCAATGCCAGAAGCATCGCCTCTTCGGTGGGTCCAGAGGATATACAGGAGCGATAGGACATAATTCTGAAATAAGGTTGTGATCGGATGAGCCTAATGTAGAGAACAGAGTAAGCCTAAGGGTTAGAGGTAAGGAAGAGTTTTAGTATAATGAGCGTCTCAAAGACGGTCGAAAATACGTGTAAGGCGCTGATCCAACTGCTCTAGACCATTGAGGAGAGCAAAATTGTTGGCTTGTTCACCAGGCTGGTCAGTGAAAGAGGATGAATGCCAAAGCAGGTAGAGAACATTGAAATCTCCCACGATGAAGATTTTATCGAAGGGAGAATGAGCCAAGTTGTGTACCACTTTGGGAGTCAAATAGTCAACGAATTTTACATAATTGCTAGAGTTGGGTAAGAGGTAGACAGCACAGATGTACTTAGTAATATAATGACAATGAATTCTTAGCCAGATGGTGGAAAATTCAGTAGGGTCAATGTCGTTGGGACGAGAGCAAGTGATGTCGTTCCGTACGTAGACGCAACATTCAGCTTTGGATTGAAAGTCAGGATAGATATAATTGGAGGGAACAGAGTAGAGATAACTGTCATTAGCATCAGAAACCTGTTTCGATGAGGAAGAGAAGGCGAGTTTTACAGGAGGAGAGATGGCGTTCCAGAGAATGGAAAGACCGATAATGTTGCAGAAGTTGAATAGAAAATTAGAGGAGTTATCAGATACCTCTTTTGGTCGGTGCCGAAAAGGGAGTCCGATCTGGTTGCATTTATGCCCCCATCCCCCCCCTTCATGAGAAAGTAGTGTGTGTAGCGTGTATGTAGTGTGGTGTGGAGAGTAAGAAGATTTGTCTTTAGAGAGCATGCTGAACTGCTCTCTGGTGTCAGTGAGACAATAAGGAAACGGAAAGTGAGGGCACGGTAAGGTTCTTTGATAGGCTTGCAGCAACCCCTCGCTTCCCGTATATACCTCACTGGGAGCACCTTGTGCCCGATTCAGGAGCTGTCTGACTGCACACACCATCTATCTGTTTATCTATATCTTTGTCTATCTATATACACATACATATATATATATATATATATATATATATATATATATATATATATATATATATATATATATATATATATATATATATTTTTTTTACATCAAAGAAAACGGCTCAAGGGTAACAAAAAGAGTGCCAAAAAAAAAGCGCCCGCTACTCGCCACTCCCATCAAAGGCAAAAGTAAAGGTAAGCCAAAAGAGAGGTCAATTTCGGGTGGAGAGGTGTCTTGATACACACTTCTTGAAAGAGGGCAAGTCATAGGCAGGAGGAAATACAGACGAAGGAAGACTGTTCCAGAGTTTATCAGTGAAGGGAATGAAAGAATGGGGGTGCTGATTAACTCTTGCACAAAGGGTTTGGACAGTACAGGGTTGAGCATGAGTAGAAAGTCGTGTGTAGCGGGGCCGCGGGAGGGAAGGAGGCATGCAGGTAGCAAGTTCAGAAGAGCAGTCAGCATGAAAAATATCGATATAAGATAGAAAGAGGGGCAACATGGCGGCGGACTTTAAGAGGTAGAAGACTATCAGTAAGAGGAGGAGAACAGTTGAGACGAAGAGCCTTAGACTCCACTCTGTCCAGAAGAACAGTGTGAGCCCCCACACGTGAGATGCATGTTCCATACGAGGGCGGACAAGGCTCCTATAAATGGAAAACATCTGAGCGAGGGAGAACTGGCGGAGACGATACAGAACGCCCAACCTCGAGGAAGATGATTTAGTGAGAGAGGAGATGTGAAGTTTCCAGTTGGGATTTTGAGCTTAGGATAGACCGAGAATATTTAGTGTTGAAGAAGGTGACAGCTGAGTGTTATTGAAGAATAGGGGACAGGTGTTTGAAAGATTGCGTATATATATATATATATATATATATATATATATATATATATATATATATATATATATATATATATATATATATATATATATATATATATATATATATATATATATATATATATATATATATATATATATATATATATATATATATATATATATATATATATATATATATATATATATATATATATATATATATATATATATATATATATATATATATATATATATATATATATATATATATATATATATATATATATATATATATATATATATATATATATATATATATATATATATATATATATATATATATATATATATATATATATATATATATATATATATATATATATATATATATATATATATATATATATATATATATATATAAATCAGCTTCCTCGAGGCTAGGCGTTCTGTACTGTCTCTGCCAGCTCTTTTCCCCACACAGTTGCTGTCCTTGTATAGGGGTCTTGTCCGCCCTCGTATGGAGCATTCATCTCACGTTTAGGAGGGCTCCACTCACACAGCTCTTTTAGACAGAATGGAGTCTAAGGCTCTTCGTCTCATCAACTCCTCTCCTCTTACTGCCAGTCTTCTACCTCTTAATTTCCGCCGCAATGTTGCCTCTCTTTTTATCTTCTATCGATATTTTCAGGCTGACTGCTCTTCTGAACTTGCTAACTGCATGCCTCCCCCCCCTCCCGCGGCCCCGCTGCACTCGACTTTCTACTCATGGTCATCCCTATACTATCCAAACCCCTTATGCAAGAGTTAACCAGCATAATCACTCTTTCATCCCTCACGCGGGTATATATATATATATATATATATATATATATATATATATATATATCTATATATATATATATATCTCTATATATATATATATATATTTTTTTTTTTTGTATGTGCAAGATCTACTTTAATAGCTTCCTCCATTAGGTGATCAACTTTTCCCCTCGTGCTGCTAACTTCCATCACTGCTTCGAAGACTGTTATTCCTCTTGGTGCTTCGATTCCAAGCATTATCTGTTGAAGTAAGTTGTATTGAGAAACTTTTATGCATAGTTATATATATATATATATATATATATATATATATATATATATATATCTATATATATATATATATATATATATATATATATATATATATATATATATGGTGATAAACATGCAATGTATATATAGTGACAACAAACAATTCATCGATATCAAAAGTTCCAGAAGCTGGCAGAGCTTTTTTTCCTGGGTCCCTTCTTGCTAGAGAATGTAGATGAAGCGGAGAATGGCAATTTTTATTTTACTGAATACACACACACACACACACACACACACACACACACACACACACACACACACACATATCCATACACACACACACACACACACACACACACACACACACACACACACACACACACACACACACACACACACACACACATTGACCTCAGCCGGGGTCGGTTGTGTGACCTGAGCGCTCCGTGTAGCCGCTAAAGGGTCGCCTGTGACCCTCCTCACCCGCATCTTCATCCTCACCGTCACCACTACACTTTCCCCCGCCCAATCCTACAGTCACCTACACCATCATCGGACAGTGCAGTGCAGTGCAGTATGGCTTACCGCTACTCTCTACACTTCCTTCGCTTCCTCAGGCGTGGAGCTGGATATCCCTCCTCACAGGCCATCGAAACACTAAAAACACTGAACCTATTTCGTAGCCGTGGCCGCCGGGCAGGGTGCTGTGTTCAGTGAGCCATCAGTACTAATACGAGCGTACGCCCAGTGACTAATGCAGTGAAGCATAGCGAGTACAAACACTTTGAAGTGCCACGCGTGTGGTACAACCTCCCCTCAGTGCTGATGTCGAACGTCACCTCCCTGAACAACAAGCTCGACGAGGTTATTACCACAGTGAGAACCATCAACCCGGACATAGTGGCAATAACGGTACCCTGGCAAGTAACCCCAGAGCTGTGCCAGGTGGACGGGTACAGTGTGTTTTCCCGCCTCAGAGAGGGCAGGAGAGGTGGTGGAGTATACTAGTGTGGTGCCGAAACACTTTCAACCCCTCAGTGCTCGATGTGGACGTTCCCGATGAGGTGGAGGCAATGTGGATCAAAGCCACCCCCTCCCGCCACCCCCGCCAGGTTGACACCATTATTCTATGTACAGTGTACCATCCACCCCGCTCTCCCTCCGGCCCTGCGTTAGTGAACCATCTCATCAATACAGTGGACGCTACACGTGTTAGGTACCCCGGCGCTAAGTTCGTGTTGTGTGGGGACTTCAATGAACTAGACATTGCGGACGTTACCAACCACCTGTGCCTCACACAACTTGTTAATTTTCCCACGCACGAAAGGAACACGCTGGACCTTATCCTCACTGACCTGACGGACTGGTACTCCCTCCTCAGCCCCTCCCCCCCATGGGCCGAAGCAATCACACCTCAGTCCTGTGGACGCCCTCCCCTACCATCTCACGGAGGTGTGAAACGGCCAAGAGGACCACCCGCCCGACACCTGACTCCAAGATTAGGCAGTTCGGGCAGTGGTTGGTGGGCTATCCTTGGGTCGAGGTCCTTACCGTTCGTGACGTCACGGAGAAGTGGAACAACTACCTCGCCACCATCGCTGAGGCGTATCACCACTTCTTCCTCACCAAGACACAACACACCCACCCAGCCGACCTGCCTTGGCTGACCTCCAGGATTAAGGCCTTAATGCAGCAAAGGAACCGCGCCTTCCACACGGACCGAGCAAGATACAGGGCCCTTCGCAACACAGTCATCAGGGAAATCGCACTGGCGAAGAAGGAGTACTACCCCCAAGAACTACAACACCTGGAGGGCAATAACACCAGCAAGTTGTTCTCCAAGATACGCCATTTGTGTGGCCTGGGAAACCTGTCGTCGGCTTTCCCTTCTCTCCCCTCCTCCTCCTCCCCCTTGAGATAGCTGAACTGATTAACTCTCACTTTTCCTCCATCTGTCAAAGCCTTCCCCCCCTAGACCTTGCCTCCCTCCCTGCCTACCTACCCTCCCCGTCTAATCCTCCTTCCGTGGAAGAGTTTCAAGTTGCCGAAAAGCTCAGATCTCTCAAACTCAAAAGGTCTACCACACCCCGAGATTTACCCATAAAGCTTTATCAGGAGTTTTCCTATGAACTTGCTACCCCCCTTGCCTCCATCATAAATGCCTCCCTCACTCAGACCAAATGCCCCACAGATTGGAAAACCTCATTCGTCACCCCCATCCCCAAAGTCACCAACCTCACCTCACTTAATGAACTAAGACCCATTGCCATCACTCCAATCCCGAGCCTGCTTTGTGAAGACTTTGTATTTAGCTGGGCATATGATACTATTCATTACAAAATTGATCAGAGGCAGTTCGGCAACGTTAGAGCCTCCTCCACAACACATTGCCTCATTAGTTTCCTTGATTTCATTCTTAAAAACCTGGAAGCCAGAAAAAACTTCCTCTGCCTTCGCCTTTATTGACTTTCGGAAAGCCTTCGACCTGGTTGACCACACCACTGTCATCACCAAGGCCATAAACATCGGCCTGCCCTCCCACTTGACATTCTGGCTGGCGGATTTCCTGACGCACCGGCACCAAGCTGTGCGTCATCAGGGCTGCACCTCCACCCTCCAGCCCCTATCTGCTGGGGTGCCACAAGGGACGCGTATGGGTCCTCTTTGCTTCCTTATTCTGATCAACAATGCACTGTTAGACGCCCCTCATCGCTGGAAATACGTGGATGATTCTACAGTAGGCATCTCCATCAACAACACAGCCCCTGACTACACGCCCCTACAACACATTCTGGACCGACTGCAGAGCTGGACGCAAGACAACCACGTCACCATCAACACCAACAAGACGGTGGTGATCCATTTTCACACCTCCACCACTGCCATCCCACCGCCAGCCCTGGAGGTTGGCCCTCACCAGCTGCAGGTGGTTGAATCCACCAAACTACTTGGAGTCACCCTGGACAGCAAGATTAGCTGGGTCAAGCACGTCACCACCATCATCAGGGCGGCTTCCTACAAACTTTTCATGTTGAGGCGCATGAAAGCACTGGGAGCCCCCCAAAGGTCGCTCAAGGACCTGTACACCACCTTCATCCTTCCCAGACTCCTCTACGCCTCTCCTGCTTGGGCTTCCTCCATCAACAAGACCCAGCAACGCCAATTAGAGAGAGTGCAAAGGCGTGCATGCAGACAGATTCTGGGCAATTCTTACACTAACTACGAGCACGCACTCACCCAGCTGAATATGCCCACCCTACAGGACCGATACCAGACAAACCTAACCAAATTCGGCAAGTCCCTCCTCCACAACCCCCGTCATAGAGACCTACTCCCACCCGCCCTCCCTCCCCCCACTAGACCCACAAGACACCACAATATTCTCGTCCCGGTCAAAACTCGCACGGACAGATATCGGCTTAGTGCGATACCGACACTTGTGAGGGTCATTAACACCTCCATGATCACATGATCCCTCCACTCCAACACACACACACACACACACACACACACACACACACACACACACACACACACACACACATCACCCTTCCCCACTTCCCCCATTACTCATCACATGAAACTCATTGTATGGTATTTTTGTGTATTTTCAGCCTTATGGCTGCCTACAAATGAATAAACCATTTATTATTATTATATTATTATTTACACACACACACACACACACACACACACACACACACACACATATATATGCACCTGATATTTATATGAATTGGAAATACGGTCGTCCATAAAAATAATCCAAGATGCTTCTTGAGGAGCTATATCATCGAAAAGTGCTTTCACAGATTCCAAATCCGGCATGAAGAGGCGGTTCACTGAAAAAAAGGGAAACATTCGATAATGTATTTTTCATAATATACATGTAATGTATTTCTCACAGTTTCAGACTGAAATGGTTGAACCTCATTAAAATGTTCTCTTCATTATATAGTTATCTTTAGGGATGTGTACATGTAGTGAATTTAAAAGAAGTCGACTTAGAATCAAAAATATTGGTAGTAAGAAGACCTTCCTTTGTGACCCACCCACAAAATCATTTTGTCAAGAAGGGGGAATGTTACAATTCGTAATAAATATATCATAAATAATTGGGGAAATGGCATAAGAACGTAACTATATCTTTGAAAAAATGTCCCCCCTCACAAATATGAAGATTTTATCAGATGAATAAAATGTCTAGATTTAGGTAACCAATTAGTTTCGTATCCAATAACTGATATTGAGTATGACTGGTAAGCCATACCCTACGAGTACGTAAATATATCTTGACTGTCTTTAAAAAGAAGGCCATTGAATCTGACCAATGATGATTTGTGTGTGTGTGTGTGTGTGTGTGTGTGTGTAAATATATACAAGGGTTTGCCCGACCCGGCTTACCATGTGAGTAGAACTTCATATCATTGTTGAGCAGTGTAGCTTATTAACCACTTTCTTTATTTTTCGCCTTTGCACGGCCTTTCTCCCAATCCCATGTCCATTGCCATTTACCCGCTGCCCAGTCTTTCCCTCACCCGAGAGCCTCCGTTCTGTCTGCATCGGCTATTCCGTTTCACCTTTCTTCCGTTGCAAAACATTCATTTGCATTATATCGCCTTTACCTCCATTCGCAGAAACGCACCTACACTGAAGAGTCTTTTGGCGACAGTCCTTATGCCAAGATATAATTTCCAGCTCCCTTTGCTGTATCCCGGAGGTCCTCAAGGTGTCGCCCGTGACCGTCACCTATACATCCATCTCTCCGGCAGTTCTTAAGCCAGTGCCTCCTGCTGCCCATACTCTCGGTGCAGTATTCCTGTAGCAGTCACCGCTCAAATTGCGTGCTCCTTCCCCTCAGTGACACTTAGGAAAATGGGCGCTGCAGAGCAGACTCATTAAGAGTATTTGTATTGTCTCTGTCCGCGTCGTGTCTTCAATGTTTATCTTTCTTGTACTCGTTTATCTTTGACTGTCCGTCCACGTCCTTCTATTGTTAAATTATACACATTGTTCCACACATACACGTCAACACCTATGTCATCCACACTTCACAACATTCACACAAACGCACATACATACAAACACCTTTTCTTTGTGTTTTGTTTGTGTCAATGAGCTGTGTGATGTTTTCCAAATAAAGTCAGAGACACGCCAGTCCTCGTCGACAGACCGACTTGGTCGGCTAGATTTCGATTGCCGATAGAGTCGGTTTGTCGGCTTCCTGCTATGGGCCGCCTTTGGCAAAGGCCCGTGCTCCCTCGTGCAAGAGGGAGCAATCTTTCCCCCCCCTCCCCAAATAAAGTAACCCTGGCGGATATGACTTTCTCTATCCGTGAACCGATTAACATTTAGAACACTCGCTACCACCAACAATTGGTGACCCTGCGGTGTTGCTATGGTTCAAGGTGGCTTATAACCGGTGCCGTACCAAGGGCACTCTGTCACAGAGGGTGGACCTGAATCAGAAGCATCTGATTTATTCGTCCTACCCTCTCCTGGGGCAATAAATCTCACCACCGCTCGGGGTTCGTGGGATTGAACCTTTCAGTTCGGGAGAAGCATTACGCCGTGGGCATAGTTGCCACCTTCAGGGTTCTCCCCCGCCCTCCCCCAGGCGCCTTCTGTGCCTTCCCGGCACCCTCTGTGCCTCCCCCAGGCACCCTCTGTGCCTCCCCTAGGCACCCTCTGTGCCCTCCTCCAGACCCCTTCTGCGTCTCCTCCAGGCACCCTCTGTGCGCCTCCTTCAGGCACCCTCTGTGCGCCTCCTCCAGGCAACCTCTGTGCGCCTCCTTCAGGCACCTTCAGCGCCTCCTCCAGGCATCCTTAGTGCCCCCTCTCCAGGCATCTTTTGTGCCCCATGGTGCTCTTCCCGGCGCTCACCCACCCTCACCCCTCCTCCTCCCTGCTTTTCCGCTGGTCCGGCGACTGAGACACGTACACCGTGTGACACGCACACAAGACTCAGTGAACACTCAAACAGTGCGACACATTACTGAGAAACACAGTGCCACACACACTCAGTGTACACGCCACACACAGACTCAATGTACACGCCATACAGACTCAGTGTATACGCCACCACACACCACACAGATTCAGAGAGACACTCAAACACAGTGTGACACCCCACTGGGATTACTAGCTGCGCCCTGGATTAACCACCGCCCCCTGGATCTACCACCGCCCTCTTGGATTATCCAACACTTGTGGATCTTTGTGTACAGTGCAGTGTGTCCAGCAACAGTTCAGTGTAGCACGTCCCCAGCAACAGTTAGTGTCACAGTGTTACCTACTAAGCGTACAGTGTTGTGTTACAGTGCCTTTTTGAACACTGGTTCACTCCCCGAGCCACAGAGGCCCCTGGCACGTGCCAGCGCCTACAGTACACGCAGTTTGTTCTACTCTCACGGACTGGCGCGGCTCCTGGCACATGCTAGCGCCCCTCACTTTTCAACCCGCTGTGGCCCCTGGCACGCTGGCCTCTAGCGCCTTCCCACGCAGTCGTTCGACGCACTCACGACTGCTGCGGCCCCTGGCACATGCTAGCGCACCTCACTCTTCAACCGGCTGTGGCCCCTGGCACGCTGGACTCTAGCGCCATACCACGCAGTCGTTCGACGCCCTTAAGGACTGCCGAGGCCCCTGACACGCTGGCAGCTGGCGCCTTTAACACACGCAGTCGTTCTATTCTCACCGACCGCCGAGGCCCCTGACACGCTGGCAGCTGGCGCCTTTAACACACTCATTCGTTCTACTCTCACCGACTGCCGAGGCCCCTGACACGCTGGCAGCTAGCGCCTTCACACGCAGTTCCCTCGACGCACTCTGAGTGCCGTGGCCCCCGGCGCGTTTACGCCAGTGCCTATTGCCCATCTTCACGCCACTTGACTTACCATACCTGACGACGACATGCAACCCTTCCTCTACAATAGCGGTGTCCTTCAGAGCACCACTCTTCTGCTCAGGACCCGTCTACGTGGTTCGCGATTTGGGAGTGCGGATTCAAGCCTTCCAGGATCTATTAAACAGCCAACCACTCAACTCACTTCAGCTCGACTTACCGTAGCTGTCCTCACTGCGCTACTCATCTCAGCTCGAATTACCGTAGCTGTCCCCTACGCGCTAGTCACTTCAGCTCGACTCACTGCAGCTGCACACAACCCTCAACTCACTTCAGCTCGACTTACCGTAGCTGTTGTCACCGCACTACTCACTCCAGCTCGACTTACCGTAACTGTTGTCACTGCACTACTCACTCCAGCTCGACTTACCGTAGCTGTTGTCACTGCACTACTCACCCCAGCTCGACTTACCGTAGCTGTTCGTCACTGCACTACTCATTCCAGCTCGACTTACCATAGCTGTTGTCACTGCACTACTCACTCCAGCTCGACTCACCGTAGCGTCCTCTACTCAGCGCAACTTACCGCGCACATCAACGCAACTCTACTCAGCGCAACTTACCGCGTACCTCAACGCAACTCTACTCAGCGCAACTCACCGCGCAACGCTACTCACCGCAACGCAACACCGTCTGCCACAGCGCCCCCGCACCAAGGAAGATTTCGTTCCTCCTTCCTCGTCACTGGGGGTGAGTAATCTGTAGCAGTCACCGCTCAAATTGCGTGCTCCTTCCCCTCAGTGACACTTAGGAAAATGGGCGCTGCAGAGCAGACTCATTTAAGTGTATTTGTATTGTCTCTGTCCGCGTCGTGTCTTCAATGTTTATCTTTCTTGTACTCGTTTATCTTTGACTGTCCGTCCACGTCCTTCTATTGTTAAATTATACACATTGTTCCACACATACACATCAACACCTATGTCACCTACACTTCACAACATTCACACAAACGCACATACAAACAAACACCTTTTCTTTGTGTTTTATTTGTGTCAATGACCTGTGCGATGTTTTCCAAATAAAGTAACCCTGGCGGATATGACTTTCTCTATCCGTGAACCGATTAGCACTTAGAACACTCGCTACCACCAACATTCCTGACCCCGTGGCTGCATCCTCCCGAGACTCTGCTCCGGAAGGTCCCCTTGTTTCTCCATTCCCATCCACTTCATCACACTAAACAGACTTCCCTCATTCTACAAGACAGCCAATTTCAAAACCATCGGGACTTTTCCTACTATCAATATTTTTTTTCCAACGTGAACATCAAAGAGTACAAGTGAAATTGCACATCATTTAATACTCGGATTTGTATGGGGGTATACCTCTACAATTACGTTCAAGATCATGAGACTCAGGTTTATGCAATAGAAGTTTACGTGTTCATAAAATAAACTATTGGACCTCGTCGGTAGGAAGAGCTATAGGTACCGAATTTATCTCGATGGTACACACGACACTGGGCGCAAAACACTGTTGTTGAGACTAGTCTGAAGCTTGTCTGATACCATAAAGCCTTGCGAGATGCACGAAAAAAAGTATATGGAGCTGAACTTTTGCGCAACCGTCCGCTATGATTCTGCGGGCAGCAGCGGCTAGCGCGAAGGTCCTAGACCTAAACACTCAGTGGCTCAGCTACTCGCCAATATGCTCTAATGTTTATATCATTTAGGACATGGAAAATTTGATATGGATACTATATATATCCATTGCAATTGCAAATAATGAACGAATAGTGGTTTCTTGGACGCACTTTGAAGTAATCAAATATAATGACAAATATTAGTCAGTACATTTACCAAATATTTCCAAAAGCTTACTTGTGAGTGAACAAACTTTAGCAGCCAGCAAAGCTATCCCAGCTACGTAAATAAACATCGTCAGTGACTTGGTGAACGCCATCTGTGTGAGAGACAAGTATTAGGTATCTGTCTATCTATCTATCTGTCTATCTACACACACACACACACACACACACACACACACACACACACACCACTGGGTGACAAGCTGAAAACCTTCGAATCTGCCGATGAGAAAAGTTTAGTCCAACTTGGTGTAGTTTGGTTCTATTTTGGCCAGTGGTAAATGCAAAATATTGCTGCCTTTTTTTTTAAGGTAAAGGGAGCAACGCAAGGGAAGAAAAGTCCTATAGGTGCTGTTCCTGTAAAGAAAATTCAACGAAATACCAAAAAATAGAGGGTCAATTTCGGACGGAAAATTGTCTTGATACTCTCCTCTTGAAAGAATTCATGTCGTAAGCAGAAAGAATACAGACGTAGGATATATTTTCCAGAGTTTACCAGGGATCAAAAAGTGAAGTTGTTGATTAATTCTTGCATAATATATATGGATAGCATGTAGATGAGCAAGAATGTAGTCGTGTGCACCGGTGTCGAGAGAGGGGTGGGGGCATGCAGTTTGCAATTTAGAAGAGCAGCGAGCATGGAAATATCGGTAGAAGATAAATAGGTAGGCGGTGGCTGAGTGGTTAACGTGTTGGCGCCGTGTCCAGGGGGACTCGGGTTCTAATTCTGCCCGCCGCCACGGCTGAGATTTTTCAGTGTCCGCCGAGTGGCGTCAGATTACCCATATGCTGTACTAAAGACCACCTATCAACCCGGACTTTAGATTCTCTCTCTAAAGAGAGGCTCAAAGATGACTTCCGGGGTGCAGCATGAGCCAAGAAAGATGGCGCTACTATAAACACTTGCCTGCGCCATAACGGGCTGGGGCCGACCATCAGACCTCACCAGGAAAATCTACCGTCACCATAGGCCGAAATGTAAAAAGAATAAAAAATAAAAATAAAAATAAACGCTACGGCGGAATTTAAGAGATAGGAAGCTGTCAATAAGAGTAGGGGAGCTGATAAGGTGGAGAGCGTTTGACTTTGTCCCAAAGGGCTATGTGTGAAGAGTCCCCTCCAAAAATGAGATGCATACTCCATACGGGAATAGATGAAGCCCTTGTATATGGACATCATCCATGTGGGGGAAAGGAACAGGTGGAGACGATGCAGAACGCCTAAGTTCGAAGAAGTTAATTTAACAAGAAGTGATATATGAAGTTTCTGGTCAAGATTTTGAGTTAAGAAAGAATCGAGAATGTTTAGGGTGAAAGATAGGGACAGATGATTGTTGTCGAAGAGTTGGGAATGGGTATTAGGAAGATTGCATCGAGTAGACAGGTAGGGAATCTTGAAGCACTGAAGGACACCAAGTAATTCTTGTTGGAGGGTCGTCTGGAAAAAAATAATAATAATAATGCAGAGTAGAGTCATCAGTGTAGGAGTAGGTATAGCAGTTTGTTATATAAAGGTCATTTAATGAACAATATAAAGAGTTAGAGAGAAAACAGAGCCCTGCGGGACGCTATAATCCTGATAGGTTTAGGGGAAGAACAGTGCCAGTATATACACTAGAGATTGATCGGCATGAAACGGAACGGGAAATAAAAGAACATAAAAAGGCATATAACTTCCCAAAGGGTAGTTTAGCAAGTAAAGATACACACACACACACACACACACACACACACACACACACATATATATATATATATATATATATATATATATATATATATATATATATATATATATATATATATATATATATATATTTATATATATATATATATATATATTACAACAAGGGAGGCAGATCAAAGTGCAAAAAAAAAAAAAAAAAGCTGCTTCGACAAAAGAAAACAGAACGAGAGGCCAGAAGAGAGCTAAACTTTGAGAGGAGAGCAGTCTTGATACTCTCCCCTTGAAAGCGTTCAAGTCGTAGGCAGGGGGAGTACATAAGAAAGCTGTTCCATAGTTTACCAGCTGAAGGGAAAAAAATAATGAAAATACTGGTTAACTCTTGCATAAAGGATTTGGACAGAATAGGGATGAACATGAGCAGAATGTCGTGTGCAACAGGGTCGCGGGAAGGGGAAGGCTTGCAGTTAGCAAGTTTAGAGGAGCAGTCAGCGTGAAAATATCGATAGAAGATGGAAACAGATGCAACATTGCGGTGGAATTTTGGAGGTAGAAAACTGCTAGTAAGAGGAGGGGAATTGATGAGACGAAGAGCCTTTGACTCCACTCTGAGATGTATACTCTATACGAGGGCGGACAAGGCCCTTCTGTAAAGACAGCATCTGTGAAGGGGAAAATAACTGGCGATGACGATACAGAACGCCCAACCTCGAGGAAGCTAATTTGACAAGAGAGGATATGAAATTTTCAATAAAAAATTTGAGTTAAGGACAGACCGATAATATTTATTATATAAGAAGGTGGCAGGTGTGTGTTGTCGAAGAATAGGGGATAGGTGTTTGGAAGATTGTGTCGAGTTGACAGTTGAAGAAACTGAGTTTTTGAGGCATTGAGGGACACCAAGTTCCTCCTGCCCCATTCAGAAATGATAGTAATGTCTGAGGTCAAACGTTCTGCAGCCTTCAGTCTGAAATCTTTTAGTTCTTATTGGAGGGTGTTCTGTTGGCCGGCCATACCTACCGGCCAAAAAACAAACATACTGTGTGTGATGTACCTATAGCCAAGCAATATTTACGAATAATATGAAACATAAAGGAAGTGGAACAACTAATAGACACTCAAGGAGCACCAATAACTCAAGCAAACAAGATATACCTCCAGATGAGAGGTAGGATACCGTCTGCGGTGTAGATAAGTGCCGAAAGAAAGTCCTTGATATTCAAGATGATGTAGAATGTGATCTTTGTCAGATATGGTTTCATATAGGTTGTGCAAAGCTATCCAAAGAAGATTTCAAATTGATGCAGAAATGCAAAGGAACCCGACTGTTTTGTGTTACGTGTGAAGGGAACTTTAAAAACATGGTTAATGAAAGTAAAAAAACTTAGAGACCAAATTAAGTCACTTACAAGCCAACATAATATTACAAATGATGAAGTAGATAAGATACAGGAAGAAATCTTGCTTGCAAATCAAAGACCTAGCAACTAAGAAGAAGAACAAGGGTCTAACAGGCCTCAACTCACATATGAAATAATGGAAAATGCAATTAGGGAACAAATAAGATAAATACAAGATCAGAAAAATAGAAAAAAAATAAGCTGCTGGTATTTGTGGTTAAAGAAAGTAGCAATACTGACGTAACTGACAGACAAGATCAGGATAGGTCTTTCTGTACAACACTTTTCATAGAGGTTATCAAATCAAAGTTGAAGAAGAACCAGCCAAAGAGAGTATCATCAGACTAGGAAAACCCCAGCCCCAAGGCACTGAACCAAGGAGTGATGTGGGGGTAAGGACTGTTGTGGACAGGCCCAGACCTATTCTGGTAAGATTCAAAAGTACGAGAATGAAGTGGCATTGAACTTTCACCAGGCATGACATGGAAGAAAAGTGAAGAGGACTGGATTCTTGATGAAAAAATGAAAAAAATATTAAAATGGTGAATGAGGATGGTATATCAAGAAAGGAAAACTGCCAAAATCTGAACTTTCTTCGAAATTTGTAATAAAAGAAAATGAGAGAAAAAAAAAAAACAGTGGAAGATAAAGCAAGTCATCTATAAATTAAACTTATAAATATACAAGGATTAACTCAAACCAAGGCAAGATAGAAGACCTCATAAACAAGACCACAATATTTTGCATCACTGAAACACAGTAGCTAACCCCAAAAATGAGATTTATCGGAAGCACGGGATATATATATTTTTTACAGCAAATGAAGTAGTTCAAGGGCAACAACACGGTGTAGAAAAAAGTCCGCTAATCGCTGCTCCTACAAAAGATAAAAGTGAATAATGGCCAAAAGAGAGGTCAGTTTCGGGTGGAGAGGTGTCTTGATACACTCCTCTTGAAAAGAAGGCTATTCCAGAGTTTAACAATGTAAGGGATAAAAGAGTGTAGGTGCTGGTTAACCTGCATTAGGGGTTTGGACAATATAGAGATGAGCTAGAGTAGAAAATCGAGTGCAGCAGGGCCGCCGGGGGGAGGGGGGCATACAGATAGCAAGATCAGAAAAGCAGTCAACATGACAATATCGATAGAGGATAGAAGATAGAAAGATGTGCAACATGGCGGCGATATGTCAGTATGAGGAGGGGAGCTGATGAGACGAAGAGCCTTAGACTTTACCCTGTCCAAGAGAACTGTGCGAGTGGAGCCCGCACACACATAAGATGCATTCTCCATACGAGGGCGAACAAGTCCCCTGTATATGCATAGCATCTGTGCGAGGGGAAAAGAACTGGCGGAGACTATACAGAACGCCCAGCCTCGAGGAAGCTGATTTAGTAAGAGGGGAGATATGTAATTTCCAGTTGAGATTTTTTTTTTTTTTTTTTTTTTACGTTGTTTGCCTATTGCGCCGGTAGGCATCTTCCCGGTGGGGCCTGATGGTCGACCCAAGGCTTCTTCCAGGTGGGGCCTGATGGTCGGCCCAGCCCGTTCTGGCGCAGGCGAGTGTTTATAGTGGCGCCATCTTGCGTTGGCTCATGCTGCCCCCCGGAACTCGTTCTTGATTCGCTTGGACGGCTTCCTCTAGAGTCCGGGTTGATGGGTGGTCTTCAGGACAGCATGTGGGTAGTTTTAAACCACACGGCGGTGACTAAAAAATCCGAGTGGTAGCGTGAGGATTCGAACCCGCGTCGTCCATCACGCGGCGAATGTGGGTCCAGTACGCTACCAGTTCGGCCACCGCCTACCCAGAAAGTTAAGGAAGTTAAGGACAGACCGAGGATGTTTAGTGTAGAAGAAGGTGGGTGACAGCTAAGTGTTGTCGAAGTATATAGGGGATAGGTGTTTGGAAGATTATGTCGAGTGGGCAGGTAGAGAAATTGAGTTTTTGAGGCGTTGAAGGACACAACGTTCTTTTTGCCCGAATCGAAAATCATAGGAAGGTCTGAGGTTAAGCGCTCTGCGGCCTCCAACCTGGAATTATGTAGTTCCTGTTGGGTGGGCCTTCTATCAAAAGAAGTTGAGTAATGCAAAGTAAAGTCATCGGCATAAGAGAAGACAGGACAGTTCGTTTTGGGAAGATCATCAATGAACAATAGAGAGTGGGAAATAGGACATACACCTGCAGGACGTCACTGTTCATAGGTTTAGGGGAATAACAGTGACCGTCTACCACAGCAAACATAGATCGGCCAGAAAGGAAACTGGAAATAAAGGTACAGAGAAAAGAATAAAATCCGTAGGTTGGCAGTTTGGAAAGCAAAGATTTGTGCCGGACCCTATGAAAGTTTTTTGATATGTCTAGCCCAATAGCAAAAGTTTCACCGAAACAGCTAAAAGAGGATGACTAGGAGTCAGTTAGGAAGGCAAGGCAATCACCAGTAGAACGTCCCTTACGCGGTCAGATAGAAGGTCAGAAGTGGATAGTGCTTATGAATCTTCTGGTTATGGATTGATTCAAAAGATTTAGAAAGAGAGTTTGAGGGACTGGAACGGTCACCCTTCTTAGGCACAGGCTGTACGTAGCCGTACTTCCAGCAGGAAGGAAAAGTAGATGTTGACAGGCAGAGACGAAAGGGTATGACCAGGCAGGGTATCAGCAGGGAAGCACAGTTTCTGAGAACAATAGGAGGCACTCCACAGGTCCATGAGCCTTCTGAGGATTGAGGCCAGAGAGGGCATATAAAACACTCTTAAGAGTCTTAATAACAGGCATAAAGAAGTTAGAGGGGGGGGATGAGTAAGAGGAATATGTCCAGAATCGTGCACAGTGGAGCTTTTGGAGAAAATTTGAGAGAGTTCAGCCTTACTCAAAGATGAGACGGCGTTGCTGCCGTCATGAGTAGGGAGAGGAGGGAAAGATGAATGAGTGAAATTGATGAAGATATTTTTGGCTAGTTGCTACAAGTCCCTGGAAGAGTTAGAAAACAAACACATTTAGAGAAAAAGAAGATAAAAAGGTGGGGGCATCGTGTTACTATATAAGAAAAACGAAAATATAAGGCTAGAGCAACAGCATACCCCACAAAAACACTTATTGCATGTCTTTATGTACATGCATATACTTGCAAAATTATAGTGGTATACTTTGATACTAGAGAATTAGAAAGAAACAGGACAATTAACCCGTGGGCTTCGGCTATGGGAAAGCCGAGAAGTGCCTGGGAAACGACAAAATTGCTCTGCATTTTGAGACTAAGAAAAGAGTATGGAACGTACATCAGAGTACTCCTCTCATAATCATAAAGCCGTTAAAAATATTAACTTTTACTCAAACTTCATTCTTTTTGGGTGGTGTTTGTTACAAAATAAACAGTCTCGTGACGCGTGGCATCTAGTCGAGAGTCGCTTGTTGTGTACTATAGAAAATTTGACAAGTGATCACTGTATGGATAGCAAATTCAGTATGCCATGACCTTACAGCACCACCTATGACAAAAAAGCCCACCTCAAGATCACTCACCCACCAAATTGACCTAGGGCATTCATGGTGGGTTGCACTATGCCACCACCGCCTACAATTAGCTCGAATTAGGGTCCACCGTACCACAGCCACGACTCGTGAAAGCCCTGAAAAGGGTCTGCCGACGTTTTCGGGTTAAGGGACCCAATGAAAGGTTAATACAAAATTAACTAAGCAATATGCCACAGCTATTAATGGGCGACTTCAATGGTCATCTTGGATTTATTGGAAAACAAATGCTAAACACAACAGGAAACATGGTTCTAGACCTGGCAGAAACGTTTAACCTCATAATACTAAATGGAGACCCTTTGTGTGAAGGAGAAACCACCTGGAGCAGGGGGAAGCAGAAGAGTTCCATTGACTTTCTGCTATCCAATCAAGAAATGTTTAAAAAATTAAAACAGATGACAGCTGATTAAGGCAACCGCAAATTTTACCTTTACAAAAAGTCGATGCCATGCGACTATCCTGACGAGTAATAGTGCAACCGCGAATAACACCATTTGCTCAACTAGAGCCAAAAATATATGAAGGCAGAGATCAAAGCCCTCGCCAAAATTCAGCGGAAAGTGAACTTTGAAACTGAGAAAAAGTCATAAAAGATGTTTTATAGAACATAGTATGGCGCACCCTGCTGTGAAATCCGTTTCTTTCTAGGTTGTCACATTTGGCTGGAATTCCATGATTCCGCCAAAATTCCAACTTTTTACTGGTGCGACGTACATACAAAATTGTTGAAGAAAAGTTGCTCATTTTATCATGATGGAGTCTGTAAAATATATTTTTTAATCATTGATCTGAAAATTTACTGCCTACAGAGAGCCAAAGTTGCAGTGTAACTCGAAAATATTTTTTGTAAATATTTGTACATTCTGGAATGAATCTCATTGAATAAAAGTTAGGAAAGTATCCTTATAACTTTATTGTGAAATCAGAATTTTATTTGGATTGACCGTTTGGCTGGAATTCTATGATTCCCCCAAAATTCCATCTTTTAACTGGTGCGACGTACAAGAAAATTTATTGAAAAAAAAAGGTCATTCTATCACGATGGATCTGAAAAATATAGTGTATAATCTTTTACCAGGAAATTTACTGCCTACAGAGAGCCAAAGTTGCAGTGAAACTCGAAAACTATTTTTTTGTAGTTTTTTTCATTCTGGAATGAATCTCATTGAATGTTGTGGAAAATCATCCGTATAACTCAAATGTGAAGTCATATTATTATTTGGACTGACCGTTTGGCTGGAATTCCATGATTCCCCCAAAATTCCAACTTTTTACTGGTGCGACGTACATGAAAATTTATTGAAGAAAAGGTGCTCATTTTATCACGATGGATTCTGAAAAATATAGTTTATAATCTTTTACCCGGAAATGTACTGCCTACAGAGAGCCAAAGTTGCAGTAAAACTCGAAAAATATTTTTTTTGTAAATTTTTGTATATTTTTTTTCATTCTGGAATGAATCTCATTGAATAAAAGTTGTAGAAAATCATCCATATAATTCAACTGTGAAATCAGATTATTATTTGGACTGACCATTTAGCTGGAATTCCATGATTTTCCCAATATTACAACTTTTTACTGGTGCGACATACATAAAAATTTGTTGAAGATATTGGTTCATCTAGTCTAGAACATCACGTATATCAGTGGAGGTGTCAAGACTACGCTTAACACGCACACTACGAACATAAACTGAAGGAACACCGCCGGAGGTAAACAACTGAGGGGACAGATACGCAGGCAATCAGTGGGTCCATACGCCCGGAGGAGTCGCCGCCTCGCCCACCTTAATACGTGGGTTCCACCCAAGTAGATGTGGTGCCTGCCAGCTTCAATAGGCCCGTGACTGATGGGCTATGAAAGAGCCCTGCACAGGTTAACACTGTCAGTAGGATTGTGTCGGGGTGGGTGGGGGGGTACAACAGACTGGCTGTAGTGGCAGACGCCCCTGCAGCCGGTCTGTTGATGAGTGTCTGTTGTGTCACTACAGGAGATGGACGACACCAGCCCCCTCTAACTAACCGATGACCTCATATGATCATATCTCTCCTACTCCTCCAGCACCTGGGAGAGATAGTAGCTCCCATCTTCACCCCGATACCGGTATAGGTATCGCTCTCGTAGGTCCCCCAGATTAGGGTACTTGATCTACAAGGCCGAACAGTCAGTGGGACCGTAGTCAATCATGGGGTCAATCAGTGAGTGGGCTCTAGAAACGTCCTGAGCCTTTCGGAGCCTTAACTAGCGAATGAGCCCAGAAGGCTATAGGTGGAAATACTGGAACTCTATAAAACGATGAGGCCTGGCAGCGGCGAAATCAGTGTATTGTACACTTACTACTGGTCCGCCATGACCAATAATACCTATCTTAGGGGGTTAGCCACAGACTTCTTCATCCAACTGAAGCCACTTGTGGTTTAGGTTTCTCTGATTGGTGAGGCTAAGTACAGTCTGAAATTTATTACTCTTGTTGCAGTGTATCCTTCCACTTGCGTGAAACTGAAGAGACGGAGGTGTTCAGCGTCAAAATTTAATCATTAAAACCAATGTCCCTCGGGACACATTCATTACATTGGGCGACTTTGATGGTACGATTGGCACTGACAGAGTTGGTTATAAGTTATGTATTGGTCTAGATGACTCTGAGAACAGGAACACCAATAACTCTAATCAATTTATGTGCATCATATTTAAGGTTCTTTATATGTTGGGTGGGAGCCTATAGTAAAACCATCTTGCCGTTTTGGCGTTGGCTTCCGTAGGACAGCCTCGCCCCGACGCTCTGCCACACTACCAGGGTGGCAGTACGGTACGATACGAAGTATTATCCGTACTCCATACCTGGCTAAAATACCGTTCCGAAACTTCGTACCGTACCCCCAGTTACTTTTCTGTACCATACAGTACGGAAAAAGTACCGTACCCTATTTCCGTAGTGTTACCTTACCACGAGCAAAATATATCTACATCAATATATTCTTAACATGTGAACAGTTCATTTGAGAACATGTGTGCATTTAAAAAAAAGATGAAGTGACTATATAATCTTATAACAACCCCTATATTCAGAAATATATTAACATGTAAACGGAACAATTTTAATTGTAAATATTACATAGGTAATAACAATAACAATAATAATAATAATAATAATAATAATAATAATAATAATAATAATAATAATAATAATAATAATAATAATAACAATAATAATAATGTTACCATTTCTATGTTGTCTGTTTTGAGGTAACATGTGTGTGTTCTTTGTCAATATTAGTTAGGCTCGCAATTGTACCTCGCTGTACGGGCTGGATTCACAGTCACACAGGTTGATTGTAAGTTAGTGAGGTAAAAAAAGGCCTTACCATAAATTGTTCCATGGAAGTGATGTAGCGTGTCCGAGCGATTGCCGTCACTTCTGTCTTTTTCTCTCTCCCTGGGCATGCAGACGTGGTTTACACCCATTTACAGTCTCAGTGAACGTGTCGAATCGCCTAGAGGCCAACACCATGCCACACGTCGTGCCACCGTCCTCTCATAGCTAGTTATGAGCTCTGTCTCTCAAGGTCTGTATTTCGGCGGTCAGCCGGAACAAGTCAGCAAATTCTTCTTTTGTGTCACTCACAACAACCTGAGCTCGCCTAAACACGATGGCGTCATACAAAGCTTGTGTTTCAACACCAATATTCCTGTCATTTTTATCTATATGATCCGTGCCTTACAATAAAAGTTTAACAGTTAATAGATGTTTATTGTATTATATTTCTCGACTTCTGTTGAAGATAAGTTCTATTATATTTCTTTCTTATGACTAATAAAACATGTCTTGCAATGAAATTTCATTGATAACGTCCACTAAAATTATCATTATCCTTATGAAATTCAACTTTTAAGTGACTGTTAGATTTCGACACTAAGCTCCATTCTTAGAACAATTTTATCAACATTTATCAGCCTTCCCTTCGCCTGGTCCCGGCCACAGTAGTACTGTGGCTGCTAGGCGTCTTCTGTTCTAATATCTGCGTTTGTATTCTGCTACAACACTGGCGTTTCCATCTCAGAATCCGTATTAGATGAATATCATGTCAGAATAATCAATAACATAAGTATTGTAAGTAAAAAAATCTTCCAGTATTCTAGCAGTAGGCTAGGTATGTAGCACATTTGTCTTTGCGCTCGTGTCTGCGATAAGTTGCGTTATAGTGTTAAGATACAATTGAGTATTCCATTATTGTTGGGACCTATATGTGTATTATGTTTATATAACAAGCTCACAAAAATTATTCAATCATTTGAGGATTAGCCTTTCAGAAGATTTCAAGTGTACAAATAAAAGTTCCCCTCTCCAAGCTACACGACATCGCTCTGCTGGTCTTCCATCCATCCCAGCTGCAGAGTGGCCCCCGCAGCACACCCGCCACAGAAACCTCATTTTTGTAGTAAAATAAAGCAAAAAAACAGTGTATGCTTACAGAGTGTTTATGTATTAGAATGACTTGAATTATCATATCCTTGAGAGTCTACTGTAACTCGTGGGACACACTGTATAGCCGTTATTTTGTACATATCCACTTCCTGTGAGCCCTTATCCGCTATTAGTAAGCCAGGGCTACGGCACGGTACGGTACATTTATCCGTACCCGTACCTAAGTCGTAATGTACCGTATTTCACAGAAAATATCGTACCATAATTCTGTGCCGTACTCTCGGACTACATATTAACCGTACCGCACCGTACTATGTACCGTACCGTACCGTCATGTCAGCCTTGGTAACACAGTCCCAGTGCCTATATTTTCCTTTAATATGTCAGCTATTTACTACTTCTTAGTGAATATAATCAATGATTTCATAATCCATTCAGGGTATATAATGTTGACTTTTTTATTTTAATAATGACACTGTTTTAGTATAAATACCACAACAATGGGGTATATTCATCCTTACCGGAAGTCACCACTGAGTACGTCTTTGGGCCCACGAAGCTTTAACTATTCTTTCGAATAGTAAATTACCTGTGTTCCTCTGGGACTTGTAACAATTGCAATTCAATACAATAAGAGATAATATTGTAAATAAAAATGTATTTGATCATTCTCGTTATTTTATTTATTGGTTAACGAGAGAAAATAAATGGCTGATGCAAGGTTCTCCTCATTAAAAATCTTTCTTGCATGAAAGTCCTGCAAAATCAAGCACAACTAGACCTTTTAAAAATTATATTTATATTTTAATATTTGTTGAGTACCTGCTTAGGGTGTATCAGTCTCACCTTCGACGAAATTTGATCTCCGTGGGGGACAATAGCTTCTGCTTCCAGTGTTACCCTCCCCCCTCAATTATTGGCCTTAAACGACATCACCTTTGACATGCCCACCTTCCTGGTAGAGTCAGGCGTCCACACAAGGTGGACCCCCACACAACTAGCTAAAGTACTACCATTTGTAATAGTCCAATGGGGTGTCGGCCGGTGCGTGTCAGCCCCGCCCCGCAGCTCTGCCACACACTGTCAACAACTCTCGCTTCCTCTCATATGTCAGCTATTTACTATTTAATATAATTAAATAATTGGATAATCCAATAAGGCCATATAGTGTTACAATACCACAACACTTGACGAATTTGTTTCGCGACATTGTCAGTGTGCTGAAGGTAGGACCCCAGGTCATTTCCCTCAAGGTCACGGCCAGAATGGAGACTGTTACCTCCCTCACCCCGCGCTCTCGTTCGCTACACAGTGACAGCTGATAAATTATATATATTTTTTTTTACTTTGCTAATTAGATGGACTCTATGAATTTGATCATTATTATGCAAATACTTATAAACATAATGTTTTTTTATTTTTATTTTTTACAGCAAAGATGACAGCACAAGGGCACACACAAAAAGGAAACAGTAAAAAAATCCCGCTACTCGCTGCTCTTGTAAAGAATCCGAAGAGGTGGCCGAAAGAGCAGTCAATTACGTGAGAAGAGGTGTCCTGATAACTTCATCTTGAATGAGTTCAAGTCGTAGGCAGGAGGAAATACAGTTGAAGGAAGATCGTTCCAGAAATTACCAGCGTGAGGGATGAAAGAGTGAAGATGCTGGTTACCTCGTGCGTAAGGGATTTGGACAGTAAAGGGATGAGCTTGAGTAGAAAGTCATGTGCGGCGGGGCCGCATAAGGGGGGGGGGGGGAGGTATGCAGTTACCAAGTTCAGAAGAGCAGTCAGAGTGAAAATATCGATAGAAGATAGAAAGGGAGGCAACAAGGCGGCGGAATTTGAGAGGTAGAAGACTATCAGTAAGAGGAGGAGAGCTGATGAGACGGAGGGCCTTAGACTCCACTCTGCCCAGAAGAACTGTGTGAGTGGACACCCCACCCCGGTGAGATGCATACTCCATACGAGGGCGGACAAGCCCCTGTATATGGATAGCAACTGTGCGGGGGAGAAGAACTGGCGGAGACGATTCAGAACGCCCAACCTCGAGGAAGATGATTTAGTAAGTGAGGAGATGTGAAGTTTCCAGTTAAGATTTTGAGTTAAGGATAGACCGAGGATATTTGGTGTTGAAGAAGGTGACAGCTGGGTGTTGTCGAAGAATAGGGGATAGGTGTTTGGAAGATTGTGTCGAGTTGATAGGTGGAGAAATTGAGTTTTTGAGGCATTGAAGGACACAAGGTTTCTTCTTCCCCGATCGGAAATGATAGCAAGGTCTGAGGTTAAGCGTTCTGCAGCCTCCAGCCTGAAGTCATGTAATTCCTGTTGAGAGGGTCTTCTGTTGAAAGAAGTTGAATAATGCAGAGTGGAGTAATCAGCTTATGAATGGATAGGACAGTTTGTTATAGAAAGAAAATCATTGATGAATAATAGGAAGAGAGTGGGTGATAGAACAGAGCCTTGTGGAACACCCCTGTTGATAGGTTTAGGAGAAGAACAGTGACCGTCTACCCCAGCAGAGATAGAACGGCCGGAGAGGAAACTAGAGATAAAGGTACAGAGAGAGGGATAGAATCCGAAAGAGGGTAGTTAAGAAAGCAAAGACTTGTGCCAGACTCTATCAAAGGCTTTCGATATGTTTAGCGCAACTGAGAAAGTTTCACCGAAACGGCTAAGAGAGGATGACCTAGAATCAGTTAAGAGAGCAAGAAGATCATCAGTAGAACGCACCTTGCTGAACCCATACTGGCGATCAGATAGAAGGGTAGAAGTGTAAGATGCTTTTGAATCTTCCGGTTAAGGATTGATTCAAAAGCTTGAGATAGACAGGAAAGTAAAGCTATAGGGCGGTAGTTTGAGGGATTGGAACGGTCACCCTTTTTAGACACAGGCTGTACGAAGGCGTACTTCCAGCAGGAAGGAAAGGTAGATGTTGATAGGCAGAGACGAAAGAGTTTGACCAGGCAGGGTGTCAGCACAGAAGCACAGTTTTTAAGGACAATAGGAGGCACTCCATCAGGTCCATAAGCCTTCTGAGAGTTGAGGCCAGAGAGGGCATAGAAGACATCATTCTTAAGAATCTTAATAACAGACATGAAAATGTCAGAGAGAGTCCAGAGTGGAGTTGTTACAGAAAGTTTGAGAAGAGTTTAGCCTTTGAGATATATGAGACGGCAGTGCTGCCGTCAGGGTTAAGGAGAGGAGGGAAAGAGGAAAAAGTGAAATTGGAGGAGATATTTTTGGCTAGATGCCAGAAATCTCTGGAAGAATTAGAGAAAGCAAGGTGTTGACATTTTCTATGGATGAAGGAGTTTTTGGTAAGTCGGAGAATAGATCTGACACGATTCCGGGCGGAAATGGACATATCATGATTAGTGGGAGTGGTTCTAGTACCTTTTGTGAGCTGCCTCTCTATCTTTGATAGCACGAGAACAAGCGTGATTAAACCAAGGCTTTTTAGCATGTGGAGAAGAGAAAGTATGTGGAATGTAAGCCTCAATTCCAGAGACAATCACCTCTGTGATACGCTGGGCAAACACAGAGGGGTCTCTCTCCTGTTGCATAAATTGAGAAGAAAAAGGCTCGAGGAGTTATCAAGACACCTCTCAGGTCGGCAGCCAGAAAGGAAGTCCTCTCGGGGGGGGGAATTTATGCTCCCCCCACTCCCCCCCAGGCGGGAACTCGGAGGCTTGGTTGTTGAACGTCATTTTGAACTTTGAATTTTGGGAAAAGGTGTGTATGTTGTGTGAATGTAGTGTGGTGTTGATAGAGGAGGATCTGTCATTAGAGAGGATGCTGAACTACTGTCTGGTGTAGATGAGACAATAGGGAAACGGTTAGTGAGGTAATGGGAAGGGTCTTTCGAGGGTTTCAGCACCCTCCTCACTTCCCATATGTACCTCACCGGGAGTGGCTTGCGCCCGTTCGGTAGGTGTCTTCCTACCTACTCATAGCAGAGAGAGAGAGAGAGAGAGAGAGAGAGAGAGAGAGCGTGGGGCTGGGCTGACTCACAGCGGCCGGCGTCCCATTGGACGTTTCAAATTGTTTGCCTATAGTGACCTCACGGACACCCAAACACCTGGCAGTCCTAGTGTAGGTGTGTGTGTGTGGGAGGGGGGGGGGTCCAGTTGCTTGACGCCCTAATGTTTTGATAAATTTCATTGAGAACGTTGTTTCTCGACGTTGTCAGTGTGCTAACGGTCTGACCCAGTGGGGGGGGCATGGAGTCTTGCGGTTTGAAGCCACTAAACTGTCGGTCGGCCATATTGTTCAAGCCGGGGAGGAGTGGCCACTTGGATGTACCTCCATGAACGGCCGGCCAGACCACGTGTCCTCTTGTGACATTTCATGAGGGTTCGTGAGGTAGACTGGCAGTACATGCTTGCCGCTTACAATTTTCTAACTTGTATTTGTAAAGGAGATCGCACATCTTGGTGATGAATTGTCCTCACCGCATTTCTTGATCATGAATACATTACTGCGCTTCTTGGATATCATGTACAGTATTTTCTTACCTGTTACAGTATATTTACAGTAATAAATTACGAAGCTGATTCACAGACAGGTGTACGAAGAGATAATGAAACTACTGTTCATGTCTTCTACTGAAGTTAAGATCTATCTTACAGCAGTCATTACCATCACCTTGTCTGACCTTACATCACCAGCAATCTGACCAAACACTTGAAAGTAATGTAGTAATGCATGATGTGCATAAGGGTGGAGGGTTTACAAATCTCATGAGCTGATAAGTGTAAAAAACAAGGGCAACCTGTGTTTTCCATCAAAATATGTGATAACCATATGAATAGAATGCGAAAAAAAATTCAAAGAAAAGTACTGATAGGCAGCAACAAGCATCCCTACGCAAGCCTTTCAACGTATGCTTGCCATAAAATTGTTACTGAAATGCTGTCAGCTTTTGAAAACAAGAAAGTATTTTCAGATCTGTCCAGTCATATGATGGAAAGTGAGCCTCTAAATAATCATCTGGTTTTACTTATCAAGGCAGTTGCTGAAAATTATCTGCAGGTCATATACAAGTATTCATGCAAACAGTTTACATTTAGAAAAACTTCATTGAAAAATGTAAAAAGCAAAGCAACGCTCAATAAACTAATATCGTTTAATGGTTTGCAGTGTGTTTGGTAAGGGTAGCTTAGGTATTTTTTTAAGGTGCAATAAAGGTTAAGAGTGATTTTTTTTATGTCCTACGCCTGCATGTTCAAGTGCTGGAAAACAGTAAGAAGAGAAAATAAAAACATTACGGTACTCCATGGATACGGTATTCTAAGGGCAAGCGCCCTTCATGTTAGGCGCTCCACCCTCGTATTCGTACCTCGCGGCTTGAACAATATGGCGGCCGATATGACAGCTAAGACCACGAAAACTGGCTTCACTCACCAGTACAGCGCGCTCTGCGCTGTGGGCCTCTCCACCCTTAATACCTCCATGGTCTGACCATAGACTTCACAACTAGTTGACGGGAAATCTCTTCAGTCTTGGCGCGCTGGCTTCGCGTAAGGGGCCGATTGTTATGGCGACTTTCACTGCGACAACTCAAACACACTCTGCGTTCTTACTCCGAATTTAAGTGGAAACAGGACGAAATCTTCAAGTTTTAGTGCATACAAGCAGGCAGGAGTGTCTCTAGAGTGATTTGGTCGAGGATTCAAGGTAACTTATATAAAATAGCACCATGCGTGCACTTTGAAAACGTTGTGTAAAAAATGGCAAATTTGCGTAACTTTAGTTTCAAATCTTTACGTAAAATGAATGATAACTGTAGGATAGTGAAGTCCACAGTTTTACGTATTAGGAAACAAGAAATGTACGTTTAGTTAGTGCCTACATGGCAACTCAGCTCAGTTCCCGCGTCGCCTAACTCGCCTTAGGCACGCAGTCAGCTGGGCACTTCCCCTCTGTAAAGGATTATCGCTGTCCTGCCTCTGTTTACTCTCCAAGTAAAGGACCTACAGTTATTCATCGTCTCTGTACCCTTCCCCACAACTGCAAGGATCCAGAGGACGATACAAGAAGACACAGAAGGCAGTGGATCGAGTGGAAGTGACGGAGGAGACACAAGATATGAGGACGCCGCGACCCCGTGGAGTAAACTGTGGAGGAGCCGTACTACGCCATCAGTGCAGTGACTCAGTGTTGTGTGCAGTGCAGTGGTGTGTTCAGTGCAGTGTGGTAGTGAGGGGGCTGTTCACTACGTCCTACGGGGTCGAGTATGTGTGCATGGGGAAGGCCAACTCTGACCCGACTGAGCACTCTTTCGGCAAGCGCCGCACCATGTGCGGCGCCAACTACTGGACGAGCGTGCAGAACTTCATGGTGAGCAACAGGTTGGCCCAGCGCCTGCATTTGCTGAAGCTCGTCGGGTTCTTCCCCGGGGACGTGCAGGCCGACCTGGACCGGGCCAAGGCAGAGGAGAAGGAGGACGACAAGGTGATCTTGGCCCAGCTTGCCAGGGAGCTGGCCGACGACCAGCCGGACCCGCCGACGGACGAGTTGCTCCTCGCCGCGGTCGGCAACTACGCCGGCTACCTGGCCAGGAAGGTCCAGGCCAACTCCTCTGTGGCCGAGTGCTGCAAGCAGGAGCTTGCCCAGCAGGAGGAGATGAAGATTACCGTGGAGCTCGAGAGGGGCGACCCGCCCTCTGTGATGTTCGACGCCCTGGTCGAGCTGGTCGACAGGGGAGAGCTGGAGACGGGCCGGGCGGTCCTGAAGCGGCCATCTCTCCCAATGGCCCACATGGCGTCCTTCGGGATGTCGCTGTGGGACTCCCTGATGTGCAGGGAGGACAAGAAGGAGCGCAGTTTGAGGTTCCTCTCCCTTGCCATGCGCCACAGGGACGGGTTCAGGCACCTCCTGGAGTTCCTGGCGGCCTCAGACCCGACCTTGCAGGGGTACAGGTGCCAGGAGGGGCACAACCTGGCCAACACCATCTTGCCGCACATCAGCAGGTCCCTCTTCAACTGTTTCGGTGCTAATTTCTCCAAGGACGTGACCTCAGAAGCGAGGAAGAACAAGGCCTTGAAGCAGCCGACCGGCAGGAAGAGGAGCAGTATCGAGGAGGGCAGGAAGGAGACGGCGAGGAACAGGGACGTGTACAAGTCCAGGAAACTGACCGGGGCCCACAAGTCATAGGCCAAAAGGCTAAAGTGATTGTTCAGGGACGAGGGCCAGATAGCCGGCAAGACGTGCTGCGGCAATAGTGACATCGGAATTCAACCAAAATAAGTTGTGATTGTATATAGAAAAATGAATATTTTGCTTTTGTTGAGTAAAATTAAGATGTTTCTGCATGCTTTCCTCAAGTATTAAGTTTCTAATGTGAAAATTAAGTGATTTATTAGATGTTAAAAACTTACGTAAAAAATTGCACTAAATAAAAAAAAAATAAGTAGCTATTTCGGACAAAAACTTATAAGATATGCTAAATATTGCTATTGATTCTGAAAATATAAGTGATTATCTCTGCATTTGGTGATGTTTGTGCATCTAGCGTAAAATCTGAGGATTTTATAGCCTTTTTAAGTTTTGTTATACTTATATAAAAAACAATTAATCGGGATTTTATTAGGGAACGACTTTGAATTTTTTGATACCGCTGCTCATGGAGACTCATATATGCCTAAGGGAGGTGCCTGTTTTAGTTTCAGGTCGCTAGCTGCTTTGGTTTTGAAAATATTTAAATTTTAATTTTTTGAAAATCGGCCCCCTGCGAATCGGCCCCGCGCCCCGTTTCCCGTCAAGAGATTGTGAAGTCTATGGTCTGACCCAAGTCACTTCCCTCAAGGTCATGGGCCAGAATGGAAATTGCCCAGGGCCCGGGCTATCACTCTACCTCTCCCCGCGCTCTCGTGCGTTACACAGTTGATAGCTGATCTACGAGCGTATGTATATATTACTCGGTTTTAATTTTTTTAATTTTTTTATTCTGTGGCATATATGAACTCGAGCCATATTATGGAAATAACTATTCACATAATGCAAAGTAGAGTCATCGGCGAACGAGTGGATAGGACAGCTTGTTCTGGAAAGATCATAAATTAATATCGGAAAGAAATTGGGAGACAGGACTGAGCCCTGTGGGACACAACTCTTGATGGGTTTAGGGGAAGAACAGTGACCGTCTACCACAGCAGAGATAGAACGGCCGGAAACGAAACAGGAGATAACAGTACAGGGAGAGGGATATAATCCGTATGACGATAATTTAAAAAGCAAAGAAATGTACCAGACTCTATCGAAGGCTTTCGATATGTCTAGCGCAACTTTTTTTTATTTTACATCTTCGCCTGTGGCGCCGGTAGGCTTGTTTCGGACAAAATCTAAACACGTTAGGTCGGGCGGCCTGGTGGTATGTGTGACTGGCCTGGTCCGCGCAGTGACGGCGCGGGCCAGCGGCTGGATTCTGCTGCAGAAATTGATTCAAAAGTCACTATGAGCGACTTGCGAATCAAGGCTTTCACCCAGGTAGAAAAGTCCTTTTGAAAAAAGCGTATCCTTTTGAAGTGATCTATTCTTTACTCTTATAGTCATAGTTGAAAGCAGGTCCGTTCACGGCAGTGTCTGTGCATAGTTCCAAATGCATACCAAATGCACAGCATTGTATGTTCCCCCATCCCATTCATGTACTGATCCGCGAACAACTGATCTGTAAGGAGAAAGTTCAGTTTGTTGCCTTCCAGTTTCTCGTCGTCTTAGTCTCTCCTATCCTTTACCTGCTGCTTGTATACTTTTGAGCTTTTGTTGACTTTGTCCTTTTTGTTTCTTTGTTCAACTTTCACAATACTGTCATCACATCATAAATTTTTGCTTACTATATTTTGTTTTTTTTATACATTTCACAGGCTGATACATCAGATTCATCACCCACATTTCATTTTTCACAGATCAATTCCAGAAGATTGATTCTGATTAGTTTAATCATATATTAGGACATAAATCAAAATACTTCCAAAAACAAAAATTTTTTTAAAATTTTTTTAGGAACTTTTTGTTAGTTTGCCAGTGTCTTCCTGAAGTGTCTTTCCATAAGCGAATAATCAGGTCCTACGTAAGATACTTAACCTAGTACTACTTCTTTTACTTGTCCACAAATCAATTCAACTTTTCAGTACAATATCATGCATCTCAAAAATCTTTGAGAAAATTGCTTGAAATTTGCTTCCAGCATCACAAACCGCACATCCAGCATAACACATATAGGCTTATATTATACTTATAATGTCTAGGTAACTGAAAAAAACTCTGAACATTCAAGAGAACAGAACATGAAGAACTGGTGTTCTCTTCTTATGAAATTGAAATACGTGTTTACACCGTGACCGTGGAGAATCCATTGACGCATATAGAGCATCATATAAATCATAATACATTGTACATTATTGGGGACATACACATAAATAACATATATATATATAAGAGCTGCATGCATCACATGCATCATGATATTTACAATGAGAATTCAAGGACCGAATACTATACCTACATATATCCTGGTCATTTTATTGCACATTTATTTAACATACATCTAATATACATAAGCAACACACCATTTGGGAGGAAAAGTGATTCTTGGTACTTCTTTCTTCAAGTTCTTTATTCGACTTTCAAACTTTCCAAGGAATTTCATCATCCATGTAACTGTCACTATCATCCATGTAACTGTCACTGGTAAACAACAAAGCACATTTAGCATTGATTAGATCTCTCCTACTACACGGCACACCACACCTGTCAGTTTTCTCGTCTCTTGGGATTCGGAATCGTAAGTTATTAAGTTATTCTTGCCTTTTTTATTGCAACAACCCAATACCCGCAACTGATTTGGCATCGTTAATAATAATACTCCCACGGACATGCCTATGCATGGCTATGCAGAGGCAGGGCAAACTGAAACTATATTATATTCGGAGGGATTTGATTTTGGGAAGTCCACACCCTACTAAATATTGCGAAAAGTAGGACAGGCCGGCGGCGCGACGCCCTCCCCTGCCCACGTGACGTCATCACCACCTGTCACCTGCGCGCGCGGTCTCGTCCCGCCTGACCTAACGTGTTTAGATTTTGGTTTCGGAGGGGCCCATTTTGGCGCAGGCCAGTATTTATAGTGGCGGCATCTTGCATTGGCTCATGCTGCCCTCCCGGAGCTCATCTTTAATCCTAGAATCTAGAGTCAGGGTTGATAGGTGGTCTACTGGACAGTATGTGGGTAGTTTTAAGCCACTCGGCGGCGGCTGAAAAACAACAAAAAAACTGAGAAAGTTTCACCGAAACGGCTAATAGAGTTAAGAAAGCAAGAAGATCACCAGTAGAACGCCCCTTGCGGAGCCCATACTGGCGATCAGATAGAGAGTCAGAAGTGAATACATGCTTATAAATCTACCGGTAAAGGATCGATTTAAAGCTATAGGACAGTAGTTTGAGGGATTGGAACGGTCACCCATGCACAGTCTGTAAGTAGGCGAACTTCCAGCAGGTAGGAAGGGTAGATATTGAAAGGCAGAGACGAAAGAGTTTGACCAGGCAGGGTGTCAGCACGGAAGCACCGTTTTTTAAGGTCAATAAGAGGCACTCCATCAAGCCCATAAACCTTCTGATGATTGAGGCCATAGAGGGCATAGAAAACATTCTAAGGAATCTAATAACAAGCATAGTGGAGTAAGAGGGGGGATAAAGGCAAAGATCAAGAAGTGAAATTGGAGGATATATTTTTGGCTATGTGCAAGAAGTCTGTGGAGGAACTGAAAAGAAAGCAAGGTTGTGTCATTTTCTACTGATGAAACGGTATTTGGCGAGTCGAAGAATAGAGTTGGCACGATTCCGGGTGGAAATGTAAAGATCATGATTAGCCGGACTATGAAGGGTCTGGTACCTTTAGTGAGCTGCCTCTCTATCTTTGATAGCACGAGAACAAGCGTGACTGAACTAAGGCATTTTAGCATGAGGAGTAGAGGAAGTATGTGCAATATGTGCCTTAATTCCAGAGACAATCACCTCAGTGATGAGCTGGGCATACACAGACGGGTTTATCGCCTGGAAGCAGAAATCATTCCAAGGGAAATGGTAAAAGTACTACCTCAGGTCGTCCCGCCGAGCTGATGCGAAATGCCAGAAGAATGATCGGTGTGTCTTCAAAGCGGTCGAGGATACGTGTAGGGTGCTGAATCAACTGTTCTAGATCACTGAGGAGAGCAAAGGTTTAGGCTTGTTCACCAGGTTGGTCAGTGAAAGATGATGAAAGCCAGAGCTGGTAGTGAACATAAAAGTCTCCTAGGATAGTGATTTCAGCGAAGGGAGAGTGAATTAAGATGGGCTCCACTTTGTAATTCAAATAGTCAAAATAGTCAAAGAAATTTACATAGTGGGTAGACTTAGGTGAGATAAACTACACTGATATATTTAGTAATAGAGTAACAGTGAAGTCTTACTCAGATGGTGTAAATTTCTAAAGTGTCAAGGTCGTGGGCACGAGAGGAATTGATGTCATTGCGTACATAGACGCAACATCTTTCGCCTCGGCCTATCAACATCTACCTTTCCTTCCTGCTGGAAGTACGCCTTCATACAGCCTGTGCCTAAGAAGGGTGACCGTTCCAATCCCTCAAACTACCCCCTATAGCTTTACTTTCCTATCTATCTAAAGCTTTTGAATCAATCCTTAACCGGAAGATTCAAAAGCACCTTTCCACTTCTAACCTTTTATATGATCACCTGTATGGGTTCCGCAAGGGGCGTTCTACTGGCGATCTTCTTGCTCTCTTAACTGATTCTTGGTCATCCTCTCTTACCCGTTTCGGTGAAACTTTCTCAGTTGCGCTAGACATATCGAAAGCCTTCGATATAGTCTGGCAGACAGGAAAAAGTCTTTGCTCCACTCACACAGCTCTCTTGGTCAGAGTGGAGTCTAAGGCTGTTCGTCTCATCAGCTCTCCTCCTCTTACTGATAGTCTTCTACCTCTTAATTTCCGCCGCCATGTTACCTCTCTTTCTATCTTCTATCGATATTTTCACGCTGACTGCTCTTCTGAACTTGCTAACTGCATGCCTCCCCCTCTCCCGCGGCCCCGCTACACGCGACTTTCCACTCATGCTCATCCCTATACTGTCCAAACCCCTTATGCAAGAGTTAACCTGCATCTT
Organism: Eriocheir sinensis; assembly: GCF_024679095.1. Taxonomy (NCBI): domain Eukaryota; kingdom Metazoa; phylum Arthropoda; class Malacostraca; order Decapoda; family Varunidae; genus Eriocheir; species Eriocheir sinensis. Next base: position 5,543,320 of record NC_066517.1, on the reverse strand, counting down.
CACTCTTTCATCCCTCACGCCGGTAAACTCAGGAACAATCTTCCTTCTTCTGTATTTCCTCCTGCCTACGACCTGAACTTTTTCACGAGGAGGGTATCTGGACACATCTCCTCCCGAAATTGATCTCTCTTTCGGCCACCTCTTTGAATTCTTTTTGGGAGCAGCGACTAGGGAGCTTTTTTTTATTATTGTTTACTTTTTTGTGCCCTTGAGCTGTCTCCTTTGTTGTAAAATATATATATATATATATATATATATATATATATATATATATATATATATATATATATATATATATATATATATATATGTATATATGAGTGGTTAGCGTGACGGCCCCGCGTTCAGGAGTTCCAGGAGAGACGCGGGTTCGAATCTCGACCGCCGTACAGCTGAGGTTTTTCAGTCACCGCCGAGTGGCCAAAAACTACCCACATGCTGCCCTGAAGACCACCCATGAACCCGGGCTCTAGATAACCTCTCGAAAGAGAGCCTCAAAAATGAGTTCCGGGGGGCAACATGAGCCAACACAAGATGGCGCCACTATAAACACTCGCCTGCGCCAGAACGGGCTGGGCTGACCATCAGGCCCCACCGGGAAGAAGCCTACCTGCGCAATAGGCAGCGACGTAAAAAAAAAAAAAAAAAATATATATATATATATATATATAAATATATATATATATATATATATATATATATATATATATATATATATATATATATATATATATATATATATATATATATATATATATATATATATATATATATATACGGGGAGTAGGTAGCAAGACACTTACCGAAATTGGCGTAAGCCACTCCCGGTGAGGTATATATAGGAAGCGAGGAGGGTGCTGAAGCCCTCCAAAGACCCTTCCCTTGTCCTCACTTCCCGTTTCCCTATTGTCTCATCAACATCAGAGAGTAACTCAGCATGCTCTCTAAAGACAGATCCTTTCGCTTTTTGCACACCACACTACATTCATACAACATACACACCATTTCTTCAAATTTTACAAATTCAAAATGGGTAAACAAAACAAAGCCTCGGAGGCCCCACCTGGTGGGGGACCACAAACTCCCCCAGGGAGGACTCCCCTTTTGGCTGTCGTCTTGAGAGGTGTCTTGATAACTCCTCATACCTTTTTCTTACCAATTTCTGTAACATTCTCGGTCTTCGTTCCAATTTGCATTCTGTGGAGCACCATCTCTCCTCCTCTAAACCTCTCCTTCTCTTCCTCACTGAAACACAGGTCTCGGCGGTTACTGACAGCTTCTACTCTGTTCCCTCCTACTACCTCTTTGCTAAATTTCAATCCAAACGTTGAGCCAACGTGCGCAACGGCATTACTTGCTCTCGTGTCCACGACCTTGACTCTTCTGAATTTTCAACAATCTTGCTAAGACTTCATTGTCATTCTACTACTAAATACATCTGTGCTGTTTATCTCTCACCTAACTCTACTAACTATGTAAAATTCTTTGACTACTTGGACTCTAAAGTGGAGCACATCTTGACCCACTCTCCTTTCGCTGAAATCTCCATCTTAGGAGATTTCAATGTTCACCACCAACTTTGGCTTTCATCCTCTTTCACTGACCAGCCTGGTAAACAAGCCTACAACTTTGCTCTCCTCACTAATCTAGAGCAGTTTGTTCAACACTCTACATGTATTCCCGACCGTCTTGGAGACACCCCCAACATACTGGATTTGGATCTGGATCTTACTGCGAAGGGCACCTGTATAGGTGCATACCACGCATACTAGACCTCTTCCTTACCTCTAACCCTCCTGCTTACTCTGTCAAACTGTTCTCTCCGTTGGGCTCCTCCGATCACAACCTTATTACTGTATCCTGTCCTGTCGCTCCTGTACATCCCCTGGACCCACCGAAGATGCGATGCTTCTGGCATTTTGCTTGAGCTCGGTGGAACGACCTGAGGATGTGCTTTTCCGATTTTCCGTGGAATGATTACTGCTTCCAGGAGAGAGACCCCTCTGTGTGAGTGCAGCGCATCACAGAGATGATTGTTTCTGGAATGAAGGCACACATTCCACGTTCTTTCTCTATCCCTCATACTAAAAAGCCTTGGTTTAATCACGCTTGTTCTCGTGCTATCAAAGATAGAGAGGCAGCTCAGAGAAGGTATCAGCGCCTTCGAACTCCTGCTAACCATGATCATTACATACCTACCCGGAATCGTGCCAAACCAATTCTTCGACTTACCAAACGCTCTTTCATCAACAGGAACTGTCAAAACCTTGCTTTTTCTAATTCTTCCAGAGACGTCTGGCACCTAGCCAAAAATATCTCCTTCAACTTCACTTCTTCATCTTACCCTCCTCTGCTTAACCCTGACAGTAGCACTCAAACTTTCTGTAAAAACTCCACTCTGGATGATTCTGGGCATATTCCTTCAATTATTCATCAATGATCCCTCCATAACAAACTGTCCTATCCACTCATACGCTGACGACTCCACTTTGCATGATTCAACTTCATTCAACAGAAGACCCTCTCAACAGGAATTACAAGACTCCAGACTGGAGGCTGCAGAACGCTTAACCTTAGACCTTGCTATCATTTCCGATTGGTGTAAAAGGAACCTTGTGTCCTTCAATGCCTCAAAAACCAAATTTCTCCACCTATCAACTCGACACAATCTTTCAAACACCTATCCCCTATTCTTCAACAACACTCACCTGTCACCTTCTTCAACACTAAACATCCTCGGTCTATCATTAACTCAAAATCTTAACTGGAACCTTCACATCTCCTGACTCACTTAGTCAGCTTCCTCGAGGTTGACCGTTCTGTATCGTCTCTGCCAGTTCTTCTCCCCCGAACAGCCGTTATCCATATACAGGGGCCTTGTCCGCCCTTGTATGGAGTATGCATCTCACTTGTGGGGGTGCTCCACTCACACAGCTCTCCTGGACAGAGTAGAGGCTAAGGCTCTTCGTCTCATCAGCTCTCCTCCTCTTACTGATAGTCTTTTACCTCTTAAATTCCGCCGCCATGTAGCCTCTCTTTCTATCTTCTATCGATATTTTCACTGCTAACTGCATGCCTCCCCCCTCCCGCGGCCTCCCCGCACACGACTTTCTACTCAAGCTCATTCTTTTACTGTCTAAATCCCTTTCGCACGAGTTAACAAGCATTTTCACTCTTTCATCCCTCACGCTGGTAAACTCTGGAACAACCTTCCTTCATCTGTATTCCCTCCTGCCCACGATTCGAACTCTTTAAAGAGAAGGGTATACACCGCTCCTCCCGAAATTGACCTATCTTTCGGCCACTCCTCTTGACTCTATTGTGGGAACAGTGAGTAGC
>NC_066517.1:5502481-5537481 GCF_024679095.1 Eriocheir sinensis | reverse complement strand
TGCGCTATTAAGATCAAGTCATCTCTTCCATTAACCTATTATTCCAATAGTATTAAGTGTGTTTTTTAATATGGGTCCGATGATTTTTTTATTTAAAAAGGGAGAAAATAGCACCTGCGCCATAAAAAAAAAAGTAACGGAAACTGCGTCATCTCGTGATACCTTTCACCTCTACGCGGAGCTGAAATTGTGACTGAACTAATTGCAGTTCCTTATTTTTGGAAACTTTCTTTGTCTCTTTGCAAGCATTCATAGCTAGTTTTTTTTTTTTGTGTGTGTGTGTGTGTGTGTTTGGTGTATTAGCTACTGCATTAAAAGTCTAACATGAGAGACTGCTTAACAATGCTCATCCTACTTTTGTTATCAAATGTTTCAGATCAAAAGTTGCAGGTAATTTAGTCACATGTTTATTCTTAGTCAAGTTCAGGAGAAAAAAGAGGCTTGGAGGTTTCATAAACTTTTATACGACTGTCAGCGAGTAGCAGTTGATGACCAGCTGTGTACAACTTTTGAAAGTATTGAAAGCTGATAAGAGCAGATAAACAGTTTAACGGTAAGACGTGTTTTGGTTTCGCTTCAAAGTTTGTTATTGCAAAGGTTCGTGCGGTATGCTCGTCAGTTTCCCTTGCACCGGGGACAAATGAAGGAAATTGAATACAATGACTCTGAATGCGTAATGCCGATGATGTTGCATTTTTTCGCGGCCTTCCTCTACGCGGCCTTGTGTTAATATGGCCTTCTCTCCTCCACCTTCTGATCCACCTACAGATGGTGGTGACGCTAGCGCCCGTCTCCTGTGCTATGGCCCGGGCTGACATGCCGCTGCTCCACATCCACACGAATCGGGACCGATCAGCCAAGTTCGTGGTTTGGTGCAGTCGGTGGAAATCCATTTAATTCTGAAACTAAGCACATGATCATTTTTTTTCTTCGAAGTGAAGTTTTATTAGTATTCTTATTATCATTTCTTATTATAATTTTTATTGCGTTGACTTAGTTTGCTGAAATCTTCATATGATAACCCGAAAATGGAGAGCTTTTTGATGTTTTGCTAAGATCAATATCTAGGGAAAAATTGCATATATATATATATATATATATATATATATATATATATATATATATATATATATATATATATATATATATGTATATATATATATATATATATATATATATATATATATATATATATATATATATATATATATATATATATATATATATATATATATATATATATATATATATATATATATATATATATATATATATATATATATATATATATATATATATATATAATAGCCGAAATAATTAATGAAAAAAGTTACTAGTGTAAGAGACCTTCGCAAAATTGGGAGTTTTTTGTGACTTCAAACTAAAAATTACTACCATACATAATAGAAAATTACATGAATAACTGATTACCCGAAAATTATGATTTGTTGGTGTAAAATAAAATTGTAAAACCAAGGAAGCTTTGTGAAGTCAAAGGCAAAAGCTTAATGTGTCATATTTTTGTAGTGACGTTACCTCTTTTTTTACTTTTTAATCGCAATTTTCAGTCTTAACAGCTGCGATTATTCGTGTTTTTGTTATAAATTACTAAATATTACCACATCAATAATATACTAATAAACAAACTACAAATAAGTTAGTGAATATAGTAAAACACTTTATTGCGGAAACTTTGAAAAAAATATACGTTTAGTAGGTGAAGACCACCTACATCAGTACAATTAACAACTGTTATGTGTGTTTTTTACAACCTGTAAAGAAAATGGGAGGTAGCGCAAGACAAGCGCCACTATAAACACTTGCCTGCGCCATGACGGGCTGGGGCCGAATACCATCCAGGCCCCTCAACCAAGCCTACCGGCGCAATAGGCCGAGACGTAAAAATAAAAAATAAATAAAAATAAAATAAAAACGTATGGTCTTACACAGTGGTGTCTGATGGCCCATCAAACATACTGATATGAATGAATCGCCCTTATTATTCATTGGCACTTATTGGTCGAGTAGGTGTAGAGAAGAAGACATTGTTATGTATGTTATGTCTTCTTCTCTACACCTACTCGACCAATAAGTGCCCATGAATAATAAGGGCGATTAATTCATATCAGAATGTTTGATGGGCCATCAGACAAATATGTGTAAGACCATACGGGTTAGCCCGCTTTTCTTGCACTACCTCGCAATTTTTTTACAGGGGAGGAAGCAGCTGAAGGACATTAAGAGGAAGAAACAAATAACCCCGCTGGTGCTGCTCTTACAAATGGTGTGTTGTAAAACGTCCAAAACAGAGAGGCCATATTAATATAAGAGATGTTTTGATACTTCCCTCATGAAAATATTCAAGTCCTAGACAGGAGGAAATACAAACTAAGAAATGGTTTTACAGAGTTTACCCGCGAAAGAGATGAGAGAATGAAGATGTTAGCAAGCTCTTGATATGGGAGTTGGAGAGTATTTGGGTAGAATACGAATGAGCTGGAAAAGAAAATCGCGAGCATTGGTGCCGCGGGAGGGGTGAAGGAAATACAGTTAGTTTAGTTCAGTAGAGCAGACAGCATGAACATGTCGACAGATAATAGAAAGAGCGGTGGCATTGCTGCGGAGTTTGAGGTAGAAGGCGGTAAGAGAAGGGGAGCTGATGAGACGAATAGCCTTTGCCTGTCTAAAATGACTGTGTGGAATCTTCCATACATGAGGTCCACATATACTTCATACGTCTTGAAGTGGGGAACCTATAGTGGAAGCGATACAGAAAGCCTAACTTCGAGAGACTTGATTTAGTATGAGATGATATACAAAGTTTCTAGTTGAGGTTTTGAGTTAAGGACTGACCGAGTATGCTTAGTGTGGAAATGGAGAGCTGAGTGTTATCCAATCAAATCGGACAGTTGTATAGAAGATTGTGTCGCGCTAAAAGGTGGATAAATTGAGCTTTTGAGGCGGTATAGGATACCATGTTCCTTCTGCCCCATTCATATTATAATAGTAAGGTCAGAGGTTAAGCGCTCTGTACTCTCCAGCTGTAAATCCCGTAATTCCAGTTAGGAAAGTCTTTTCTTAAACATATATAAGGTAATGTAGGGTAGAGTGGATCAAACAGCATTATTAATGATCAATAGAAAGGGAGCAGAAGATAGAACATAGTCCTTCGGAATATCCTTGTTGATTGATTTAGAGTAAGAATAATAACCGTCTACCATAGCAGAGATATATCAGGTCTGCAAGGTAACCGGAGACAAAAGTAGATAAAGGGACAAAGTCGGTAGGAGAGTGAATTGGAATGCAATGATTTGTGCTAGATTCTGTCAAAAAACGTTTGAGATATCTATAGCAACAACAAAAGTTTCACCAAAACGGATAAGAAAGGATGGCTGATGAGGAAAAGAGAAAGATCACCAGCCCTTGCATAATCCATCCTGATGACCAGAGAGACCAGAAGTGGAAAGATGATTAGAAGTTACCTGACAAGGATTATTTCTAAAGCTTTAGAAAGACAAGAAAACAGAGCTATAGGGCGGCAGTTTGCATGATTACAGCGGTTAACCTCCTTAGGCACATTTTGCATGTTGCCGTATTCCCTGTAGGAGGGGAAGATAGATGCTGAAAGGCAGAGACGAAAAAAATCAACCAGTCAGGGTTTTTGCGGAAGGACTTCAACCGGAATCTTGAGGGATCACCTCGTCTGCGCATACCCGGCAATGATCAGTATGACTTGCGTACGTATAAGTTGGTGCTATAATGCTCAGCTTCCTATGAACACACGGCTGACATTAAATCAGGTATTAAAGCAAAATCAGGCGAGGTAGCATTAACACCTTCTGACACTTCTCCGGGTGACCGAGGATGGGACAGCTTTAATGTGGAATCTTGCCTAACGATTGCCGTTATAAATTCCTTCCAGCTTACCTACAATGTGTTCAGCACCGTAGACTCCTTGAGGAGAAAGAGGCACTTTTATAACAAAGGCGAAGCAATGTAAGAATAATCGCAGACGTTGTAGCTCACCTGCTCGTTCCTTAGTCACAAAATACATGGGCGGAAAAACGACAGAAGAAAATTTGGCTGCCGACAGCAAAAACTCGTCTGATTGAAGGTTTCCAGCACAAGTGGACGATGCTTTCCTGATAGGAAAGCGGTTATGTATTTTCCGGCTTGCGTGAGGGAGTGCATGTCATGCAAGTAATTACAGACCAGTGTAAAACTATGACAGACGTCTAAGAAAATAAATTGGCCAAACCAAGCAAATTATGTGTAGTTAAATGGAAAATATAAGTGAGCGTCATATATAATTATAGTGACGTTGCCTTCTTTAGACATTTTTGATTAATCACTATTTTCATTCTTAATTGCTCTTTAGACCACCTCTTCTGCTGCGAAGCTTCTCTGTCCAAGACTTTCTACTCAAGTTCGTAACACAATCTGTCCAATATCAGGGCCGTATTTTGGGGGGAGGGCTAGGGGGGCTAAATCCTTTTCCAAATGTTTTCTATATCGGTCTCAAAATGCCCCTAAAACTGCTTACTTTTTAAAATAATTCCCCCACTTGTGCATGCTCGCTTCGCTCGCCACCCCGTCACTTCATAATGCCTTTCAGCTCCTCCCCAAAAATCTGCCAAAATTACCGCCCTGAACATCCTAATGCAATTAACCAGTATCTTCATTCTTAGATTACTATTTTTTTTGTTTGAGGTTTGCATGTTCTATTTTAACCCATGTTATCCTTTATCCTATCAGAATAATAATAATTCAGTCGTTAGTAAAAACAAATAAGCGATATATATGTTCAACCCGTAAACTGCGGCGGGGGGTGGCGAGGCACACAGACCCTGCACGGGAACAGCGAACAAAATGACCTTTGCTAAATTACTTGAAATGTATCCCATTGTTTTCGAAGTAGAATCCCGCATCCAAGAATATATAATATAATATTCATAAACAATATTATATTTGAGTGGTTATGATCAGTTGTATGTTTGGAGAGTGCGCCAATGAGCTTGTGGCGAGACCAGTGGTATCCTGCTGAAAAGACGCATCCCAGAATCCTCCCGCGTTTTTAGCCAGACGTACGATTCACAGTTCGCTCACCAGCGCCCAGGCGGTGGGAGGTTCCGTCAGGGCTCTCCTCAGAGCATAACCAAGGAAGGGGTTTTCTATCCTCCTTAGTTTATTATAACATCACCACTCTGCCCACGACTGTGCTGTGTATGAGAGATAGTACGTTGTTCTCCATACTTCACAAATACGCGATCAATGTTTAGCTTATTTAACGAGATAGCCTACTATTATGTTTATTGTATTTTAAATCGTCCAGCATCCAGTGTTATTATGGCCAGTGCTGAACAATATATAAACAGCAATAAATGAGTATAACAATAGGTTAATTATGTTCCTACATAAACTATATTCATTGCCTACTCCTGAAAAAAAAATCACAATTTTTACAGTATCTCCGTGTTTGTACTATTTCCAAGACTGTTTTTTTTTAGTTTTTTTTTACAATATGTTAACGTGGGAGACGATGTGTGTGTGTGTGTGTGTGTGTGTGTGTGTGTGAGAGAGAGAGAGAGAGAGAGAGAGAGAGAGAGAGAGAGAGAGAGAGAGAGAGAGAGTTTATATAGTTGTGTAGTCAGAGAGGGTAAAAGAGGGTCCGAGTTTCCCCTTTACAACTCTTCCAAAAGCCTAAAGGGCCAAAAACACGCATGTTATCCAATGGTTAAAAATATAAACATTGTATAAAAGGTGTGCTCGCTTTTGAATTACCCCCATACTAGGCGGCAAGTGAGTCAAGCGATGAGCCCCCGGGCGTATGCTATCCATTTGTTAGGTAAAATTTTCAAGTACAATCAGGAGAGATGCTATTAATATTTCGATTGTATCTGTCGCTCGTGTTTTTTGTGAACTTGTGTTAGAAACATGTCGCCCAGGTATTCGCAGCTTCATCCTTTAACCGGCCTCCCCAGTGCAGTGATTTGCGCCTCTAATTACGAATCTGCGGGCCTCGGTTCTAATCCCGGCCTAGGCATTCGGCGTGCATCTTACCCAGCCGTTTACCCTTCCTTTCCTGGGAAAGTTAACTTTGTAAAGCTACGGTTACACTAGTCACTGTTACCCCTGGGCTGGACGATTTTGCCTGGGCTGGAAGGCAGCCGTAACCCTGGTTTACACGCAAGTGGTCACACAGAAGCCTGCCCAATCCAGCCGCCTACGCTCTTCCGAGAAGCCCAGATGTAAACGAAGCACGACAACCAAGGATATGGGAAGCGAGGAGGACTGCGCCAATATTGTTGAGGCCCTCCAAGGGGCTATATATGGCCTCTTGTGTCCATGAAATTGATTTTTCTAGGGATACCATGGTGACTTCGTTGGCGTTGGCTTGACGAAGGCCTGTGTTTGTTTACATCTGGTTTCCAAGTCAAGCGAGTGTGAAGGTGCTGTGTATTATTAATTTGTGTGCCGTTAGTGATCATTAATTATACAGGAAAACTAATAATCTCATTATAAAATAATATAATATTTTATTATATAGGATAATTTGGTTTTAGTTGTATGCATGAATACTACAGTATCTCAATACCTCTGCTGCGCCCTACCGTTGCCAGATTGTCGTACTCAGAGCATGTATTTACCGGTTTCTGACGCCTAACTATTGCCAAGAAACATCAGGAATTAACTATTTTAACGGTCATTTTAAGAGAATCTCCTTATTGGGGTCCACGAGACAGTTTTTGGGTCGGAAGTCGGTAAATATAAGAGGCTGAGTAAAGCCCCGTTCACACTGTGCCGACACTGGGTCAAGACAACCCAGCGACTACTGCACTTGAGAAGTCGGCTCCCACGCTCCAATAATTTTTTGGCGTCTTGGTGTCGGCGACCATGATTGCCGACTGTCTGGGACATTCGGCCAACTAGTTGGCAGAATGTCTGCGGCATGCTGCCAACTAGTCTCAAGACGAGTCTCAACAGTCAATTTTTGAAATGGCGTCATGTCTATGGCAACCACGAATCTGCTGACCGATTGGCCGACAGTCTTCCAGATTGTCTGTCAACTGGTTGGCCGACTAGCTAGCCGACAGTTGCCAAGGAGTTGGCCGACGGTCTTGGCGACTGTCTTGCCGTTCCTTAAAATACGGAATCGCTTTGTATTCGAGAATTAAATTTATTGTTCCGTTTTGAAGCAATACGAAACCCCATTTGTTTCGTACGGTATTTTGTTATCTGAATGGTCAAGCTGATAAAATTCAGTATCTTAAAATTGTAGTGAGCGCATTTTTCGGTTAATCACAAAACCAGCCCGTAAAATTTGTCAAAGGTTCGTCCTAAAATACGTGTAAAATACGCGACGTAACGTCCCTCCCCCCTCCCTCTTGCCTCCACCAGCAGCGTGCTGCGGCTGTCACTCATTGCATGCTCGAGAAATTTCAGGGTTGCCACCCGTTCCTTTAGATATGGATCCATTCCGTATTGGAGAGTGAGATGTTGCATTCCACAATTTTCTGACCTCAGGGTGGCAACCCTAGTTGTGTCATTCAACACAAGAGAGATCGAGGCAAAAGGAGTGCGTGCATGCGTACTGTGCGGCTCCAAAGTTTGTGCCAGCGAAACGTAACCATGCCCAGTTGTTATGGAAAGTAGCTAATGTGACGCCGATTTTCAAAAAGGGGGACAGGTCAGTTGCTTCAAACTATCGCCAAATTAGCTTAACATCGGCTATAGGCAAGATGCTGGAGTCCATAATAGCCAGGAACATTCGGGAGCATCTAGAGAAACATAGCTTAATTCACTACTCGCAGCATGGGTTCACGAAAGATAGGTCATGCCTCACCGATCTCTTGTCCTTCTACAATAAAGTATTTGGGCGGTAGACAGAGATGCAAATTATGATGTAATCTATCTTGATTTTAATAAAGCGTTTGACAAAGTTCCTTACCAACGACTGTTGCTTAAATTACAGGCTCACGGAGTAGAGGGTAAAGTTTTGAACTGGGTCAAGGCGTGGCTTAGCAATAGGAAGCAAAGAGTGCAAATCAATGGTAAAAGATCTGACTGGGGATGTGTTACGAGTGGGATCCCACAAGGTTCGGTATTAGGTCCATTTTTGTTTATTATTTATATCAATGACTTAGATACAGGAATTAGTAGTGATGTCAGTAAGTTTGCAAATTATACCAAGATCGGTAGAGTAATTGAGTCAGATCAGGACGCTAGTATTCTCCAGGGTGAACTAAACAGATTGTATGACTGGGCGGATAAATGGCAGATGGAGTTCAATGTAGGGAAGTGCAATATTCTGAGTGTAGGTAGGAACAACCCCTCACATAACTATTGCTTAAATGACACTCTCATAAGCAGGTCTGGGTGCGAGAGGGATTTAGGGGTCTTAGTGAGCTCTGATCTCCGTCCAAGGGCACAATGCATTCAAGCTAGAAATCGAGCAAATAGGGTACTGGGATTTATTTCAAGGAGCGTAAGCAACAGAAGCGCCGAAGTCTTCCTCAAACTATATTTAGCATTAGTTAGACCTCATCTTGACTATGCGGTTCAATTCTGGTCACCTTACTATAGAATGAATATAAAAATGTTAGAATCGGTGCAGAGGAGCATGACTAAGATGATTCAGGGGTTGAGAAACTTGCCATACGAGGAAAGACTCAAACAGTTAAACTTGCATTCTCTAGAATGGCGAAGGGTGCGTGGAGACATGATATAGGTTTATAAATGGATGAAGGGCTTTAGTAAGGGGGATATTCATTAGGTTTTGTTGGTAAGAGAACCGGGTAGGACACGAAGTAATGGGTTTAAACTGGATAAATTCGGATTCAACAGGGACAAGGCAAAAATTGGTTTACAAACAGGGTGGTGGATGAGTGGAATAGGCTTAGCAGCCATGTGGTGAGTGCCAATACAATTGTCACATTCAAAAATAGATTAGATAAATTCATGGACAGCGATATTAGGTGGGGTTAGATACACGGGAGCTACACGGGAGCTTCGGTTCAGAGGAGCTGCCTCGTACAGGCCTACCGGCCTCTTGCAGACTCCTATGTTCTTATGTTCTTATGTTCTTATTGTGCTTGTGATTGCAAAATAAATAAATAAATTTATTGATGGCGGCAGTATTTCTGAGCCGACAGTCGTCACGAACGTCCTACATTAGGCGAAGACTGTCGTCACGACAGTCCCTCATCATTCTTAAGTAGTCGGCACAGACGACTGTGCCGACAGGAAAGGGTAAAAATTTGAAAAAGGGCCCCGACAGTCGTCACGACTGTCTCAAGACAAGCCAAGACTGTTGACGACAGTCGTCACGACTGCCCCAGACCTCCCCCAGACCTCAACCGGAAGTGACGGTTGGTCCAGACTCTTGCCGACTTTTGTCGTGAAAGTTTAGCATGGAATACTTTTTTGCGCTACCACTCACGACTCCAGACTCCCGTCACGACGTCGGCACAGCAGTCTCAAGACCTCTTTCAAGACATGCCCAACCCTTTCACATCAACACCCAAGACCTCGTGTACCCTAGAGTCGGCACAGTGTGAACGGGGCTCAAGACAATCTGGCAAGTATGCACTGGGAGAACAACGATCCAGCGCGTCCACTCAAATTTACCCTGGGCTGGGCGATTTTGGCTGGGCTGGGTGCCCAGCCAAGCCACAATCGCCCAGCCCAGGGGTAGCAGTGACTAGTGTAACCGCGGCTTAAACGGATGTCACACTGACCATGCGTTGGGCTAATGGGTTCGCTTCCACCACAAGCATAAAGGAACGATGGACGGAGATGAAGACGGCCACCTCTCGCGCAGATAGCGTATGCTCCCAACTATACTTATACAGTAGCCGTCAATAGTTCTAGGTCCATGCTTGCCATTGACATCACTGGTCTAACCTGCTCCTGCTTCTTCTTGGTGCATGCTTCGTGTGTGTGATATATATATATATATATATATATCTATATCTATATATATATATATATATATATATATATATATATATATATATATATATATATATATATATATATATCCCTTGAAGCAAATACACTCCTTGATTTTGTATGCTTTCCATTGCACTCCTGGAGCTTTTAGAGTTTCACGTTTAAAGGCATCCCATCACTTTCCAGTGTACTCCAGAGTACAAAACACTTCAAACTAATTTGAGACTGCCTCTGCATACTCCTGAGCACACATCTGGCTCCTTAGTTACTTAGGATGGAACCCAGAAGGACTGCATAATTTATTTTCTTGGATTTGATGCGTATCGTCAATTTGGTCATTCGCAAAGAACTCAGCACTCCGGATAACTCTAGTTCTGGAGGATCTTCCGAGTACTAACATTTTTTTTAAATCTCAGCCTATAGCGCCTGTAGGCTTTCTTCAGGGGCCTAGCTAGTGGTGAGCCCAAGCCCGTCATGGCGCAGGCATTTTGTTTTTACAGTGGCGCCAGTTATGCTTGGCTCATGCTGCCCCCCGGAACTCATTCTTGATTCACTGGACGGCTTCTTCTAGAGTCCGGGTTGATGGGTGGTCATCAGGACAGCATGTGGGTAGTCTTAGGCCACTCGGCGGTGACTGAAAAATCCCAGGTGGTAGCGTGGGGATTCGAATCGACGTTGTCCATGACTGGTCCAGCACGCTAACCACTCAGCCACCGCCTACCCAAATGATATGATCGACCTCCTTTGCCACACTGTCTGCATTGCTATTCCATGTCCACCGGCGAGTTTCGCGTCTCGAACCAGGAACCAGCAATTATTAGCCTTCTGGACCTTGCAGAATTTCAAAAGAAAATATATTGTTTACGTTTCTGGTGTCAGACCCATGAGGACAACACATAATTCGTAGCCAGCTCTCTATGTGGCAGTAGATGCATTGAATTTGCCTCAGACAATGAATGTGTCACTCGGGTGGCACTGGTCGACTATGGAGTGCAGCTTGGTATAGAAAATGTATTTATGCTTTTGCTCATATATATTGGTAAGGGCGTATCCTGCAATAAAGGATATGAAGGTCCAAGGCGCACTTCAACCTCACCAACTTCATACGCTTCTCAACCGGAGTAGCCCTAACAACAGAGAATTGCATTTGGCTAAAAAATGGCTTTAGTTACTATCATTGCACTGGGCTGGCCATAAGTAAGTATAACTTCTACTACTGGTACCTCCATTGCCAGATCTCATCCTCCACTCTCAGCCTCCTGAATTCAACCAACAGATAGGGTGATCGATGATCCTCATAGAGGCTCATGATGTTCCAGGGGCCGTATATATAATATCTCAGTTGACCCTGCCGCAGCCTCGAGGTAACACGTGTGTCAGCTTGCTCTAGTGCTTCGACGCTTTGGCTTTCCTTGTCTGCTACCCAGCGGTTCCTGAGGCTGTCCTTGTTGCTGTAGTGCTGTTCTGTTGTTGTAGTGCTGCTGCTGTGACTGAACAACAACTACTACTACCCAACACTCTGCTCTGCTAAGTGTTAATTCTGATACATTACATTCCATCACCCTCACCCAAACACACTTGCTTTCCCTCGCTGTACTAACCCCATACATCTCATAACTTCACAGTGGTGCACGCGAGCTCCTTCTAAACGTTCTATACGTATTTTTTCCTATTCATAGATACTGTTTCAACTTTCCTTGTTAAACGGAAATTTCCCGACCACCAGACACCTCCCGCTCGCCGGCCGTATTCCCCTGGGACCCTTTGTTTCACCTTGGACCCTTTGTTTCACTACTCTCCGCGGAAAGATCAGGCAATATGCCGTCAAATTTGAAACGTTGTTTTAATTGTGGCCTTCGCCAAGCTCCGCAATACGTTAGGACAAGTAACGGGGCAAGCGAGACTTGCCGTTTCTTCGTCAAAGCAGGGCATGATGAAAGAAAAATCAATCACCTGGAATCCGCGATCCACTCGCGGAGAGAGTCACAGCGTGTCGCAGGTGTTCCTGCTCATCTACACGCGGGGGTACCTCACCACCCTTCCTTCCACCCCTGCTTCTCCCCCTACAACAGCAGAACACGCCTTCCTTCTCCCGCCTGCCTCCCACGCCTCGCTGGTGCCCTCTCCCTTCACCTCTCCCTCCTCCTGCATACCCCCCTTCTCCTTCACTCCTTCAGCCGCTTCTCCTTTCTCCTCATCCGCCATACTTCCCTTCCCTTCTGCCTCCGCTGACTCTCATTCATCACCCCCCTCTCCCCTTTCCTCCACCTCTTCCCCCCCTTCCGTCTCTTCCTGCTCTTCCTCGCATTCTCTCTCCTTGTCCTCCATCACATCATCTCCCCCCTCCTCTGCTACCTCCTTCTCCTCCTCCTCCTCCTCCTCCTCTTCTCTCCGTACCCCCAACATTTCCTCCGCCTCCCCCTCCTCCTCCTCCTACTCCTCCTCCTCCTCCTCCCTCTCCTCCTCTCCCTCCTCCCCCCTCTCCTCCCCTCCTCTTCTATCCCCACCTCCCCCTCTCCCTCCGCCTCCCCCCCCTCATCCTCCCCCTTCTCCTCCTACAAGCCACTCCTATGGCTGACGGATTGATTAAATCACTGAAAGCAGGCAGCCTAGTAAAGAGCCAACAGGCTTTCTGATGCCTGCTAGTCCATGTTTCCATGTTTCCTCCTCCTCCTCCTCCTCCTCCTCTTCCCCCTCCTCCTCTTCTCTACCTACCTCCAACATTTCCGCCGCCTCCCTCCCCGCATCCTCCTCCTCCTCCTCCTCCTTTACCCCTTCCTCAGCTACAGCAGGTAACCTTCTCAGTCCCGCCCTGTTGCACCCCCTCCCACCCTCTCTCCGCCCCTTCTCCCTGTTTCAGCTCCTCTGCCCCCCTCTGGTGCCGTTTTTAATTGGAAGGTCTTAGTTGTGGGCGACAGTCAAGTCAGGCTCATTGACTGGTGCTTTTGTTCAAGTAATAAGGGCAATAGACTTAGAGTTTGCTTTCCCGGGGCAGGTATACATCACATTTCCGACAGGATTGAGGATATTCTAGCGGGGGAAAGTACTCAGCCTATCGTCTTCTGCAGTTTCGGTGGCAATGATATCAGTTGAGTAGTGAAGAGATATTTCGGCGCTTCAGGGAATCGTTCGCTAAAGTGAGAGAATTCGAAGGGGTGCCGGCCGTTTGTGGTGTTTTGCCGAGGAGGGGGGTAGGTGAGGGTTGGTTTCCAGAGCCTTAGCAGTAAACAGCAGGCTGGTTGCCCACTGTAAGCGAAATGGTTGGCTTTACCTTGATAATTGGGACCTCTTCTACGATAAGGGCACCTTCAATGCTAAGGATGGTGTGCACCTGTCATGGCCCGAGATTTACTGTTTTTCTATTTCCTCTATTTTCCAACACGACCTTTGCGTGTATCGAAACACACGAGAAATTAATCAAGGCAAGGAGAGGGTATTCGCCGGCTGCCTGGGATTGAACCCGAGACCAGCGTGACGAGAGAGCCACTCCCTACCGAATCGGCCAAAGAGGTACCCCTCTAGCTAAGTGGGTTATGGGAGGCTCGTTCAAGAGGTATAATGGCCGCACTACACGTCTTTCACCCCCATGCAGATTAATTTCTGTATTGACAATGTCCCTTTGAGACAACTCCACAATGTCCCTTTCAGACATACCTCCAATTCTCCCATTTTCTAATACCCTCGGAGAGCATGGGCCATCCTACCTGTTATCCCTTCGGGGAAACTCAACAGAATTGCAGGAGAGGATCCCACCGCTGCCACCACTGTCATGCCCCGAGATTTGCTATTTTTCTATTTCCTCTATTTTCCAACACGACCTTTGCGTGTATCGAACACACGAGAAATTAATCAAGACAAGGAGAGGGTATTCGCCGGCTGCCTGGGATTGCACCTGCGACCAGCGTGACGAGACAGCCACTACCTACCGAATCGGCCAAAGAGGTACCCCCCTAGCTAAGTGGGTTATGGGAGGCTCGTTCATCAGGCATAGTCGCCGCACTACACACCTGTCACTCCAGGGGGTGGAAGTTCACGCAGACTCCCTCGAGCGATCTCTTTGCACCCTACAGGATTTTTTAGAGTAGGCGAGGGGGGAGGGTCCAACATCGGTGGCTATGCATCGCAGACTGGGACTAGGGGGCACAGGAGAAATCGGAAGGATATAAGAAAGGATGGTCTAACGGCTTATTACACCAACAGTAGGAGTCTCAGGAACAAGATAGATCTACTGAGGGGGAAAGCATGTGTCGAGAAATTCGACATTATAGCTATCACGGAAACATGAGTGGATACTGCAAACAAAAGCTTCATGTCAGAGTATGAAATAGATGGTTATCAGATGTTTCACAGAGATAGAAAGGGAAGAAGGGGAGGGGGGGGGGTGGCATTTTATGTTAAAGACACACTTAAATGTTACGTTTACAATTCTGTTCAAACAAATGACGACTCAGAATCAGTTTGGGTGGACGTCCACAAAGGGAAAGACAAACTAATTCTAGGGGTTCTTTACAGGCCACCCAACCTTGGCAAGCAGGACACTGATATATTACTGCAAGAGGTAGGCAGGGCGAGCAGGAGCAAAAATGTCTGCATAATGGGGGATTTTAACTATAGGAATATAGACTTGGAAGGTGTGGTAGGTGATCTAGATTCTGACGATTTTCTGAAAGTAATAAAAGATAATTTTCTCAAACAGACAGTGACTGGGCCCACCAGAGGTAACAACATTTTAGACTTAGTCCTAACTAACAGCGAAAATATGATCAGCAAGCTAGATGTTGGGAGAGAATTAGGTGGCAGTGATCACATGGAAAGTAGGTTTAAGTTAGATTGGGCGGTGACCCATGAACTCAACCCTGTGTTGGTGCCTGCCTTTAGAAGAGCTGATTATGAGGAGCTCAGAAGACACTTTGAGGAAGTAAATAGGGGAACCTAAGGGCTGGAGGAGGGCCAGATCTCAGGGCTGGAACCGGAAAGACAGGGGAATCATGTAGAAATTACCAACAATAATTTAGTTAGAGTAATTGCAGAGGGTCAGAGACAGCATATCCCTTACCAAGCACGTAGGAAGGGAAATAACTACCCCAAATGGATAACAAGCAGACTCAAGCATGAGATTGGCTTGAAGAGAGGAATTTATTGGAAAATAAAGAACAGAGAAACCCACCTCAGGGGTAGGTATGTTGAGCTAGCCAGGTCGGTGAAGAAGAACACCCGCCTAGCAAAAAGAAATTATGAGATTAGGGTAGCCAACGAGGCCAAGAGGGATCCCAAGGGGTTCTTCAAATTGTACAGAACAAAAACAAGGGACAGAATTGGACCGTTGAAAACAAACACGGGTGAGCTCGTTGAGAATGGAAAAGATATGAGTCAAATGATGAATGACTATTTCCTCTCAATTTTCACGAAGGAAAATCTAACAACCATTCCGGAGAGAGTTCAGGTATACGAGGGCGAAGAGAACGACAAGTTGAGGGATGTGATCATCACTAGGCAAGTAGTCCAGGATGAGATTGGTAGGTTGAAGAAAAACAAATTGCCTGTCCAGACGAAGTATTCCCACGGGTTCTGAAAGAGTGCAAGGAGGCCCTCAGTGGCCCACTTACCGATATCTTTAAGATGTCGGTAAATTCTGGGTATGTGCCCAATCAAAGGAAAGTAGCTAATGTGACGCCCTTTTTCAAAAAGTGAGACAAGTCAGCCACTTCAAATTATCGCCCAATTAGCTTAACATCAGTTGTAGTAAAGATGTTGGAGTCAATTATAGCCGGGAGCATTCGGGACCATCTAGAAAAGCATAATTTAATTCATGATTCACAGCATGGGTTCACAAAGGGTAGGTCTTGCTTTACTAACCTGTTGTCCTTCTACACTAAAGTAATCGAGGCGGTTGACCGAGATGAAAACTATGACATATTGTATCTAGATTTCAGTAAAGCGTTCGACAAAGATCCTCATCACCGGCTATTACTAAAATGACAAGCTCACGGCATAGATGGGAAAGATTTGAACTGGATCAGGGCGTGGCTTAGTGGTAGGAAGCAGAGAGTGCAAATCAATGGTAAAAAAATCCGAATGGGGCAGTGCTACGAGTGAAGTCCCACAAGGGTCGGTGCTGGGTCCTCTGCATTTATTATTTACATCAATGACTTGGACACATACATTAGTAATGATGTCAGTAAGTTCGCAGATGATATCAAGATCGGTAGAGTAATCCAATCAGACAGGGACGCTAGCGTTCTCCAGGATGAGGTTGACAGACTATATGATTGGGCGGGGAAGTGGCAGATGGAGTTCAATGTCGGGAAGTGTAGCATTTTGAGTGTAGGTAGGAATAACCCCTCACACAATTACTCCTTAAATGACACTCCTCTAAGCAGGTCTGTGCGTGAGAGAGACTTAAGAGTCCTAGTGAGCGCTGACCTCCTAGGGCTCAATGCATTCTGGCTAAAAATCGGGCAAACAGAGTACTTGGTTTCATCTCAAGGAGCGTAAGTAATAGGAGCGCTGAAGTCATCCTCAAACTTTACTTAGCACTAGTTAGACCTCATCTCGATTATGCAGTTCAGTTCTGGTCCCTCTACTATAGAATGGATATCAAAATGTTAGAATCTGTACAAAGGAGAATGAAAAAGATGATTCAGGGGGTGAGAAATTTGCCTTATGGGGACAGACTGAAGCATTTAAATCTACACTCTCTAGAAAGGCGGAGGTTGCGAGGAGACTTGATCGAAGTCTATAAGCGGATGAAGGGCTTTAATAAAGGAGATGTCCATAAGATTTTGATAGTAAAAGAGCCAGGTAGGACGCGTAGCAATGATTTTGTTAGACAAATTCAGATTCAACAAAGACATAGGCAAGAATTGGTTCACCAATAGAGTGGTGGATGAATGGAACAGGCTTGGGAGCCATGTTGTGGTTGCTAATACCATAGATACATTCAAGAAGAGGTTAGTTAAAGCCATGGATGTTGAGGTAAGGTGGGGTTGAGTGTACAGGAGCTGCCTTGTTTTTTTTTTGTTTTTTTTTACAGCAGAAGAGTCAGATCAAGGGCATAAAAACAGGTAACAACTGTGAAAAAAAGCCCGCTACTCACTGCTCCTATAAAGAGTTAGAGGAGCGGCCGAAATATAGGTCAATTTCGGGAGGAGAGGTGTCCTGATACCCTCCTCTTGAAAGAGTTCAAGTAGTAGGCAGGAGGAAATACAGATGAAGGAAGATTGTTCCAGAGTTTACCAGCGTGAGGGATGAAAGAGTGAAGATGCTGGTTAACTCTTGCGTAAGGGATTTGGACAGTAAAAGGATGAGCTTGAGTAGAAAGTCGTGTGTGGCGAGGCCGCGGGAGGGGTGGAGGCATGCAGTTAGCAAGTTCAGAAGAGCAGTCAGCATGAAAATATCGATAGAAGATAGAAAGAGAGGCAACATGGCGGCGAAATTTAAGAGGTAGAAGACTGTCAGTATGAGGAGAAGACCTGATGAGACGAAGAGCCTTAGACTCCACTCTGTCCAAGAGGTCTGTGTGAGTGGAGCCCTCCCACACGTGAGATGCATACTCCATACG
This sequence comes from Eriocheir sinensis, assembly GCF_024679095.1. Classification (NCBI taxonomy): domain Eukaryota; kingdom Metazoa; phylum Arthropoda; class Malacostraca; order Decapoda; family Varunidae; genus Eriocheir; species Eriocheir sinensis. The sequence continues at coordinate 5,519,969 of NC_066517.1, read as the reverse complement.
AGGGCGGACAAGGCCCCTGTAAATGGATAGCAACTGTGCGGGGTAGAAGAACTGGCGGAGACGGTACAGAACGCCCAGCCTCGAGGAAGCTGATTTAGTAAGGGAAGAGACATGAAGTTTCCAGTTGAGATTTTGAGTTAAGGATAGACCGAGGATGTTTAGTGTTGAAGAAGGTGATAGCTGAGTGTTGTCAAAGAATAGGGGATAGTTGTTTGGAAGATTGTGTCGAGTGGATAGGTGCAGAAACTGTGTTTTTGAGGCTTTGAAGGACACCAAGTTCCTCTTGCCCCAATCGGAAATAATACTAAGGCTAAGCGATCTGCCGCCTCCAACCTGGAATCATGTAGTTCCTGTTGGGTGGATCTTCTATTAAAATAAGTTGAGTAATGCAGAGTAGAGTCATCGGCGTAAGAATGGATAGGACAGTTCTTTTTGGAATGAAGATCATCAATGAACAACAGAAAGAGAGTGGGAGATAGGACAGAACCCTGCGGAACACCACTATTAATAGGTGTAGGGGAAGAACAGTGACCGTCTGTCACAGCAGAGATTTGTGCCAAACCCTATCAAAGACTCATTACGTTCTTATGTTCTTAAGAAGTTATGGGTGACATACGAAGGAGTCTTTTTCTGTCATACATATGGGAGCTATAAAACTACACATAACTCTTATCCCAGCGTCGAGCCCAGCTGACGGGCGGTGTCCGAAACATTGCACGATCATTATCTTTTAAAATACAGGGTAAGTCATGAGATAACGATTGAAATATATGTTTACTAGGCTGTTTATATTATAGGGGCTATATAAATTATAATATGTTATAGTGTAGTTATTGGAAACAAATTAACAGTTAAATATTGCCCCATGATCTTGATTTTGATCTTGATGTCACAGGTCTTGAGATTTATCTTAAAACAGGCCTTTGTATCTGCAGCTCCTGTGAAGAGAAAACAAAGCAAATAGAACAGACGATGGTCTGTTCGAGGCAAGATATCATTGCCGACGTCTTGGAGGCCACATACTCTCCAATAACTCCTTCGCTGCCTTAATCACTCGTCCATTCGTCTCCATTCCTGTAAAACTGGCTGACACGAACTTTGTTTACGGGCCTCCCTCCGCTGACCCCTCCGTCATTCACATTCTAGCCCCCTAAAACACTCTATAAGCGACTCACAATTATACAAACATGGAACATATGCTTAGTAGGAGCCACTCCTGCCAAGATAAAGAGAGGCAGAGGATGAGTCTATAATCTTGGTTAATAAACACAACTAATCCTTATTACATACTGTATCTTACATATGTGAAAGTTTCAGTGTACAGCCGAGCTTACTGCATCGAGTGTAAGGCGACTTGTTCTGAGTAAAGTGTAACAGAGGCTATCTTAATAGGGTTCACCATCCTATCTTCGGCAAGCATCTCATTGGGTTAGTAAAAGGGGGATATTATTTGAAAACTCACAATATTTTGTAGATTTATTGAATAGCTTAGGAAAAGAGATGACATGATAAAGACAATGTTCATTTTGATGCACACTTGTTGATGCCTTAATTAGCAAACCATCCTTTCATTTCTTACACAAAACGTGCTCTCTTAGAAAACTATTTATTAATAAAGTGTCTTGAAAACTGAAACATCAGTTAAGTGCTGTGGCGACCTGTGTTTTGTTATGTCTGCGTGGGTTGAAATATGAACTCTGCCGTCACTGTGGCATTTTGATGCATTTTAACCCTCAGATAGTGGCCTATTTTTCCTATATTAACTAATCAACCAATTTTACATAACATAGCCTTGAATAACATATATACCTATGGAAGGCTCTGCTCCCATTAACCTCCACTTGACAACCTGGATGTCACACCTACCTTGTGTCCCAGGATAATGGGTTATTAATCATCATAGGCTCAATGGCCAATGAGACGAAGATAAGCACCACGGACACGTGCAACTATGGCTCACACCCCCAACTTTATCTTTACTATGAGAGCATTACCAACACCACAAATAGGCTTGGGTTGACAAACAATGCCTATGAGACGACGAATATATCATTGTATAATTAAATTAATAAATTAATTAAAGTGTGTGTGTGTGTGGGGGGGGGGGGGTAATTCACCCACGGCCGCCAGAAAGTACCCTCCCAACAAGAGCAAGGCTCATCACAGTCGATCTCTGGGCATTGCTGAGACCTCACACACCACATATCCCATCCCCCCTTGCTCAAGGTGGGACATTAACCATTCCTTTGTCAGCAGAAAAATCCCGACCGAGCGAGGCTCAAACCTCCACCTGCCGGGTCATGAAGCCTTGCTCTCTGAGAAGACAAGTAGTTCATTATATAATTAAATTAGTAAGTTAATTAATTAATGTGTGTGTGTGTGTGTGTGTGTGTGTGTGTGTGTGTGTGTGTGTGTGTGTGTGTGTTTCGATGAGGGGCACTGATGGCCCATGGGGTGGCCTATGATTGCTGTTGAAGGACTCAAAGTCAGCCGTCAGTAGAATACAGCCGCGGGATACTGCATCCATCAGCTCCATATCCTTGTTTCACAGCACTCACTTAATTTTGGGCCCTGCGATGATATACAGACAAGTTGTATATTAGTGATTTAGAATATTATGCACTCTCAGTGTATATTTTATGGACATTGAACTACACAGAGGATAATTTATTGAAACAAACTTGACCATTCTTTAACATTTGAATGATAAAGGGGCACTGCTGGTGTGGTTATTATGCAAATATGAAATCGATGAGTCTATCAGCAAGGTGAAACTGTTCTTAGAATGCCAGTCACTGTCATTCACTAGGTTAGCAGAAAATAAAGTAAGCTTATAAGAGATTGACATGTATGTAAGGTTAGATCTAACATAGATCAGGCTAAATAGGATTAAATATTTTTATTACCGAGTAGCTATTTATTGAGCAGCTATCAGTGAGTATCAAATCGCTCCATAACTATTTATCAGACCAAAGGGTGTTCTACCAATCCGTGCAGCGTTTTGGGTGCAAAATATGATTTTTAACAATTTATATGGCAGTGCTTCAAAGCTTTTTGTCCATGATATTCCCAAGCTTACTCCATGTCAATGTAACAACCCATTTTCATTAAAAACACACCAACCTTTTTTTTTTTTTTTTTTTTTTTGAGGGAGTCTTTATTGCCATATACTAAAATGAAACGAGGGTGACTCTGCATAAAGTTATAATCCATAAACTGACTTAGTTGTCAATTAGCTACGTTACCAGATATTGCATGGCAGGGTTGATATACATTATACAACCTCACATTATTTACTTCCTTGCTGAGCTGCTCAGTAAATAACTACAAGAGATTGATTGATTTTTTGCTGAGCTACCAAGCATAGTAACCTAATACGGCCACTATAGTAACCTATTGCCGGTAAAGTAATAACTTATTGCTGCTTATTTTGCCGTTAAACCTAAGAAGCAGGTAATACCTGACATATTTATCAAAGTGATGTTTAACTTGTTAAAATCCACCACAAAGAAAACAGTATCAGCCATTGCAGTGAGTTGGGCGTAATTCTAGATAAATTCCAGTAGCCTTTAGCATGCCCATGGCAGCCTTTGCTTATACATCGTATTTTTAGTTGGGCTACAGTGACTGGCTATAATTATGGTTGAGGGATTTTATTACTTTGGCAGTGATGAGAGATGTGTATACCTAACATAGGAGTGATTTATTTTGAGGCAATTGTTTGGCTTGGGCTCAAAAACATAATTTACTTCAAAGCACTTAGCAATGAATCAGGCAGGAATTATGTAAATTACTCATGCAAATTCCTTTACTATTACTTCTAGCAAAGTAAAATATAATATGCCATTCACTGGTCATACCTGTTGAAGCAATCGACGGCGGCGACTCCGGTACTGTCTCTAGGACGTATTTCTTGACCATATCCGCATGGGATGTCGGCTTTTATTCTGTTCCTCGTTAATAAGTTCCCAGAAATCATCTCATTAGTGCAGTGTCTGAGGGCGCCTTGACCAGGGAAATAACTTGCGAGCTGGCCGTCGAGGGTTTGTTTCTGTAGTTATGAGTGGATTTATGACTCGTAGTGGAGCGCTAGGACAGGGTCGGAACTTTCGTAAGTGTTATGAGTCGTTTTATGACAGATCGCGAGTTATGACAAGACTCATCATTTTGTCTACTTATGACAGCTTACGAGTGCTTATGAGCGCTTTATAAATACGGCCCCAGACACCCAAATGGAGAGCCCTCCACGTAGATTAACTCGGCCCTGGCTTGACTAACTTGTTTCTCGTCTGCAACATCGTGGTGGTCACCAAGAAAATAGGGAGGGTGTGACTGAAATCATATGTTCTTTTTAAGTATTGTACTTAAAAACAATTCCCTCAATCGACTTAAATTATTTTCTTTTCTCCGAACAAACATACTTTTCTAATAGTATCCTACCTCTTGAGTTGCAACATGTAATCCACTTGTGCAAATGGCAACATGAATATGAGGTAAGCGATTTCTACAGTATATATACACTTACAACATATATATTTTTAATCCGGCAGCTTTACGGGGCAATCTTATGCATTAGAACAGTGGTTGCCAGCCTTTTTTGTCCTGTTCTCCCTTTTCCAGTCACTTTTTCACATGTGGACCCCAACAACGAAATGGGTTAAACGGGCCATTCATGATCATCCGAAGGGCCACATTTGTCACGTGGGCCGTGAGTTTGAAACCCCTGGTACCGTTAGCTAATGCAGAGCAATTCTTACATATAAGCATTCGGTTTTAAGGATTATGTACAGTAGTATGAATTATATTCCGAGCTGCATGTCTCCTATTATTTTATTCTGACATATTTAAAAATAATTTGAATCTCTGTGGACCCGTTGAAATTCTTCCATGGACCCCTGGTTGGGAACCACTGCATTAGAACATGATATTAAAGACATTCCCACACATGACAGACCAGCCACTACCTTATGAATGTTCACACGCTAATATAACTGCTTCACTTGATACCATCAATTCTCAACAGCCTGATGTGTGAAGTGGTCGTTCTCTGTGCTCAATATCAAAATACAGGCGTGCACGTAATGTACGACCGAGAGGTTTTGGCGATGTCGGCTGAACCACTCTGACCGCTTCCCGGATCAAAGGACACAGGGTCTACCGGAGAGCGCGTCAAATTTTGAATCAACTGGCGCATGACGTCATCAGGTGGAAGGTTGGAGGGTTCAGTTATGGTTTACGCCTCAGTAGCCAGCCGGAAGTTAGCCCGAAACCCGGAAGCGGTGGTGTATGGGTTGCTTATTCTTGTCAAATCACAATACCTTGCAGTTGTTCAGTATCTGGCTGCAAGTCTGTAAGTAGGTTATTTAACGTTCTAGAGAAAGCACCTTAGTCTGTCTAGCTCAGGGGTGTCCAAACTTTTCACAGAGGGCCACATGCGGGAAATATACGAAGGGTCGGGTCACTCAGTATATTTATGGATGGATATAGATTTTAGAGTTTATAGTTTTACAGGAACTACCACGTGTAGGTCAACTGGCCTCTTGCAGATTCCTTATTTTCTTATGTATGTATTTTTTAAGGAATGTTAATGGGTTAAGTAGATATAGGCAGGTGTACCTTTAAAGGAATATATTTTCTATAATGTCGTATTTATGTGTACAGGATAAATTAATGAATCCCATTGTAAGAGGATCGAGTAGCATCATGTTCGTTAGAGAGGATTTGAATTTGAATGTAAGCTTATAGTTTTCATTGTACTTATTATTATTACACAGCAAGATGTAAGCCGTTACAAAGGCAATCCCACACTTACTACTGTGAGCCATAACAAAGGGACGGGCAGTCATTATTCTTAGATTTAAGATTCAAGCTCTCCCATTGTGGCCAAAAAGGTATTTAGCATGTTTTGTATTTTTATACTGTGTCTATAATATGCATATATAGACAGTCAAGTGAATTATAGTGTGTATAAGCAAGAAACATTACCTAAATATGTGTGTGCGTAATTTCTTTGTGTGTTAAATTCATTACAGAAACCTATAGAAGATATGATATTTGTCAATCAAAGACAAAAACAATGAAAGCCTGTTTAAATTATATTTGAGTTACCGCTCGACGTAAGTACTTTCGATTTTATTTGCGTTTTCTCTTTCGTCTCTCCTCGCTCCACCTGCTGACGTCATTTTCTGCGCGCTGGTTGACCCTGTGTCCTTTGATCCTGACCGATTCTACGCTGCCAACCTTTAAAGCGCGCTGCCTTTCGAAACTTCGTATTGTTGTTATTAATCAGTTGGATGCAGAACGTCTCTGTTATTTTAGTTCACTATATTTTACTGCATTTACATCAGTATTCTCTAAACTTGGTTATTGTAAATGAACATCATGTTAATGGAGGAAAACCAATGTAAACTGGTTGGCAAACAGAGAGCCAATACCTTATGACTGGACTTATTGACTTGTGGCTTTATTGATCTAAATTTGAGGAAAACTTTGTTCTGTTCGTCTGATTTCCCTGTCGTTGCTCTGTTTAATGATGCTAAAATTGGCTTGTTCATGGAAATGTTAGTTTGGCTCTCACTAAATTACCTCAGTTTTAAAAGGCTTCGGGTCGTGTTCATTTAACGTAGTATTTCATGGAATTACACGTAGCACTTGCCTTGACGTGGTGTTGTTGTTCATTGAAGTTGTAGATAAAATAATTCGAACGGTCAAGGATAACGTGTCGGGGTATCAAAAAAAAAGGGCACCATACCACTTCCTGGACGTCATCGTCGGCATCTTGAACCTTATGATCTCAGTTTCACTTCCGATGTAGGAGAGTCCTATAATGTTCCCTTCTCCATCTCTGAGCTTCAGGCAGGTTTGTCAAAATGTCATTATTCATCTCCAGGCTATGATGATATTGCATATGCTTTTCTGCATCATGTGTCTGACGAGTCATTTTCCTCTTATTGGCTCTGTACAACCGAATTCGGAACACCGGTAATTTCCCGTCTTCCTGGGGTGTAGCTGTGGTCATTACTATCCTTAAGTCCGGAAAGGACCATACGCAGGCAACAAATTATCGTCCTATTTCAAATCTTCAGACCTCTCTATTTGCCTCTTACTCTTAATCGTATTGTTGGAGCAGCGCCAAGTTTTTTTTTTTTTTTTGTTTTTTTTTTGTTGTTGTTGAAGTCCTTGAGTTGTCTCACTTGCTGTATAAAAAATAAATAAATGATTGCCATTCTATAAGTGCCACATGACCTCCTGCATTTGTAAAGTACTGGATACGTTGGTAAAGGGCAATTCATGTAGCACTTAGAGAAAGTCAATTATTATTTTTTTTACACCAAGGGAAATAACTCAAGGGCATCAAAACGAAAAAGCAACAACAACAAAAAAAAACAAAAAAACACGCTGGGTGCTGCTCCAACAAAACGATAAGGAGTAAGAGGGTAAAAGAGAGGTCAATTTCGGCAGAATAGGTGTTTTGACACTTTTCTTGAAACAGGTCAAGTCACAGGCAGGAGGAAATACAGATAAAGGAAGGCTGTTCCAGAGTTTACCAGTAGAAGGGCTACAAGAATGAAGATGCTGGTTAATTCTTGCATAAGATATTTGGACAGTATAGGCTCGAGCAAGAACAGAAAGTCGAGTGCAGGGGAAGCATGCAGTAAGCAAATTCAGAAGAGCTGTCAGCTTGAAAATATCGATAGAAGATATAAAGATATGCAACATTGCGGCATAATTTAAGAGGTAGAAGACTCTCAGTAAGAGGAGGGGAGTTGATGAGATGAAGAGCCTTAGACTCCACTCTGTCCAAAAGGGCTGTGTGTGTGTGGAGCCCCCACACACATGAGATGCATACTCCATACGAGGGCGGACAAGGCCCCTGTATACGGACAGCATCTCTGCAGGGGAAAAAAACGTCGACGAAGCTGATTTAGAAAGAGAGGAGGTGTGAAGCTACGATTTTGAGTTAAGGACAGACCGAGGATGTTTAGTGTAGAAGAAGGTGGCAGCTGAGTGTTGTCGAATAATTTAGGATAAGTATGTGGAAGATTGTGTCCAGATAATATATTGAGAAATTTATATTTTTGTGGCGGTGAAGGACATCCGGTTCCTCCTACCCCAATCAGAAATGACAACAAGGTCTGAGGTTAAACATTCTGCAGCCTCCAGTCAAAAGTCTCGTAAATTATGTTGAGAGGGTCTTCTGTTGAAAGAAGTTGAATATTGCAGAGTAGATTTATATCCAGTATAATACTATCACGTGCAAAAAAATATTTTCTGACGACAGCGTTGTATTAAATTCCTTTTATTCATTTTTATAGTCACATTTTGAGTACTGCTCTCCTGTTTTCCTCTCTACTGCAAACTCCCATATGAAGCTCTTGGACCGGGCGTTTAATCAGATGAAGTTTTTGCTACATGTTCTAGGCATTTATCTTGGACATCGACGCATTGTTGGCTTTCTTACTCTGCTGTATAAGATCTTTGATAATCATAACCATCCTTTACTTTCTAAACTTCCTCCATCTTTTCTTCAGTCTCGTTTCACAAGGTTTTCTTCAAATCTCAATGATATGGCATTTTCAGCTGTACGTTTTAATACTTCCCAATTTTCTAGAAGCTTTGTTCCATGTATAACCAAATTGTGGAACCAGCTTCCAAATGATGTTTTTAAAGCTGAAAATCTGCAATTATATAATAATTGAGTAAACAGTTTTTTTACTAAGGTGACTTGCTCTCTCCTAAGGCCAATAGTCCCCCGTCTGGGACCCTTATTGGGTATATAGTTCCAGGAACTCTCCAGAGAGGCTGACATTCTTGCCCTATAATAATAATAATAATAATAATAATAATAATAATAATAATAGTAATAATAATAATTATAATAATCATAATAATACGGTTTTCGAAAGATGAGATCCACCTCAGATGCATTACTCTCTTTAGAATTTTCTATCTCTTGACACTTTCTCCAGTAACCAACACCAGGTTATCGTCCTCCTCGATCTGGAAAAGATATATGACACTGCTTGGCGTCTTGACATTTTACTCTTTCCCCATGAATTTGATCTGCGGGGCCGTTTGCTCGTTCATTTGTGAGACATTTTTTTTTATCGAACCGCTTTTTAAAAGTGCGGATTTGGAGCGTCTTTTCTTAATGCCTGTTCACTCAAAGATAGGTGTGAGACGCTCTTTGTTATAGCCATCAACGGCGTCATCAGTGTCCCCAATCAGTCCCCAATGCTGTCTGCAGTTCTCTGTACGTCGATGGACTATCAATCTACGTCTCTGCAGCTCTGATGGCCCAGATTGAGAGGAGGTTCCAGCTGGCACTAAACAGAATCTCAGAGTGAGTTGAGACTCGGGACTTTTGGTTCTCTCCTGTGAAGACTGTGGCTGTGCATTTTTGCCGTCTTCATCCACCCGCATCTATACCTATATCTGTATGGCCGCATTATTTCGTGGGTGCGTGGACTAGGTTCGAGTCCCCACCGATACATGCTGATTCTTCAAGTCATCGCCAAGTGGCGGAAGATTACACACATGCTGTCCGGATCTTCAGTCACCCTTAACTTCAGCGACTTTGCTCAAGAGGAGCACCGGGGGACAGCATGGGCTACTCAAGAGTCATGGGTAGGGGGTGCCTGAGTGGTTATCGTGCGGGCCCCGCATTCACCGTGTACTGGACGATCCGGGTTTGAATCCGCACACTACCACTAGGGTTTTTTCAGTCATCGCCGAGTGGCCTAAGAATACCCACATGTTGTCCTGAAGACCACCCATCAAGCCAGCTCTAGAAGAAACCGTCCAAGTGAATCAAGAATGATTTCCAGGGGGCAGGATGAGCCAAGAATAAATGGCGCCACTATAAAAATTGCCTGCGCCATGACTGGCTTGAGCCTACCACCAAGCCCCTGAAGAAAGCCAACCGGCGCTATAGGCGAAGACGTAAAAAAAAAACATCACGGCAGCCACTATAAATAAAATTAGCCTGCGCCACTAACGGGCTGGGGCCGTCCATAAGGGCCCTCAAGAAAGCCTACCAGCGCTACAGGCAGTACAGAAAATACAGCACTATGATTTATTTTAAGGAGCGTAACCAATAGAAGCGCTCAAGTCATGCTCGAGCTATATTTAGCACTAGTTAGACATCATCTCGATTATGCGGTTAAGTTCTGGTCACCTTGCTATAGAATGGGTATCAATATGTTAAAACGGTTACAGAGGAGGATGACGAAGATGATTCGCGCGTTAAGAAACATGCCATATGAGGAAAGACTTAAACAACTCAAGTTGCATTATCTTGAAAGGTGAAGGGTGGGTGAAGACTATAGGCATACCACCTTCTTGCAGACTCCTTATTTTCTTACGTTCTTATGTTTTTAGTCTCGCCTGCCTATTTTTTTTTTTTTACAACAAAGGGGACAGCTCAAGGGCACAAAAAAAGGAAACAATAATAAAAACAAAAGCCCGCTACTCGCTGCTCCTACAAAAAAGAATCAAAAGAGATGGCCGAAAGAGAGGTCAATTTCGGGAGGAGAGGTGTCCTGATACCCTCCTCTTGAAAGAGTTCAAGTCGTAGGCAGGAGGAAATACAGATGAAGGAAGACTGTTCCAGAGTTTACACAGCGGGAGGGATGAAAGAGTGAAGATGCTGGTCAACTCTTGCATAAGGGGTTTGGACAGTATAGGGATGAGCATGAGTAGAAAGTCGTGTGCAGCGGGGCCGCGGGAGGGGGGGAGGCATGCAGTTAGCAAGTTCAGAAGAGCAGTCAGCGTGAAAATAGCGATAGAAGATAGAAAGAGAGGCAACATCGCGACGGAATTTAAGAGGTAGAAAACTATCAGTAGGAGGAGGAGAGCTGATGAGACGAAGAGCCTTAGACTCCACTCTGTCCAGAAGAGCTGTGTGAGTGGAGCCCCTCCACACGTGAGATGCATACTCCATACGAGGGCGGACAAGGCCCCTGTATATGGATAGCAACTGCGCGAGGGAGAAGAACTGGCGGAAACGATGCAGAACGCCCAACCTCGAGGAAGCTGATTTAGCGATAGAGGAGATGTGAAGTTTCCAGTTGAGATTTTGAGTTAAGGATAGACCGAGGATGTTTAGTGTTGAAGATGGTGACAGCTGAGTGTTGTCGAAGAATAGGGGATAGGTGTTTGGAAGATTGTGTCGAGTTGATAGGTGGAGAAATTGAGTTTTTGAGGCATTGAAGGTTCCTTCTGCCCCAATCGGAAATGATAGCAAGGTCTGAGGTTAAGCGTTCTGCAGCCTCCAGTCTGGAGTCGTGTACTTTCTGTTGGGATGGCCTTCTATTAAAAGAAGTTGAATAATGCAGAGTGGAGTCGTCGGCGTTGAGTGGACAGGACAGTTTGTTATGGAAAGAAGATCATTGATGAATAACAGGAAAAGTGTGGGTGATAGGACAGAGCCCTGTGGAACGCCACTGTTGATAGGCTTAGGAGAACAGTGACCGTCTACCACCGCAGAGATAGAACGGCCGGAAAGGAAACTGGAGATAAAGGAATAGAAAGAGGGATAGAATCCGAAAGAGGGCAGTTTAGAAAGCAAAGACTTGTGCCAGACTCTACCAAAGACTTTCGATATGTCTAGCGCAACAGAGAAAGTTTCACCGAAACGGCTAAGAGAGGATGACCAAGAATCAGTTAAGAGAGCAAGAAGATCGCCAGTAGAACGCCCCTTGAGGAACCCATACTGGCGATCAGATAGAAGGCTAGAAGTGGAAAGGTGCTTTTGAATCTTCCGGTTAAGGATTGATTCAAAAGCTTTAGATAGACAGGAAAGTAAAGTTATAGGGCGGTAGTTTGAGGGATTGGAACGGTCACCCTTCTTAGGCACAGGCTGGACAAAGGCATGCTTCCAGCAGGAAGGAAAGGAAGATGTTGATAGGGAGAGACGAAAGAGTTTGACCAGGCAGGGTGTCAGCACGGAAGCACAGTTTTTAAGGACAATAGGAGGCACTCCATCAGGTCCATAAGCCTTCTGAGAGTTGAGGCCAGAGAGGGCATAGCAAATATCATTTGGAAGAATCTTAATAACAGGCATAAAGGAGTCAGAGGGGGGATGAGTAGGAGGTATATGCCCAGAATCGTCCAGGGTGGAGTTCTTACAGAAAGATTGAGCGAAGAGTTCAGCCTTAGAGCCAGATGAGACGGGAGTTCTGCCGTCAGGGTTAAGGAGAGGAGGGAAAGAGGAAGAAGTGAAATTGGAGGAGATATTTTTGGCTAGGTGCCAGAAGTCATGGGAAGAATTAGAAAAAGCAAGGTGTTGACATTTTCTATTGTTGAAAGATGTTTTGGTAAGTCGGAGAATAGATTTGGCACGATTCCGGGCTGAAATGTAAAGGTCATGGTTAGCGGGAGTTTGAAGGCTCTGGAACCTTTTGTGAGCTGCCTCTCCATCTTTAATAGCACGAGAACAAGCATGATTAAACCAGAGCTCTTTCAAAATGGGAGTTTCGAGACACCTCTCCATGCGGAATTGATATAGATGGCCTTTCATTCTTAGCTATTTTACTGGAGCAGCGCTTTTTTTAGATGCTGCCTATAGCGCCGGTAGGCTATCTTGAGGGGGCTCTTGGACGACCCCAGTCCGCTAGTACCGCTGACGAATTTTATTTATAGTGACTGCCGTGATGTTTGACTCCTTTTTTTTTTTTTTTTTTTTTTTTTTTTACATTGCAGCCTATTGCGCCGGTAGGCTTCTTCCAGGTGGATCCTGATGGTCGGTCCAAGGCTTCTTTCCGGTAGGTCCTGATGGTCGGCCCAGCCCGTTCTGGCGCAGGCGAGTGTTTATAGTGGCGCCATCTTGCATTGGCTCATGCTGCCCTCCCAGAGCTCATCTTTGATCCTAGAATCTAGAGTCCGGGTTGATAGGTGGTCTTCTGGACAGCATGTGGGTAGTTTTAAGCCACTCGGCGGCGGCTGAAAAATCCCAGCTTGGTGGCACCGGGCGGGGATTGAACTCGCGTCCTCCTGAACACGAGGCCGTTACTTTGACGACTCAGCCACCGCCTCCCCAATGTTTGGCCCATGCTGCATCCGGTACTCCATTTGAACGAATTCGCTGAAGTTCGGGTTGATTGAAGATCTGGACAGCATGTGGGTAATCTTCAGAACTCGGCCAAGATTGAAAATTGTCAGCGTGCACGGTAGGACTCGAACCTAGGTTCTCGGGCTAACCACTACCGCACGCTGACCACTCGGCCACTATTTGGCGGCCTTCTTCTGTTACTGTTTGTTGTGCTGTTTATCTGCTTCCATTGACGAAAAAAAACCAACAGGAAATCAGTATTCACACCAACACCTGAAGACAAGCACCTTATATTCAAAACATTAAACGATAACTAGTGGCATAGCTTCAACAAAACCATATAAGAACCTCGTTTCACTTCAGTGTTGATCATCGCCGTATAACTCAGGCTATCCTGATGACAATGGAAGCCGGCAGAGACGATATCCGTCGGCAATAAACAAAATAACAACAACCAAAAAACATCGAACAAACATAGCAAAATCGATCAAAAAAATCAGCATATTGGCCCATCGATGATTCACAGAACTACTCACCACATACAACGTCATATTTACCACAGCCTACTTTCCCAGACAATTTAAAGAAGCGACAATCACCATGATACTTCAGCCATGTAAAGTTGTAAACCATTAACCGATCCTTATGAACATTACAGGCTCATTTATTTCTTAAAAGATTCAGGATAAATGTCGAAAAAAAATATCATCGTTATATTGAAGTGCCTTTAAGAGGAAAATAACATATATAACCCATCTCAAAATTGCTTTAGGACAGGGAGCACCATGTCCGCTATTTCCATCGGTAGTGAAGAAAATAGCACTCTCTAAGAGAAAAGGATTAAACTTCAAAATCATTATATTGTGCTGAGGATGCAACGCAGGTAGTGACCTCTAACGGAATCTTGGACTGATATCATGCCCTTGTCGTGAGGTACCAATCAGACAACAACTTCTAGAGCGCTTGGAAGATTAAAAAATAGATTAATTTTCTATGGTCGCAATCTTTAGGGGAAAAAAAAAAAAACATATTACATACACATACATGACAACATCATTTCACAGTAAAAATAATGGCACTTGCCACAGTGACTTCCACCGTCCTGATCGTTACGCATGCCAACGACAAAACAATAAAAGTGAAAACAGCCCTCACATTTCTGAATAGATTCTGGCACTTCACAGAACGGATCAAACTTTACTTAGTAAAGACAAAAGGCAGTTCATTTACTAGATTACTCTTCCACACTGACACACTCGGCTTCTCACACCAAGATGTTGCAACGACAGATACTACATAACAATGGAAATACAACACTGTAAGCTCAAAGTACAACTATTCACCATAAAGCTAAGGGAAGGTGTCCGCAAAATACCATCAAGAAAACATGAACTATTCTCACGTCAAGATCAACGGCAGCACAAACATGGAGCATCCCTGGTATCAAGACAAGATTGTCACTACAAGAACAACCGCCCACATACAGCAGCTACATCAGAATAAATCATAAACGTACCTACACCCTGCGTCTGTACATTCCTATGGTCTTTCCTTTCCCCCCAGTTGTACCTTCTTTAATAACGTCTTTCCTCATCTTGCTATGTGCTTGAAAAAAAAAAGTCCTACCAATACTCAGAGATCGGATAACAAACTTGCACTCACCGGGAGACTACTTCCTGGTGTTCATGGGTCCAGTACGTGGTCAGGCGGTGGTGAAGTACACACACACACACACACACACACACGAGCACGCGCGCGAGAACGCGCACCTTGCATCTATCTGCTGACTTATCTATTTATATCTATCTATCTATGTACCTATCTATCTATCTCTATCTATCTATCTCAATATATATTTATATCTATCTATCTATCTATCTATATATCTATCTATATCTATATCTATATCTATCTATCTATCTATCTATCTATCTATCTATCTATCTATCTATATCTATATCTATATCTATATCTATATCTATCTATATATATATATATATATATATATATATATATATATATATATATATAATACTCGCTCCACGCTTAGATGGCGAGAGGGGACACGCTTCATCTGCACTTCCGAGTACATAAGAACATAAGAACATAAGAACGCAGGAGTCTGCAAGAGGCCGGTAGGCCTGTACGAGGCAGCTCCTTTGACCCTAAGCTCCCGTGTATCTAACCCCACCTAATATCGCTGTCCATGAATTTATCTAGTCTATTTTTGAATGTGACAATTGTATTGGCACTCACCACATGACTGCTAAGCCTATTCCACTCATCCACCACCCTGTTAGTAAACCAATTTTTGCCTATGTCCCTGTTGAATCTGAATTTATCCAGTTTAAACCCGTTACTTCGTTTCCTACCCGGTTCTCTTACCAACAAAACCTTATGAATGTCTCCCTTATTAAAGCCCTTCATCCATTTATAAACCTCGATCATGTCTCCACGCACCCTTCGCCTTTCTAGAGAATGCAAGTTTAACTGTTTGAGTCTTTCCTCGTATGGCAAGTTTCTCAACCCCTGAATCATCTTAGTCATCCTCCTCTGCACCGATTCTAACATTTTGATATCCATTCTATAGTAGGGTGACCAGAACTGAACCGCATAGTCAAGATGAGGTCTAACTAATGCTAAATATAGTTTGAGGAAGACTTAGGGGCTTCTGTTGCTTACGCTCCTTGAAATAAATCCCAGTACCCTATTAGCTCGATTTCTAGCTTGAATGCATTGTGCCCTTGGACGGAGATCAGAGCTCACTAAGACCCCTAAATCCCTCTCGCACCCAGACCTACTTATGAGAGTGTCATTTAAGCAATAGTTATGTGAGGGGTTGTTCCTACCTACACTCAGAATACTGCACTTCCCTACATTGAACTCCATCTGCCATTTATCCGCCCAGTCATATAATCTGTTGAGTTCACCTTGGAGAATACTAGCGTCCTGATCCGACTCAATTACTCTACCGATCTTGGTATCATCTGCAAATTTACTAACATCACTACTAATTCCTGTGTCTAAGTCATTGATATAAATAATAAACAAAAGTGGACCTAATACCGAACCTTGTGGGACCCCACTCGTAACACATCCCCAGTCAGATCTTTTACCATTGATTTGCACTCTGTGCTTCCTATTGCTAAGCCACGCCTTGACCCAGTTCAAAACTTTACCCTCTACTCCGTGAGCCTGTAATTTAAGCAACAGTCGTTGGTGAGGAACTTTGTCAAACGCTTTATTAAAATCAAGATAGATTACATCATAATTTTCATCTCTGTCAACCGCCTCAAATACTTTATTGTAGAAGGACAAGAGATTGGTGAGGCATGACCTACCTTTTGTGAACCCATGCTGCGAGTCGTGAATTAAGCTATGTTTCTCTAAATGCTCCCGAATGTTCCTGGCTATTATGGACTCCAGCATCTTCCCTATAACCGATGTTAAGCTAATTGGGCGATAGTTTGAAGCAACTGACCTGTCCCCCTTTTTAAAAATCGGCGTCACATTAGCTACTTTCCATAGGCTCGGCACATAGCCAGTATTTACCGACATCTTAAATATGTCGGTTAGTGGGTCACTGATTATATCACCTAACTCCTTTAATACCTTCGGAAATATCCCGTCAGGACCTGGCGACTTGTTCTTCTTAAGCTTATCTATCTCATCCTGAACTACTTGCCTGGTAATGATTATATCCCTCAATTTATCGCCATCCCCGCCCTCGTACACCTGAACTCTTTCCGGTATAGTCGTTCGATCCTCCTGTGTGAATACTGAAAGGAAGTAGTCGTTCAGCAATGTGCTCATATTTTCGTAATTTTCTACTAGCTCCCCTGTGTTTGTTTTCAGCGGTCCAATTTTCTCCCGTGTTTTTGTTCTATACATCTGAAAGAAGCCCTTAGGATTACTTTTCGCCTCATTTGCTACTTTGATCTCATAGTTCTTTTTTGCTATCCTGGTGTTTTTCTTAACTAATCTAGATAGTTCGACGTACCGGCCCCTGAGATGTGTTTCCCCATTCTTTATTTTCTGATAAATTCCCTTCTTTAACCCAATCTCGTGTTTTAGTCCACGAGTCATCCACATAGGATCATTCATCCACTTAGGATCATGATCACTTAGGACATGAGATGACTGTGTCTGGGTGCGGCTTGGCCAATAGGAAGGCCTAAGAATGGAAGTCGTTTTGCCTACTCCAGATAATCTCTATTCCACTGGAAATGTAGTTTCCTTGCTCATCCTTGTTACTCTCTCTCTCTCTCTCTCTCTCTCTCTCTCTCTCTCTCTCTCTCTCTCTCTCTTTTATGCGAGCGCGCGCGCGAACACACACACAAAAAAAATCTGCAGAGATGAGTAAGTGTGTGCGTGTGTGTGGGGTGGTGCTGCAGAATCTTCCCATACATTACCCTTTCAATACATACAATACGACCA